>NW_026057584.1:65646913-66011792 GCF_023721935.1 Panthera uncia | reverse complement strand
TTAACAGACTGAGCCACCCAGGCACTGCCTGTCACATAAGTATCTTTTAAGAGATGTAGTAAATGGTGCAAATAGTTAATGTACTCTTAGATTTTTGCAGCAAATTAAATACCTCTTTGAAATAACATAGCAGAATTACAGTTCAAATAGACCTATCTTAAGTTCTGGAAATAGAAGGTCATGGAGAGAATGAAGAAAATACAAAGAGGCACGAAAAGGGGAAACAAAGGGAAAATGTGTTTCCTCCTCTTGTCTGAATGTGGGGATTACCATGACGAAAATGTTTTCACGTCTTTCATTGCCTTTTCTGCACCCACCTTCACTGGTCTGCAGTGTCCTCAGAGTTGTACCACAGGAAGGTCAGCCCTAACCCAGTCAAGGTTCTCCCCTGCTTAGCAAACACACACCTTGCACCTCCAGCCCAGTGCAAAAATCCCAGCTCAGTTCAGCAGAAAAATCTTGATTTCATACCATTTCTTTTACCACCTCAATGGAACATACCTTGTTTTATGGAGGTTGTCATCCAAGATCTAGATAATATATATAATTTATGGAATATTAGGCAATACAAACAGGGAAGAGCAGAAACAATAACAACAAAAGAATTAAGCTATAGGCAAGAATGCAAGAGACTCGACTTTTTAAAATTTTTTTATTGTTTTATTTATTTTTGAGAGACAGAGAGAGACAGAGTGCGAGTGGGGGGAGGGAGGGCAGAGAGAGAGGGAGACACAGAATCCGAAGCAGGCTCCAGGCTCTGAGCTGTCAGCACGGAGCCCGACGTGCGGCTCACCAACCGTGAGATCATGACTTGAGCCAAAGCCGGATGCACAACTGATTGAACCACCCAGGTGCCCCCAGGGCCCCTAATTTTAACCCACTTTTCAAAAACACTTGAGGGGTGCTACTGCTTGCGGTATCTATGCTGTTGGAAATGTGAAGTTGTCCATGGAGTCTTAAAACACTCGAGTCTCTTTCATTCACACATAGTCCCAATTCCCTTAAATAGGTGGCACTTAAAATAATTTAAGTTAAGAAAATCTTAGTAACACCCAGCTTTTCATAATATACCAGGCAAAGAGAGATGGAGACGATCTTTTATTCAAATTGTTTGTGCGTTTTCATTATGCTAAGAAGAAAAGTAGAGTCAAAATGGAGATTCACTGTTATTTTCTTATTTTGTTCTGTTTTTAGTACGTTGTAGTGGTTTTCTTTTAACTTTTAATTTTTACATAATTTCACATATATAGAAAAGTTTCAAGAGTGTTACTAAAAATTCCCATATTCCTTTCACCCAGATCTCCCACATGTTAAATTTTACTGTCTTGGCTGTATCTCTCAAACATTCCCCATTCCATGCCCCAGAAAAGTTTGAGTGTAAGTTGCAGAAATGATGCCCCTTCACCACCAAATCCCTCAATGTTTTACAGTGATTTGGACCCAATCTGCGTGCTGGGTGAGTCTCCAAACCCTCTGAGGTACATGGGCTGGAGGGTTATAATACCTCTCTCCCTAGGCTTTCAGATCAGCATTAGACTCAAGCTTCTTTTGACTGGAATATCTCAGGATATTTGGAGCAGCTTCCAGAGTCCCTCAAAAGAAAGAGGGCAGTAACTACTGTCTTCCCTGTCAGGGGAAGACTTTCTAACACTTTTCGACATCCAAAGCTGTTCCAGTATTTTAAAAAGATACCATTCCCCTCCCACCGTAGCTGCTGACCTAATTCAGTTGAGCACATCCTATTAAATATTTACTAAACATCAGTTCGTGGAAGCACTATATCAAATGTGTACACAGGGGCAATGCCCACTGGGCGGGTTTCCAGTAAATCAAAAAGCACAGTTCTGAATTAGGAGAGTGGCTGATGCTCTAAGAAGAATAAGTGTAACATACACTGGCCTGTTTGGAAAAATGGATCCACACAAGAGCAGGAAATAGAAAATGGAAGGTTAAAAAGCGGAACCAGAGGCATCAGAAGCACAGCCTACGAGAAGCTGCATATTCTCTTCCTGTGCTGATACAGAAACAAACTTCCTTCATTTATTGCCCATCTTTCACATTTGCAATTGCACATTTTCTTGAGGGCCAAGAGCAGATCTAAGTGTTGTGGATGCTGAAGATTTTACAATTTAAGGGTTTCTTGTTATGAAAACAAACATAAAATTATGAGCATAGAGTCCAAAGGTAAACATCCATAAACGGAATTTCAACCTCAACAAGTAAGCAAACTTTGAGGGGCTGACAAATATCATAAACATCACAAAATCAGTAAAATAGCATACTAGTTTTGCTAATTAACTAACATGACGTTATAATTTTCCTGCATTATTTGGCTTCGTCCTCTCTTCATATGATTTTATTTTTTCTTAATTCTTTTTAATGTTTATTTATTCTTGAGAGAGAGAGAGGAGAGAGCATGAGCAGGGGAGGGGCAGAGAGAGACGGGGACAGAATCCGAAGCAGGCTCCAGGCTTTAAGCTGTCAGCACAGAGCTCAATGCGGGGCTCAAAATTGTGAACCGCGACACCATGACCTGAGCTGAAGTCACACGCTTAACCGACTGAGTCACCCAGGTGCCCCCATGTAATTTTATAATGTCATGTTCTACATGGGGAATATAAAAACAATTCCATCTCACCTCTACCATGATTGGATAAAATTTCTATCAAAATAAAATAAGTTCCCTCCTTCATTGGGGCCAATTTTAAACAACGGTTTAAACTTCTCTTTATAATTATGTCCTTCATCCTGTGGATGGTGTGGGCAAAATTGTCCTGTCATAAATAACAGGGTGGGAGTGAAGAACTTACCAGAGTCTTTCCAAATGTCAAACCTTTTGCTAGAGTGGAAGAACAAAACGAGCTTAGGACATGCGGGAGGAGGAAGGACAATGGAAAGGGAGGGACAAGAGCATAAAAGAGGAAACAGAAGATAGAGATGGGGAGAGGAAACTGAAATCATTTTTCCCAAGCCTTGACTCAGAAGGCCTTTGCTAACTCTTTCTCTTCTCCTATCACAAAGTGAAGTTAAATGCCAAGGGGCAGGCACGCTTCCATCGCTGAGAGAATCCGATCTAAAATAACAAGCAGACACGAATGGGTGACAAGCATGATGAGCACTGTGGTGTCCACTTTTGAGTTAACTATAAAAAGATGTCAGCACAGATGGAGGAGGAGAGCGTATCTTTGCCGCTCCGCTTGAAAAATAAAGACCAGAAATATAAATGCCATCAAAATGTTGACTCTTCTCGAACCAGAAATTTTGGTTTCGTATTCAAAGCCATGCCCATTTAGAAGAAAAACACATTCATTTGGGTTTTGTGGTTTGGGAAAAGGACTGCCAGAGAGGAGGTGGAAGCCACAGTGGAGCATTCCTGGACAATCCACAGCAGGCCTGGGGTGATCACCATGCAGGCAGCTCCTGAGCCATCAGAGTCAAAATAGCAACAGGACCAGAAATAATTCAAAGCCTGAAACATTTTCTTCCCTCCAGTTCAAACTCTCTTGCTTCTATCACATGGCTCCAGCCATCCTGCCCCCTCCACAAAACCTTTCTTCGCTGAAGCAGTGACAACTCCCTTTGACCTCTACTTTATATAAATACACAATTCCCATGGTTCTCTTATAACTCCATTAAATGCACTTGCTCTCTGGCTGGTGCATAATGCAGATCCTTTTATGCTGCATTTGTTCAATGCTCGATGCTTTGGCTCTTCAGCCTTCATATTCAGCAGGCTCTTCTAAAGTATTGTGAGTGCCACATCGAATTCATAAAACATTATATTTAGCAAAACCTCTTTTTTTTAAGTTTTTATTTATTTTAAGAGAGAGAGAGAGAGAGAGAGAGAGAATCCCAAGCAGGCTTCATACTACCAGTGCAGGGCCCAGTGCAAGGCTCGAACTCAAAAACCACGAGATCATGACCTGAGTTGGAATCAAGAATCAGACCTGTAACTAACTGAGTCACCCAGGCGCCCCCTTAGCAAAATCTATAACACAGAAAAACAAATATTTATCATTAATGCTCAATGATAAACTAGAGACAAGGCCATTTTAGAGAAAATATGAATGAAATAATGGTCAGCAAAGCAAATTATCTTTGCGATGTGTATGTCCCCCTTCACAGCCCCCTTTACCTCCTCAGCATCCTCATACTCCTTCTTGTTTCACCGAACCTTAGTTCTTTTTAACTATGAAAAGCTTCATGTACACGTAAAACCATATAAAAATAGAAATCTTCATTTTCAAGAACAATAGTAAAATGAACACCTGTGCACCCCACTTCAGAAACAGAAATGTGCCTTCAACACCCCTCGTGTGTCCCTTCCCAACCATGTCCCTGTCCTCCCACATTCTGAGGTAACCGTTTCCCTGGGAGTTTACAAAAGTCATTAAGAGGGAAGCGGAGGAAAATAGGTCAGGAAGGTGGGAGGGCCAAAGTTCGGGCATTTGGGTGTGAGCCTGGAGTTGGAGGTCTGCCGTTGATAGGCCAGGACTGCGGTCAGCTCTGCTTTCTCTGCTTCTGAGTTCACCATGGCCCACTCCCTGCTCCCAAGAGTCGGTGAAAGGTCACCCTCCTTCACCCCATCCAAAGAATAAACTCCAGATTACTGGTGGGAAGCTGAAGAGCAGTCAGCCTGGCTATGTCTAAGTTGTTTTTCCAAGTGTGGCTCACAGTCCTGTCTTCCAGTGAATCTTCCCTGACGCCCGCACTGTGAATTCTCCTTGCCTTCTCCTGGCTTCAGGCATGTCACATCTCAGGCAGATACTTCAGTTAGTGTGCCATTGGCACAGGTAAGGAGACTTTGCCACAGTGATGCACATGAAATAAAAGTGTTGGAAAATGTTTTTCTCCATTTATCCCTAAAACCAAACACATGGGTATTAAGCACTAAACAAATTAAAATCTGATTTACCCATCTGCTTGTAATTTATTTTTATAGCACAGCTAGAGACTGTTTCCCTTTCATAGTTAAGAGGTGAACAGTAGGCGAACAAAGTATTAAGAATGTTACTACCTTTTAAATAATGTTTTCTAAGGGCGCCTGGGTGGCTTGGTCAATTAAGTGTCTGACTTCAGCTCAGGTCATGATCTCGCAGTTCATGAGTCTGAGCCCCACATCAGGCTCTCTATTGTTGGTGTGGGGCTTGCTTTGCATCCTTTGTCTCTCTCTCTCTCTCTCTCTGTCTCAATGATAGCCAAACATTTAAAAAAAAATCTTTAAAGAATCTTTTCAAACTATATGATGATGATAAGTACCTTTACTGTTTTAACCAAGTTACAAAATATCAGTAAAAACGATATATCCAGATTATCAGATATTACCTACCACCCAGAATTAACTATGTTACATTGCTATATATCCTTCCAGATTTAATATATCTTTTTCTCACAAAAAAAACTTAGATCATCCTGAATATGCTGTTTTTTTTTAATTTTATTTTTTTTTTAGTCTTTATTTTTGAGAGAGAGAGAGAGACAGAGACAGAGTGTGAGTGGGGGAAGGGCAGAGAGAGAGGGAGACACAGAATCCGAAGCAGGCTCCAGGCTCTGAGCTGTCAGCACAGAGCCCGATGAGGGGCTTGAACCCATGAACTGTGAGATTATGACCTGAGCTGAAATCGGACACCTAACAGACTGAGCCACCCAGGTGCCCCTGAATATGCTGTTTTTTTATACAGACTTTTTTCATTCAGTATATCCTGGGTCTCTTCTCATCTCAATAAATGCATTTCTAAAACAGTAATATTTAATGTGCATATATTAATTTATACATGTGTAGTAAAATCACAATAAACCCCAAGGAAAAATAAACACAAAATTCAGAAAAGCAGGTGTTTTTATTGAGAGGGGATTGGATTTGAGAAGGGCCTAGCCATGATTTTAAAGATATAAAATATTTTTCATTATTTTTATACTAGGAATGTTATTTATAAAACTTAAGCACAAATAGATTATTTTGTGATATAGATACATCAAAATTTATTCAAGCAACTTCCTTCCAGTAAGCATTTATATTTTTCCAATCTTTCGTTAAACAAAACTGATGAATATTCTTATAATAAAATATGTTACAAATACCTTTCTTTTTATTCTGGGACAAAGAAAATTGTTTAGTCAAATGGTTTGCAAAATTTTAAGGCCATTAATATATATTGCTGAACTGCCATCCAGAAAGGTTATGCCACTTTGAATTTCCATCAGCAATGTCTTGAGTGTCCTTCTCTCTTTGTTCCCAGACACTGACCATAATTAAAAAAAAAAAAAAATTCTGCCAATTTGATTAGTGAAAACTTGTCTTCTATATTTTCTGTAATTTCCATTTCTTTAATTACTGGTGTAATTAAACTTTTGAAAAGTTTTGAACTATTTCTACTTTTTCTTTTATTAACTACTTATGAATATTCTTTGTTAAGTTTTCTGATAGAGCATTATTATTTTTATTGATTTCTAAGAGTTACTTATATAAATATGTCAACCTTATGTCCATCTTCTATTGTGGTAGGCAGAAAAATGGCCTCCCAAAAAGTTCACCTCCTAGTATCCTAGAACCTCTGAATATATTATATGTCAAAAAGGAATTAAGGTTGCAGGTGGAACTAATTTTCCTAATCAACTGACCTTAAAACACGGAGATAATCCTGGATTATCCAGTGGACTCAATGTAATCATAAGGCGTCTTAAAAGTGGAAGAGAGAGACAAAGGAGGGATCAGAGTCAAAGAGAGATTTGAAAATGCTACACTGCTTCCTTTGATGATGAAGGAATGGATTCACAAACCAAAGAATGTGGAGAGCTTCTAGAGGCTGGAAAAGGCAAGGAAATAGATTCTTTCCTAGAGCTTCCAGAAGGAACATAGCCCTGCCAACAGCTTGACTTTTGCTCAGTGAGACCCATTTCAAATTTCTTGAACTGTAAGGCAATAAATTTGTGTTGTTCTAAATCACCAAGTTTATAGTAATTTGTTACAGCTGCAATAGGAAACGGATACACATGTTGCAAATGTTTTCCCAATTTTTTTTATACACAGAATGTTTACAAAACTATCAAACTGTCCTTAATGACTTGTGCTTTTTAAAATGTATTCACTATATTTCTTCTATTCTCAATTACAGTGAAAAGATAAAATTTGATCAGAAACAGATGATGATGGGACCAGAGGCAGAGAAGGGTGATGACATAGTCAGGATACTGCTTACCTGCAGGGAGATTGAGCTAATCAGGAAATACATTGAAGATAATGGGAGCCAGGCTTCTCCTGGTCACAGAATGGGTTAATAAAAATGGAAATGGAGAAGGCTAAGGTATTGGACTGAAACTGAGAGATAGATATACAATAATAGATAAAGATGTGTGGACAGATATATAATTAAATAATACAGAAATATAAACATATCTCTGTCTTCCGAGAGGGCCAAGAAGTAATAATACCCTAGCAGTAATGAGCCCACCGAGCACCCAGATATTGGTTTCTATATGCCTCCACACAAAGGAACCAAGTTCCATGGGGAAATGGTTGATTCCAAGGCAGGACACAGAAAGTACTAAATGAGTCAGAAAGCACAGAAATGCTTAAAGAATGATGGGGACATGCTAACAACATCATAGGAAGTTGCTTGAAGAGACTTCAATGGCCAAATCTGGGACAATCAGAGCATCAGGATAAATTATGATAGTAATCAGATTATAACCCACTGAATGAGGCAAAAAATCCATCAGGCCAGAATGAAGGACTGAATAAGAAGGGAAAGCTTTTGCTTTCAGTATAATAACAACCAAGTATTGTAGAAGGAATGATGACATGGGTCAGAGTGGAGTCATCAGTGGATGTTAAAGATAAAGAATTATGCATTTACATAGTCTTGGAGTATCTCTTAACAAAGCCCACCCACAAAGGGGAAAATAATGACCTCATGGTTTAGGAATCTGGCGGATACCAACTTGAATGGGTTACCAAGGTTAACATCTCCAGTGGTAGGAAAGACCAACACGGAAGGGCTGCTGATGTAATACCGTAAGGACAGTATCATCTCTCTGCTATTCCTGATAAGAATGAATGGCCTGAGTCTTGCCCTGTTGGGAAATATCACAATGCCTTAGACTGATGGACATTCTTTATACTCTAAAACTGTGAACTACATGAAAGTCAGGGAAAGACTGTGGAACTGCTTCAGACTAAAGGAGACTAAAGAAATATGAGAACTAAATGCAGTGGGTGATCCTAGATTGGGTCCATAATATGTCTTTCAGAAGACAAAGGAGGAGAAAACAACTTCCCGGTTTCATGAGACTAGTGAAAAATAGATAACAAACGACAAAGCCATTACAAGAAATTTCCAAAACAATATCTTTCCTGAACCCAGACATAAAATCTCTAACAAAATATTGGCAAATTAAATATTTCAAAACAGAACTAAAACAAGTCCAGGGTACAAAATCAATACAAAGAATCTGGAATAGTAAAAACAATCTTGAAAAAGAATAATAAAGTTGAGCAATTTATTCCACAGGATTTCAAAACCTACTATAGACTACAATAATCAGGCAATAGACTATTGCCAGGAAAGACATGTAGACCAATAAAACAGAGTCTAGAAATAGACACATATACAGAGTACATTCATTTTCAATGAGGGCACCAGAGCAATTTTTTTGAGAAAGAAAGTTCACAAATGGTAGTGGAACAACTAGATATCTTTATGGAAAATTAAATAAATCTTGACCTCCATGTCACTCCGTATATAAAATTATTTCAAGATTCACCCAAAATAAAATCTAGAACAGTAAAGTATCTAGAAGAAATAGAGAACTATAGCTTCACATACTTGAAGCAGGCAAAGATTTCTTAGAATGTAAAAAGCACTAAACACAAAATGTGGTAAATTACACTTCATCAAAAATAAGTTCTAGGGACACTTATTTTTCTAGGGTTCTAGGGTGGCTCAGTTGGTTAAGCATCCGACTTCAGCTCAGGTCATGATCTCATAGTCCAAGAGTTCGAGCCCCCATCAGACTCTGTGCTGACAGCTCAGAACTCGTAGCCTGCTTCAGATTCTGTGTCTCCCTCTCTGCCCCTCCTCTGCTCGCACTCTGTCTCTCAAAAATAAACAAACACTTAAAAAAATAAAAAAAAAAAAATAAGTTCTGTACATTAAAACATATCATTAAGAAACTAGTCAAACTTCAGACTGAAAGACAATACACTACATATGTCTAACAAAGGACTTGTATTCATAATATATAAGGATCTTCTACAAATCAATAATAAAGAAATCTATTCAATAAAATGCACAGAAACCGAAAACACTTTACGAAAAAGATATGTGATCGTTCAATATGGACTTGAAAAGATGTCCTTTACTCATCAGAGAAATAACAATAAAAACCACCTTAAGATTCCATTCTATATTCATTAGAATGCCGAAAAGCAGAGACTGAAAATACGAAATGTTGGTGAGGATGCAGAACTCTCATGTGCTGGTGGAAATGTAAAATATCACAAACATTAAAAAAGCAAACATTGGGCAGCCTCTTTCAAACATTCAACAATTCTATGAATCCATTCCTAGGTGTCTACCTAAGAAGTAAAACCATACCTTTACAGAAAGACTTATACTTGAATGTTTATAGCACTCTTGCTCAAAGTAGCCTAAAACTTGGAAGACAATTGTCCACCCGTGGAAGATGAATAAACAAATTGTAGTGTATGCATACATGGTATATTACTCAGCAACTAAAAGACACAAAACTTCATGGATGAATCTCAAAAACATTATAATGAACAACAAAAAATGGACACAAAAGGACATATAATTTACAATCTCATTTATATTAAGTGAAGGAAAATCAAAATTCATTCATGCTGAGAGCAATCGGAAAGTGGTTGTTCCCTGCACTGAAAGTTTAAGTGGGAGGAGGCACAGTGGCACTTTCTCATGGGACGGAAATATTCTATAGTTTGGGGGCGTGGTTGCGAAGATATCTAGAAGTCAAAACTCGTCAAACCAAATCCTTAAGATTTATGTAATTTACCGTATATAAATTATATCTTGATAAAAAGTTAATTTTCTAAAACAAGCTAAAACTTGCTGCTGTAAGAAAACACGAATATGATATCCAACTCTGTACAGTACAGAAATTAAAAATATAATATTTTGACCTAAGAGGCAAAAACCAATGAGAATGTTCACAATATGATGGTTTTAGTGGAAGTATGTTCATATTTATCATACACATAGCCATTTTTTAAAAATGTTTATTTACTCTTGAGAGAGAGACAGACAGAGCATGGGGGGGGGGGGGCGGTGCAGAGAGAGAGAGGGAGACAATCCAAAGCAGGCTCCAGGCTCTGAGCTGTCAGCACAGAGCCCGACATGGGGCTCAAACTCACAAACCACGAGATCATGACCCGAGCCAAAGATGCTCAACTGACTGAGCCACCCAGGTGCCCAAGATTTTACTTTTAAGTAACCTCTGCTCCGAAGGTGGGGCTGGAACTCACAACCCTGAGATCAAGAGTCGAGGGCTCCACTAAGCCACCCACGTCCCACTACACATAGCCATTTAAATATGTTTACTTTACACTTTAAAGGAAAAGATAGTGAGGAAAGAATGCAAATCATGTTATAGTTTATAAATCCTAGGATTTGTACTAAAGTCATTTGCATTTTTTTTAGCCTCCTGGCATCTGAACTCCTTCCCTAAGCCTGTGGAATTTTTGCCCTCTGGTACAGAAGCCCCAAAGCCAGATACTCGCTTTCATAGACTCCATTGCTTTGAGGACAGGGCACGTGAACAGGGGCAGTCTGCATCCAGCTGGATATTGATCTGGGAACTGTTGAGAAAAGAAGCAGGCTGTGGGGATTCCTTCTGGCAGCAGCAGGGGCTGTAGCTTTGAAGATACAGTCACAGCTATAGCAGGGGGTCATCCAGCAGCCAGTGTCAGCGTGGGCAGTGTCAACGTCAGGGGAACAAGGTGCAAACCATTCATCTGGTGTTTGGTGAAGGTGGGAATAGTATCCTCAGCAGATTGAGTTCTACAGCATAATGTTCACTTCAAATATGTGTTCTCTGCTTTATCCCGCCCGTTTTTCTAGCCTTCTCTCCACTGTTCTAAATGCCTCTATAAACTATCAATGCCTTTCACAAAATTCCTTTTCCACCAAAGTCATCCAGAGTTAATTTTTATTGCTGGCAATAAGACCCTGTTGGAAAAATAAAATAATAAAAACGCTCTAACATAGAATAACAGCAGAGATGATGCTCCCTCCAGATAACAGAGATTTTACAAATAAGTAGAAGGTATTTGGTCTTTCAAAAAAATTTTTTAAGTTGCTTTCAATAATTTAATATTCTGAGGTCAATACATGCTTCCAAAGTATTTTTCATAATTAATGTTATGTTTTAAAAAGGGAGACATTTTCAAAATATCCACGGCAGGGGAGAGGGGGGAGTAGACTTCTGTCATAATAATTTACACAGTGGATGACTGAGATTCTAAAAGAAAACGTTAAAATTAAAAAAAAACTGTTAAATGGAAACAAATACACAGCTAACATTTAAGGAAGTATTCTGTCTATGTTGTAGCACTCAATAGATAGGTTTGAGAAGTTGCTATTGTATTCTGTGTGACTCTAAGATCTTTGAGACTAAGCATCCTACCTTTCCTTATCAATTGTGAACTTATCAGCCATCAATTTTACTGAGACTACTTTATATCTACTCAAAATTTCCACCTACATAAACTCTTTAGGTAAAGAGTTTCATGAATTTACTCTTTGCTATGTGAATTAGTACTTTTAATTTTTTGGTTCCATTATTCTTATACTATAGAATTTTATACATAAATCTATGTCTCTGTAAAACGTCTTTTGAAGAAATAATATGTAAACTCAGAGAATTATTTCCATTAAGGTTATTTATTTATTTTTTAATTTGTATCTATCTTCATCAGTCCAAGCAAAATCCCCTTTTAATGTTGTTCTCTTTTTTTTTTCACCATTTTTCCTCAACACCTTCCATTCCTATGCTCATGGCCTTTCCCCATTGGCACATATTCTGTGTTTAATATAAGTATTCTTGAAAAATACAGAGTTGTTTTATTTTATGTGTAAGTATACCAAATTACCTAAATTTTAATATGATATGAATTTCATTGCTCCCTACCTTGCCCTCAGGAAGGTTCCATTTTAGTGGAGACAAAAGACAAGTTCACACACAAAATAAGACAATAATTTCAGGTAGTGGTAAATGTTATTAAGGAAATACACAGGGTGGTGCATAGTGATTGAGTTACTTTATAAAGGGTGGTTTCTGAGAATATGTCATTTGAGCTGAGATCGGAAACATAAAAATACTGTTATGAAAAACATCCAAAGAAAACATAGGCTCTGAAGAAAGAACAAACTAAATTTCTGAGACAAATAGAAGAGACAACTGCTGTGTCTCACTCGAGTGCAATGAGCCAGAGAAAAAGCAGTTGTAGACAAGACAGGAGAAATAGGCAAGAACTGGATCATCTAGGGTCTTGTAGGCTGAAGCCAGGAGCACAGTTTTTTTTTATTCTAAGAACATCTGGAAGCCCTTGGAAGAGTATAATGGCAGGGGAGCAATGTGTTTTTTATTTAAAAAGCAATCTTTAGTTGCTGTGAAAAAAATCGGCTACTGGAGTGAGAAAAAAAGCAGGGAAATTAGTTAAGAGATCATCTTGCTCTGTGTGAGAGATGATGGTCTGGAGAAGAGCAGGAGGGCTGGAGATAGAAGCTTGTGGACCATAGAAGCGCAGAGAGGAAAGAGTTTCAAAAAATTCAAAACTGAGGTTGTAGTCAATCATTTCAAATGCTGCTGAGCTTACATATTTGAGGACAGAAAAAGAAATATTGGATTTGGCAACTTGCAAGTTGTTAGTGACAGAAGATAGATGGAAGTCATTGAAGAATGAATGAAGGCTTTTTTTTTTTTTAATTCAGAATACCAAATTCAACCCTCTGGTCCCTTCCAAACGTCCATGAAAATGACAATAAAGATGTAACAAAAATTCATAAACCCATAGGGAGAAAGAGCAGGGGAGGTTCAACGACAAAATTTTGGAGTTTGCAAAACAAATCAATTCGTAGTAAGTGTCAAAAGAATGGAGAAAAGTTAGTCCAAAGCTAGTAGGGGAGGAAACAGGGCAGCAATCAATCCACTTTTCAGTGCAAGACCACTAGAAGATCAACCACTGGTGGTACCAGGTGCCTCTGGAAGTGAGGGGAAACATGGAGTTGGAAGAGGAGGACTAGATACGACTCTACCCATCCCATCCCTTGATCCTCTCTGATACCCAAGGGGAAGCCTAGAGAGTCACTCACTGGAGAGTGCAAAACAGGAGGGTCTCTAGAACAGGGAACTTCAAGTGCAGTTGAGGACAGGAGTCTTATATTGAAAGCCCTCTTCTCCCAATGACAGTTAGGTTTACATCCTCCAGAAAGGTGATTGGAAGATTCTACTCTATGAATCTAACTAGTCATTTTGTTTCCCAGTATAAAAGTCCCATCAGGTCACCCTGTAAGAAAGACCACAGTCAACAAGTCCTCTCCATATACAGATTTTTCCAGTAAGCATTCGATATTCCTTTGTTAAAGATAAACAGGCAAGAAACACCAGACATTTGAGGAAAATATCTATTATGAAATTCGGAGAGTAAAACAGATAGGAAAAAAACTGCAGGTCAGAAGAAACAGTTATGCAAATTGATGAAAACTTTAAAATAAAATTTTAAAAACTACCATTAATATCCATACAAAGATGAAGTAAAAAAATTACATTCATATAGTATAACAAAATCTTATACAGGAAGCATTCAGAGAACAAGAATGTGTTCATGGGAATTATAAATGATAAAAATTTTAAAATTCAATGCAAGGCTTAGAATAATATATCAAGAATACCCCCTAAGAAATAGAATAGGCAAAGACATGGAATAAAGTGAGCAAAGGACCCTTCCAAATATATTAGAAGATCAATATATTAGAAGTCTGATATAATAAGATTTCCAGAAGGGAGGAGTTAAGATGGCAGAGCAGCATGGAGATCCTGAGCTTGTCTCGTTCCTGAAACGCAACTAGATCAGCACCAAACCATTTTTGCACACCTAGGAAAGTGATGTAACAAAAAGCCACAGAACTTGGCAGGTATGCAGTGCAGAGGTGTGAACTGGGAAAACTGGGGGAGAGAAAAGCCACAGAGGAAGGGAGCTGCTTTCGCAGAGAGAAAAGAGAGAAAAAGAAAGGAAGAGAGTGCAGCACATCAGGACCTTGCAAGAAAAACACTCCACAGACAGTAGCTGGGAAAGAGTGAAAACACTCGCAGGGGACTGAACAAGAAATCTGTTTCCCAAAACCATTGATGGGGAGAAAGGAGAGGGTTTCAATGCCACCAGGATTCTATAAATAGTGGAGTGCAGAGTCTGAAGTTTCGGAGTTCAGTGCCTGGTGGTGCTCTGATGAAAAGTAGGGCAAATCTCCAGAAGCAGTGAGTCTGATGGATCCGGATCCATATAGCACACAGGGAGAAGCCAGTCTGCTGCTTAGAGTACATTTGGTAGAGGCCATACGGCCTCAGAAGATATAAGGTGACAGAATGGATAAGAAAATAAGACCCATCTATATATTGCTTACAAGAGACTCATTTTAGGCCTAAAGACACCTGCAGATTGACAGTAAGGGGATGGAGAACCATATGTCATGGCAATGGTCATCAGAAGTAAGCTGGAGTAGCCATACTTCTATCAGACAAACTAGATTGAAAAAAAAAAAAGACTGTTAATAAAAGATGAAGAAGGGCATTGTATCATGATTAAGGGGTCTATCCACCAAGAAGATCTAACAATTGTAAATATTTATTCTCCCAATGTGGGAGAACCCAAATATATAAATCAATGATCAAAACACAAAGAAACTCATTGATAATAATGCCGTAATGGTAGGGGACTTCAATACCCCACTTACAACAATGGACAGACCATGTAAGCAGAAAATCAACAAGGGAACAATGGCTTTGAAAGACACACTGGACCAGATGGACTTAACAGGTGTATTCAGATTATTTCATCCTAAAGCAGTAGAATACACATTCTTCTTGAGCGCACATGGAACATTCTCCAGAATAGATCACATACTGGGACACAAATCAGCCCTCAACAAGTACAACAAGATTGAGACCATACCTGACATATATTTTCAGACCACAACACTATGAAACTTGAAATCAACAACAAGAAAAAATTTGGAAAGACCATGAATACTTGCAGATTAAAGAACATCTTACTAAAGAATGAAAGGGTTGGGGCGCCTGGGTGGCTTGGTCGGTTAAGCGTCCGACTTCGGCTCAGGTCATGATCTCACGGTCCGTGAGTTCGAGCCCCGCGTCGGGCTCTGTGCTGACAGCTCAGAGCCTAGAACCTGTTTCCGATTCTTTGTCTCCCTCTCTCTCTGCCCCTCCCCTGTTCATGCTCTGTCTCTCTCTGTCCCAAAAATAAATAAAAAACGTTGAAAAAAAAAATTAAAAAAATAAAAAATAAAAAAAATAAAATAAATAAATAAATAAATAAACGTTAAAAAAAAGAATGAAAGGGTTAACCAAGAAATTAAAGAGGAAATTAAAAAGTACATGGAAGCCAATGAAAATTAAAAAAAGACAGCCCCAAACCTCCGGGATGCAGCAAAGGAGGTCATAAGAAGGAAATATATAGCCATCCAGGCCTTCCTAAAGAAGGAAGAAGAGTCTCAAATATACAACCTAACCTTACACCTAAAAGAGTTGGAAAAAGAACAGCAAATAAAGCCCAAAGCCAGCAGAAGGGACATAATAAAGATTAGAGCAGAAATCAATGATATTGAAATTTAAAAAAGAGTAGAACAGATCAATGAAACCAGGAGCTGATTCTTTGAAAGAATTAACAAAACTGATAAACCCCTAGCCAGGCTGGTCAAAAAGAAAAAAGACCCAAATAAATAAAACCAAGAATGAAAGAGGAGAGATCACAACCAACACTGTAGAAATAAAACAATAATAAGAGAATATTATGGGCAATTACATGCCAACAAATTTGGCAACCTGGAAGAATTAGACAAATTCCTAGAAACATACAAACTACAAAAACTGAAACAGGAAGAAATAGAAAATCTGAAATGACCCATAACCAGTAAAGAAATTGAATCAGTAATCAAAAATCTCCCAATAAACAAGAGTCCAGGGCTGGATGGCTTTCCAGGAGAATTCTACCAAACATTTAAAAAGTTAACATCTATTTTGAATCTGTTCGAAAAAATAGAAATGGAAGGAAAACTTCCAAACTCATTCTACGAGGCCAGCATTACCCTGATTCTAAAACCAAAGACCCAACTAAAAAGGAAAACTACAGACCAATTTTCCTGAAGAACAAGGATGTAAAAATTTTCAACAAAATACTAGCAAACTGGATCCAACAATACATTAAAAGGATTATTCACCATGATCAAGTGGGATTTATTCCTGGGATGCAGGGCTGGTTCAATATCCATAAATCAGTCAATGTGATACATTAATAAAAGAAAGGATAAGAACCACATGATCCTCTCAATAGATGCAGAAAAAGCATTTGACAAAAGACAGCATGCTTTCTTGATAAAATCCCTCAAGAAAGTAGGGATAGAAGGAACATACCACAAGATCATAAAGGCCATATATGAAAAGCCCACTGCTAATATCATCCTCAATGGGGAAAAACTGAGAGCTTTCCCCCTAAGGTCAGGAACACGACAGGGATGCCCATTATCACAACTGTTAATCAACATAGTGTTGGAAGTCCTGGCCTCAGCAATCAGGCAACACAAAGAAATAAAAGGCATCCAAATTGGCAAGGAGGAAGTCAAAACTTCACTCTTCATATACGACGTGATACTCCATGTGGAAAACCCAAAAACTACTAGAATTGATACATGAATTCAGCAAAGTCACAGGATATAAAATCAATGTACAGAAATCGGTTGCATTTCTATACACCACTAGTGAAGTAGCAGAAAGAGAAATCAAGGAATCGATCCCATTTACAATTGCACCAAAACCCATAAAATACCTAGGAATAAAGCTAACCAAAGAGGTGAAAAATATATACACTGAAAACTATAGAAACCTTATGAAAGAAATTGAAGAAGACACACAAAAAAATGGAAAAATATTCCATGCTCATGGATTGGAAGAACAAATATTGTTAAAATGTTGATACTACCCAAAGCAATCTACATATTCAATGCAATCCCTATCAAAGTTTCTCTCCAAAATATCATTGGTACAATACCTCATTTCTAGCCTGTAAACTTCTTGAAGATAGGGACCATTTTGTGTATCATTAGTCCCTGGTGCCTACTACAATCACATAAACACACAAAACAATTCCTAAATATTGTTGAATATTAGAGAGCAATAGTGTCTACATATGTGTGCAGGAAAAAAACTCTTCTCCAATGCAGTTAGACTGATAAGTGATGGATAATTTGAAAAATGTAGTTAAAACAGAAGACCATAAAAAAGATATGTATCAAATATTTTTAATTTAAAACACATACGTTCATTCCTACATTTGTATGCATATTAGTTTCTTCACAAACATTCTATTGTAAGGCCTTTTGTGTATATTAATTTCTTCACAAACATTCCATTGTAAGGCCAAGGCTTTTATTTGAGTATGAACTGGCTTATGAGAATTATGCAACATCTTTCATGCACAAACCACACTAAAAACGCACCATTTGAAGATACTTTGTTTTGTTTTTTCAAAAGTAAATTGGAAGCAATTTGAGTAGACTCTTCAGAGATTTTTGTTTTCTCTAATTCTCATCCAAACATAATGTAGCAGCATTTTTAAAATAATTTTATTATTTTTTAGTTTTCCCATTCAATCTTGTTTTCTTAGAAATAATTCCATGTATTTTCGGATGGTGTACACAGTGTTTATAATTAAACTGCCTATCAACAGTAAGGCCAATTCTCTGGCAATCTAGTGTCTTAAAAATTCATCGTTATTGATTGTATTAATAGGCAAGTTTACTATATTGCTTATTTTCTCTCGTGGCTGGTCACATCCAGTTGTAAGTCAGCCCACCCAACAGGTTAACCCTGGCAAGTTTGGCCAGGGTGTAGAGTTCTTGGGACTTGGTCCTCTGGAAAAAAGGCAGCATGCCAGGTTTTGTAAAGCAACTATACCATTTGCCATGGTCACTTGAAACTGAACAAAAGCTCCACGATTTCACACTTGTGTATATTCAAATCTCTCAGGTAGATGGCAACCAGACTCCATAAATAAATGCTTGTTACCACTGTTTCAAAACTGAGACTTTTAAAAGCAACTACCTCTGTCTTGAAGGGTAAATCCCTAATGAAATTAGTTATGTGACACCTGAACAACAGTCTAAGGCTTCCAAATTAGGTAAGAAGGACTCTCCTTTGATGCATTTAATACAGTCATAATAAAATCAACTAAATAGATTTTGGGTGAGTCTTGACATGACAACACATGACTAATACACAGAGTGCACTCAGATTTTTTTTTTTTTTAATTTCAGATTTGTTTTGTGAGATATAACAAAATAAGAGCAGTATTTCTTACTCTAGAATAACAAATTGAGAAATTGTGCATTTAAGTGGGCATCAGTGTGTATTTCACAACACATATTAGTTGTATTTAGCTACAGTAATAAAAATACTTTTACTTTTTAAAGAAATATCAGATATGAATGGCAAGCTGTCACATCATGAAATATAAGTAACAATGTCACTATGCTATTTCAAAATTATTTGTCTGTCTTTCTGCTCCACAAGATCTAAGCTCAAAGGCAACATAAGATTCATTCTGCCTACCTTAACTTTGGGTACAAAGTTAGATACATGATAAATAGTTGAATTGAAATATAAGTTGCCATTGTAATACATTAAAGAATGCAGGTCTTTTAATGTAAGTTCAAAGTTACAATGAGGTGATGGGACCAATAATTTTAAAACATTTTCTTTTGTACAATTGAGGCTCAGTAAGGCTTAAAATATGCAGCCAATCATACTTTACTTCTTAAATAAGAACATAGGAGATCTCTATATAAAATGACTGAAAGGGGAAAAAAAAGTGTTAAATCTCCTAAGCAAGCATCACATTTTTTTAAAAAAAAAATTACTCTATCAGATGCTCAAGGAAAGTTATCAGAAATTAGTACAAAATGTTCGAAATATCTAACATAGAATCTTCTCCATTCCCCATTTTTTATACGATTACCATGAAATATTTGAGTATTCCTTAAAAATATCTGATGGCTCTACAATAGGTACTTAGAAATTAAATATACAAAATTCATGCCTTCCCCCATCCAATATGAATTATATATTTTATCCAAAAGAGGAAAGAAATTTAAATCAAATAATTACAACAGTGATAAGGATTCATTTTATTGTGTTTTCCATATAGACAGAGGTTTTTTTGATGAAGAAAAATCTTTACAAAGATCATCTATAATTGAATCAGCACCAAATAAAATTTAGCTTTTAAATGAGTCAGGTATTCTACATTTGGAATTCAATTTCACAAACATTCAAGGTTAGTGGCTTTTGGTAAGAAAAAAAGACTAGCAGAAAGGAAAAAGACACTTTTTCAACAGATAATAACATAGTTTTTTTTTTTAATTGCTCTGGGAAAACACAGTATAGTTATTTAAGAAATGTCTTTTAAGCAATATTTAAGTGCTTCAAGTCAAGAGGTCTTCAGACTAAAAAATATTTTAAAATTTGCCAAGATACTGCAGCATCAAAAATATTCTCCTTATTCACTTAATTTCATGTTGAAGGAAACATTTGACAGATAAGTAAACAAAAGGCAAAAAAGTTTACCTGCATTTTTATATAATAAATTTTAGATCTATAAAAATTTCCTGGTTTGTACACAAAGGCCAATGCTTGACCTTCATTGATCCATTTTTATGTAGTTAAAAAAATACAGTATCAAATCTTTCTCCCTCCCCCCAAAAAACTAGAAGAAATATTTTAAATTGTGAGTGTGTGAATGTAGCTATGCATATCTTTAAGTGCACAAAATACACAAATATCACTTTACTTGGAAAATTATTTTCATCATACTGTAAACATCTCTTTCTCTAAATCTGAACATTTCAAAATAGTCTTTGGTATTCTTAGCTATTGTGCTTTGAAATGGAAACTTAAAAGATTTCTGTAGCAGTGCTACATAGACATTTTAAGATATAAATAAGAAAAATGCACTTGGAATAAGTTATAATTAGCTGCTTTTGCATAATTTTCAACAACTACAGTGTATGCTTAGTCACAGTTTTATGAGAAAGAATATCTTCTTTTTCAACTCCTTAATTTTAAGGAACACTTAATCATTTTGGCTAAAAATCCATTTTTGCAGTGGATCTGACGGATTGCATGACACTAAGCTTGGATGCTCTCCATTTGCTGAAAGGCACATTTTTAAGAATGGATTATATAGAAGTTGATCCTACAATAAAAGGAAACACAATAGGCATTAAATTTCAAGACTCATAGCTAACTGATAGATATGGAAACTACATTACGATCTCATGGAAGCTAAAGGGAGACCCACATACCAAATGTACATTGTTCTTAACTTTTAATCTTCCTCAGATCAACTATGTCATAAAATCTTGTTGGTTTTTGGCATTTTGGCATTTATGCCACTACTGTTCAATTCACAGAAGGTATTACATAAATAAAGAGATGTAGACAGAGTGAGGGCTGAATCAAGTTTTCAAACAAGAAACATTCCATTGGGATATCCGTAAGTGACAAACTCTTTTAAAATATTATGTTATAAACACCAGTCTCTTATAGTGTTCTGGTAGGGCACAAAACAATTTTTAGGTAAGAACTGCTATGTTCTAGCTAAGCCTTAAAACAAAAACAGAGGGGCACCTGGGTGGCTCAGTCGGTTGAGCATCCGACTTCGGCTCAGTTCATGATCTCACAGTTTGTGAGTTCGAGCCCTGCATCGGGCTCTGTGCTGACAGCTCAGAGCCTAGAGCCTGGAGCCTGCTTCGGATTCTGTGTCTCCCTCTCTCTCTGCCCCTCCCCCACTTGTGCTCTGTCTCTCTGCCTCTCAGAAATAAAAATTAAAAAAAAACAAACAGAAAAACAGAAAATATATTTTATATATTCTTTCAATTCTAAATTCATAAAAAAGTTCTAAAACAGGTGAAAAGAATTAATTACTGTAGGTGAGGAAAATATAATGATTTTTTTTCCTTTCTGTCAGGATAAAAAAAATGTGGCTGTTGTCAGAAGCCTTATAAGAAACTCTTAAAAAGACAGATATGGGCAACTATTATTAATAATTCACAAAAGTGTTGATCTGTATAAATCATGCCTTCACTAAGCAACTTTACTATTATTTTGCTTCTAAGAGTATTTAATTCCTAGATATATTCTCTTTATCACATTGGTAGATATACACAATAACAAAGTTAACAAAGAGAAATTCTGATGGATAACATTAATATGCTATGTTTCATTCATTTTCTCAGATAAGCAATTAGAGCTAATCAAAATAATTACATGGAGAGGTGAATTAATTGCACTCAGTTACCTTTTGGATCTCCCATATCTGTTCTCCACTGGCCACTGTCTTGTGACCTTTGTAGGCACATGCCCTCAGCTGAACAAGACCTTGAGCAGCATGAAGACATAATTCCTTCTGGATGTTATGGCGAATTTCACGTTGAGCTGAGTATTCAAAATACTGTGAAAAGAAGAATGCTATTACTGACTTGTATCCTCAGTTGCAAAATAATGGTCCAATAGTAATAATAATAATCACTGAATAATGAAGTCATGTGTACTGAACAAAATAATGCAATAAAAGTAGGCATTAGAAACATAAGCTGAGCTTTTATGACAGAAGATGCTAAATGCTTTTCCAGCGTATCAGCAATAGGTAGTTACTTAAGAATGTATTGTCTTCCTCTCATGTCAGAAATAGGAGGTTATCAGGTGGGATGGAGGCTAGCTAGGACAGGTACAGCATGGAAAAGGATCTGGAAACTTCTAGCAAGCATATTAATTGCCTCTTCCTCTCTGCAAAGTGTTCCTTTTCTCTTATTCCTCTCAATTAATGGCATTTTCATTTACATTAGGAACAATTCTCCATGTCTCAGTTTCCTTGCCTGTAAAATGGGTAATTTATTTATATTTTTTCTTTTTTCGTTTTGAGAGAGAGAGAGAGAGAGAGAGACAGAGAGACAGAGAGAGAGAGAATTCCAAGCAGGCTTCACACTCAGCATGGAGCCTGACACAGGGCTCAATCTCACGATTCTGAGATCATCACCTGAACCCAAATCAAGAGTCAGACACCTAGCTGACTGAGCCACCCAGGCACCCCTAAAATGGGTAATTTAATAGTTCCTACCCTACAGTGTTATGAGGATAAAAGGGATAATAAGTGTAAAACACTCAGAACAATAACTGGTACATGGTAAGCTTTTAATTCATTTTAGCTGTTATTACTAGGATTGATGTTTCTCTCTCCCCATATGTCCAGTTATATAGCTTCTTAGCTCTACCAAATTTCCTTCTCAGACGTCACCATCCCACTTTCCTTGGTACATCACTTCTCTTATTCAGGCACTCAGAATCTTTACTGTAATACCTCCAGAGACCTGCAGTCTCTGCCCCCATAATCCAATTCACCCTGCTGCCAGTCTTTCATAACACTGATTCAATCTCCTACCTCCCTTACTTGAGTGAGTCACTAATGTTGCTAAGAGAAGTCTACACTTCTTAACTGGTACGTGAATTCTTTCATTTTCAATCTTATATCAACCAATGCCTGAACTGTATGCTATATTCTTTCCGCACAATTCTACCAACGCAGAGCATATGCATCCATAACTCTAAGACTGCTTTACTGTGCTGTGCCTGAAATATCCTTCTGGATCCTTCTCTGCCTAGCTAATTCCTTTTTAGCCTCAAAAAGCCAATTCAAATGTTACTTTGCTTCTTTAGTTTCCCTGAACTTGTCCTACTGAACAAAATTACACCTGTTTCAGGGTTCCCGTGGCATATCAGAAATAACTTTTATTGCACTCTATCGGAATTGTGTGTGTAGCTAGCTGGCTTCACAGACCAAAGTCAGGCAGTGTATCTAATAATAACATCCATTACAAATCAAATACTTCACAATGTTGACATTCCAAAGATAAAATAAGTGAACATAATGGATTTTTAATAATGAAGTGATTAGTCTTAGCACTAATATTTATTGAGCCTTTATTATGTGCTAAGCAGGGGCTGTTTTAAACCCTTTATGTGTATTAGACTAGGCACTTCACAAACATTAGCTGAATTAACCTTGAGTTCCCCTGATCTTGGCCTCATGCTTAATTTAGCTCCTTCCATAAATATATCCATCATTTTTATAACTGATAGGTCTTCAGATGGAGACACTGAAAGGAGTATAGATCATGAAAATAGTACTTTGGCTAACATTCCTCAAGAAAGATAAATCTTAGAATTTCAAAGATGGTGTGAAAAGTTGGTCCAGTATCTTAGTTTACCCATGTTATATATTTTTTAATCATTAAAAGGTAGTTATAAAGAATAGGAAAGAGTTGAAGATACTTAAGCAACCAAAAGAATGTATAATTAGCTAGCTGGGGATAGTGGAGAGACATAACTTGGAACCAGGACAAATGCCCTGGAGTGGAAAGTAGCAGCAGCAAAGCATTACGTGTTATAAAGCCATAATGACTTACACAGCATTATTGCACCAGTATATTTGATCAATATAGTCACGTTATCAAATTACTTATTTTTTTTGAATGTTTATTTATTTTTGAGAGAGAGAGAGAGACAGAGCATGAGTGGAACAGGGGCAGAGAGAGAGGGAGACACAGAATCCTTAGCAGGCTCCAGGCTCTGAGCTGTCAGCACAGAGCCCAACGTGGGGCTTGAACCCACGAGCTGTAAGATCATGACCTGAGCCAAAGTTGGACGCTCAACCGACTGAGCCACCCAAGCGCCCCTCAAACTACTTATTTTTACTTGGCATACACAAATACTGTTATAATGGAGTTTTAATGTTATAAAATTGTCATTATCTGGTCAAAATAGTAGAAGGGAGCATGAAGAAATGATTAAGTTGGATGACAGATCAAAAACACTTAGCACTAAAGGAACTAAAATTTGCAATGTAGTTTAAATGCAATGCTTGACTTAAAATTTAAAGGAAAGAAACCAAAATAAAATCGACCACTGTGGTACAGTGCTAGAAACCAGAGTCATCTTCTTAATATTTAAACCAGGACCCACACCTGGGTGGCTCAGCCGGTTGAGCATCCAACTTTGGCTCAGGTCATGATCTCACAGTTTGTGAGCTCATGGGGCTCACTGCTGTCAGCACAGAGCCAGGTTAGATCCTCTGTCCCCCTCTCTGCCCCTCCCCCACTTGCATGTTTTTTTTCTCTCTCTCTCTCTCACACACACACAAATAAACATTTAAAAAAATGAAACCAGGAAATATTATTCTCCTCAAAACTCTCAGATGGCCTCTGTCATATTCAGAACTAAATCCAAGTTCCTAGGGGAGGTCTGCAAAACCTTCAATGACCAGGCCCTTTATCGATGTCTCTGACCTCATTTCCTACCCTGTCTTCCTGGACCACTCTGCGGCAGCCACACTGACTTGCTGACCGCTCCATTTACCTGCCACTGGCTTCTAGCCTTGCACCCCTTCTGCCAGAATGCCCCCTTCCTGGAACACGGTTCCTCTCCAATTCCTTTAGGCCTCTGCTCCAACATCACCTTTTCAAAGAGGTCTTCCTGAACCTCTGAAAACAAATCCCCCCTCCACCCTGCTCCTCACATTCAAATCACCCATCTACCTCACTTCATTTTTCTTTATGCCCAAAATTACATATGTTTATTTCTTCTCCTTCAAGAACACAAGCTCCACAAGGTAGGATTTTTCAATACAACAGTGCTAGTTACATTACAGGCTCTAAACAAATATTTATTGAAAGAACATGTGAACTACTTCTCCATCCCCTGAGTTTTATTATTTTTTAATTTATTTTTATTTTGTTAAGATTATTTATTCTGAGAGACAGAGACAGTATGAGTGGGGGAGAGGCAGAGAGAGGGACAGAGAGAAACCCAAATAGGCTCTGTGCTGCCAGTGCAGAGCCCAATGTGAGGCTCAACTTGGGAAACTGTGAGATCATGGTCAAGAGTCTTATGCTTAACCAACTGAGCCACCCAGACACCATGCCTTCCATCTAAATTTTTAAAAGACATCTATACTGTATTTATAATTTACAAGTTATTTCAGAGAAAAGACTATAAAAACATCTTTATGGCAAGGACAAGAGAAAAACAGATAAACAATGTATAAGATATTTTCAACTCTTATGATAAAATAAATGTAATGGTAGAGGAAGCTTAGGAAAATTTGTAAGTATTTACATTTAGTGATAAGGTTTTTACAAATGACTAAATACTTCTTATTGTCCAAAAACTTAATTTTAACTAGCATGGTTCAGTATTATTTCCAAAAAAAAAAAAAATACAATTATTTATTTTTCTTCTAATATATAGAAGGCAATGTTATTTTAAAACGTGTGTGTGTGTGTGTGTGTATAATATATATATATATATATATATGCACATATGTAGATATAGGTGTGTATAGGTATATATACATGTGTCTATACCTGTGTGTATGTGTGTATGTGAATCTCCATCACATTCTATAATTATATCTCAATCACTAGCTATGGCTTCTGGGCTTCTGTGTTCTCTACCCTCAGTAGATTAGTTGGTTTGATGAGAAGGGATTAGAACTAGAGTAAGCTGAGGTTAATGACTAGGAAGAAACATGGAAGAGGATGGACCAGGAGATAAACTGATACTTTCTTAAAGCTGACATCACCAAAGTTCCATCTGCTTAAAATAGGACATCGTGAGTATTTAATAGTACGAAAATCCTCCACACACATCTTGAACTCTACACCAAAATACCTGCAATTCACAGAAGAAAGACATACCAGCTCTCCTCCTTAGAACCCCCCCTTCACATTCTTCCCATCCTGTTCTCACTCCCACCAGCCATCTCATAACTGCTATGTACCTTTCGAAAAACGTTTTCAAATGTCATCTTTCCAAGGAAAATGTATGGGCACCCAGTCTAATTCATTCAGATGCCCTCCCCCATACTCTGGAAGCACTCTGAATGCTTTATCCCAGACCTTATCATGCTGACGGTAACCATTGGTTTTGAAATACAGATTTCTTGAGGGAGACAGAATCTAAATTTCTTGAACCCAGCAGAATACCTGGCATGGAGGGGTCACTCAGTGAATTTGTTGAATTAGCAAATGAGAAGAGTTCAATCCTTCCAGGAGTTAACTTGTAAAAGGCAAGGCAAAGAAGCTAAATGCTAAAATTGTATGTTAATAAGTTCTCTACCCATAGTAGGCCAAACAGTGACACTTGACATTTGTCTTAATTGCTAAAACAGTCAAAGCGTGGTAACAAGCAGATAAATCATCAGTCAAGGATAATCAAGAACATGCCTTTTTTTATTAAAAAAAAATTTTTTTTTAATGTTTTTTTTTTTAATTTATTTTTGAAGGAGAGAGAGACAGAGCATGAGCAGGGGAGAAGCAGAGAGAGAGGGAGACATAGAATTTGAAGCAGGCTCCAGGCTCTAAGCTGTCAGCACAGAGCCCGATGTGGGGTTCGAACTCACGAACTGTGAGATCATGACCTGAGCCGAAGTCGGACACTTAACCGACTGAGCCACCCAGGTGCCCCATAACATGCCTTTTTGTAAAGAACGTATTGAAATAATATCATGATCCACAAAAATAACTTATAATACTGCTCTTCTGGTATCACATTTAATATAATTTGCTATCAAATGCAGTTAAATATAGCCTTTATGTATAATTTTGCAAAAGCACCTTGCCAATAGTCCCAAAACATAAAAGACCCACATACAAGATCCTGGTTTTTTTTTTTTTAATTTCAGATGGCATGACTCTATTATTTTCTCATTTGCCTTTCTACTGAATGGGTAGGCAACTTCAAATTGTTTTCCGAGTCAGAATGAAAGTCAAAACAAAGTATGCAACAACTTTAATATTAATTGCCAAACATTATTAACCTAAAAGCATTTTAAATACCAATTTATACCAAAATATAAAGCTGATTAGGGACTTGTGACAACTTATTTGTAAGAGCCAACAAAAAGGGAGGATTTTTAGCGCAGTGCTCACCTGGTTTCCCCCGAGTCCATGGCATGTATACAAAATTAATGGTTTGCCTCCTTGATTATTTTCTCCAACATCCAGACACAAAGGCTGACCAATGCTTTTAATCTAAAGGGAAATTTTCAAGTTATAAGAATTTTTTTTTTAATCTATGTGGTTTATATATTTTTTTCAGTTAATTCCAGGAAGTAGTATTAATAAATAGTAATGTAAAATCTCAAAAGCAATAAACCGGGAAGTATTTCAGCAATTTTCACTGAACCACATAAATGTTTGTGGCAAGGCATAAACCAAGTAAAAAGGAGGATGAAAACACTCACATATCCAGATATAACAGGATTAAGGTCTGGCACATATGCTTCTGGATAAATAGTGTTCAGATACCACGTAAAATTTTTACATTGAAGGCGGTGCTTTATTTCAAATCTTTTTGAAAGATCACCAAATGATTTCTGGAGAAAGAGAAGAAGTAAAAAGAATGCTTAATCAAAACAGCACTGATAAAGTAGTTTAAATGCTACTATTTGTGTTTACATTTGGATCTTAAAGAAAAAAATTCTGGGCCAAAATGCAAGATACAATTTAAAGTATCCACCATTTATTCAGGCAACAAGTATGCCTGCCTGCTTGTCTCTGCCTTCAAAGAGAGTCACGTTACCACTGTGGTGTTGACGTAATACTATTTTATTCTTTCTTTGTGGTACCAGACGTCCCCCATGGGGAAAAGGTCTCTAGAGAAATGCTGTGGGCCAAGAAATGGTAGTGGGGGCATCCAAAATGGATCCTAATTTTATACCCAAAAATGATCTGTAAAGTGAGGTGTGAGGAATCAGGTATAAAGAAACAGTTGCCAATACAATGTAATTTATATCTCTTCTCTAGTCAAGACTACAAAAGACAACACACTTGGGAGTATATTTTTTTTCTAGTTTTAAATGAGTTACTTACTCCTAACAAAATCTTAAACATAATAATGTATTAGTAGAAAAAGGCAAGTTTTTAATAACTGCATTTTATTTTCCTTTATCGTGAAAGGACTAGGAAAAGAATTTTAAAGAACACTATTAAACTGAAAAGGTATTTGGTCTATAGGCAAAATTTTAAAGGAAAATTATATTTGGTACCTATTATATAGAAAGTTTAAATACTCAAGCTTATCATTTCAGTTAAGAAAATATTTTCTCTGCCAACTGTAATGTCTTGACCAGGGATTTTAGCAAAAAATATAAACTCTAAAGGATTTCTGACTAGCTTATTCATTTTATCACAAGATCTGTTTGCCTTGTGGTAAAAATAGGGGTTTACTGGCTCCCCTGCCCTATTGTGGGAGATAAGCACTTAGCGCCCACTTGCCTGCTTAGCCAAGTACACAATCTGCCCAATTTGTCCTGGTGGCCTTAAATAAAAAGATAGCCATCTAACCCAGTAGTGCTCTGACTTTGCATGCCACTGGCATGTTACAGGAAGTTACTGGAGACCACAGAAAAGCTGGAAAGAGGTAACCAGACCTTCTTTATGACAGTCAAAATGTTGATGCCCTTTAATCTCAATATATACCCTCTGCAAATCAGCACTGTTTCTTAAAAAGGGGGTTGGATGCCATTCACTGAAGCATGTTCTTAAAATGTTGAGCTTGTGAACCACACCCAATATTGAACTTGTTGGAGCTCGGTTCTAATGTCTTAAGCATTACAATTCTGCACAGCTTTTACTATGACGGGTCAGTAACAATAGTGCCATACATTTGTGAGCACTTACTTCTTTATTTCATAGCTACTCTGGGAGACAGGCAAGTGTTTCATCTCTGAAAACAGGGAAGCAGAGAGAAGCTTGGCTGAGCACACACCTCATGTTGGGCCAACTCTCAACCACCTTATGAAGTGTCATCCCATTTTACAGACTCAGAAGGGCTTTGCAAAGGTAACCCCTCCAGTGAGCTGTGGAACCAGAACTTGAAATAAAAAAGCCTTGATACTTCTGGTTTATTCTCCTACCACACTCTGACATTGTCTCCATCTCCAGTTCAAAGAGCCACTTAGCACCTTTATTTAGGTGTTAATCACATCACCTAAAACCAGTTAAAAGTGGTTCCACTTAACCATATTCTTTGGGTAAAATACTACACCAAAGCAGTTACAAAAACTAAATATCTTCCATACTTAAAGAGTAACATCAAGTGGAATGCCTAAATTTTTAAAAAGGCATATTACTTGATTTTTCCTCAAGAAAAAAAAAAGAAAACATCGGCATCAATCAGTTATGTGTGTGTGTACACACACACACACACACATAAATAGATATAATAGATATAAATATTATATATATTTATATATAATATATATGTATATTATATAATATATAATATATATATTATGTATATTATATATATTATATATATTATATATATATTATATATATATATTATATATATATATATTTGAGAGAAAGAGCATGTGCATGTGCACACGAGGGAAAGGGGCAGAGGGAGAGAGATGACCTGAGCCAAAATCAAGAGTCAGACACTCAACTGACTGAGCCACCAGGTGCTCCAATAAGTTATATACTCTGAGTTAAAAAACTCAATTTCAAAATTAACTTTTAAAAATGTTTTGCACTTGAACTGACACAAATAAGTAAAAGAATATGTGAACTTGATGTGCATTTTTATTGTAATTTAATGATTTAGCTCTAACTTACTTGTTTAACAATTTTTGCTGCATCTGTGTTTCTCCTATAAAATATTTCCTTGTATTCATCCATCCAGACTTCTGCAAGGCGAACTTGGTTGCGAGCAATCACCTGAGTGCCTTTTGGAAAGGTATGAGGGCTTTTGCTGCGAAAGACATGTCCAACAACAGAGCAAGGCATAATCTCCAACTGCCCACCACATTGCCATACCTGATAATTAATGATATTTGTTTAAATTCACAGTATTTTTAAAATATAAAAGTGTTGCTTTTAAATTCACCTTTAAGATACTAATAAAAACAAAACAGAAAAGATTTATAATAACTTCACAAATAGTCTCTGTCCTCTGCCAGTTCAACTTAAATTCTTAAATATAAAAAAACAACTTTATGAAATGGTACAAATACTAAAGACAACATAAGTATACTTTCAGGAAATATTTCAACAAAATAGTGATTTCAGATCTCTCATAAAAATAAAGCCCCACATTTTGTTTTTTGCAAACAATTATGCGAGCTCTCTAATATATACAAAAGACCAAAGACTCTTCTGTATTTGAATTCTATCTTCTTATACAAGTTATATGGCCACTTCACTTGAACCAGATTCTCTCTTCTCTGGCATGAACTAGCAGTCTTGGAGTAAGTGGACCCAGACTCTATTTACTCCTTGCATATTCAATTTTCTAATTTAGAAAACAATTCCAGATAATACCAAAGTACAATCTTTTAAGCTTGTGAAGTAGTTGGTCATTATTAAAGATTCATACCTATTTAGAGATAGAGGGACAAAAAAACTTATTTGCATTATCTCTAGATAAAATGAAAAATTATTAAATCAATACTTGCTCATTTAAAAATCTTAGCAATCAGTTCTGCCATAAACAGTCACTAAGCAAAAAATCGAAAATGAAGACATGCTTAATAATCTGTGCTAGCATTAGGGCAAGAGATCATATTCTCTCTCTCTCTCTCTTTTGTTTTTAAACAAATGAGAAAACTCAGTGGTATTTTTAATTCAACAAATTGTGCCTGAGATCTAACACACGCTAGGGGTTGGGAATACTTAAATGGATATAATAAGACCCCTCCCTTGAGCAGTTCAAATTTGGCTAAGATCATCATTGCCATTATGTAATGGAGCCAGAGCTAAAACTTAAATCTTCTAACTACTAGTTCAGTTCTTTTCCCAGTACCTTCCAGTCTAAAGGATGAAAGATGAATGATAGAGTCATTGCAGAAAATGAATCATGAAATGAAATAAGTGTATGTGGAGACCATCCAAAGTTTTTGTTTTGTTTCTCATATTGACTTTTAATATGTATAGGGGGAAAAAAAGGTCATTTAATCCAAAGAGTTAAGGTCTTTTTAAAATTATACATAAATGTTTTTCCATTCTGACTCCCTTGATAATCAACTCATTTCCTGAAGCACTAGATTGAATTATATTTATCTTGGCTGGAATTCAGTAGCTACAAGTGCATTAATTGGTGCTATTGGCTGGACACAGGAGTTTAACTGATTCCTCTTGTTACACTGGCAGCAACGAGTAAATATATTAACGTTTTAAAAAGAAATACCCGTATTCTAAAATTTCTAGCAATTGAATTTTAGAAAGCACAAAAAGTAAAGCCTGCACACATCTAGGATAATCATATCAGCCAATTAGAACAAAATGTGTATTTTATTGTCTAATATGTGTTATATTTATAAACTTACTCTGAAAGACATTTCTATATTTTCACCTCCCCAGATTTCCATTTCTTCATCATAAGTTCCAATATATTCAAAATATTCTTTTGATATGGAAAAAAGGCCTCCTGCAAAAGTGGGTGTTCTGAAAAATAATCCATTGTCGAATTTTGTTATAAAAATAAAATACGGAAAAACAAGTTATTTAAAGAGTGACTAAATCAAATCACAAACAAATTAGATCACAATTTCAAGAAGTTTTATATTGGTTAATAGAAACTAAAAATGCTACCTTCAGAGTCAAATTTTATGGGGAAGCGGGGAGGGAAGTACTTTAAATATATTTTCCCAGAGAAACAAAATTATTAAGTGTCTTCTAACCAACTCTAAGGATTCTTTACTAATGATTATGAGAAGACAAAAGGCCTCACTGATTCTACTTCGTATTCGGTAACATCATGTTTAAGTATATACATAAATGGCTTCTCTATTCCCAACATAGGATGTGTGTGTGTTTCTTTATTTCATTAGTGTGAATTACCTTGGAGGCAAAAACTGTAAAAAGCAAAGTGTGAATACATATTCAAATAACTGAACTGCATATAAGACTTTGGGAGCAATCGTCTTACTTAATTGGGTAGGTTTCATCTTTCCTTCTTTGCCTCTCGTGATCAGGAAGCGATTCCCAGCCAAAGGAAAGGCTCCAGTCAAAGTTTCCACGGTTGTGATTGCTTCCATAAGGAGAGGGTTTGTTGAATTCAAATGTGTTCAGATCTATGGATGCAATATCCGGACTCACCACGGCAGTGTAATTCTCAGCTATCCTGGCCAACAAAGGTTCTAACCAACCATAGAAACACTCACCTGGAAGGGAACACAATTCTAATTAACCCAAAGAAAACACTGAGGGTTTTCTCTTTTGTGGTTTGAAGATGATTTAGAGAAACAAGAATAACAGCCATTCGTGTTTTGAACATTTACATAGGGGAGATTTCTTAAAGGTTTCTGGCGATAAGATGAGGGTTGGATGAAAAAGGTAAGGCACAATTCAGCATAGTTAGGAAAGTTTATCTACAGAGGATGATTTTTTTTTTTTTTTAATGTTAGAGAGGAAATAAAATGATACTGGTGTATTTAAATTTCAGATGATGTGTTTTCCTCTAAAATGTGCCTTGGATCAAAGGTAAGTTTTTGCTGATCCATGCCACCTAGCCCCAAAAGTGTTCTGATTTATATAAACTTGTCTCCCTCAGTAAGGTATAGTAACAAAATCTTCATTTCTCTGAGTCTTAGGAGAAAATAAGCCAACGAGTCAGAATATTCTGATGTCAGCAGTTGGAGAAGGACCAGCCCTAATGGAAAGTGGGGGCAAAGGAATGCCATACAAAGTCTGGGTCCTGGCTGGGGGCCAGGCTCACTTAATACACAGAGTTCAGGAGACTCAGTCCTACCCAGGTCTCCCCATCAGGCAGAGTTTGGCAGTTATTAGGAGGACCACTTGGCATCAAGGAGGATCATCAGATACATTTGCCTCAGAGGAAGAATGCCCAGTGTGACATAATTGGAATTTTGGACCAGGAGAGGAAATATTGGAGAATGAACCATTTCCTTTTCAAAACACTTCCCTTGGATTACCTATAGACCTCTCTTCATTTGAGGGCCAGGTATTAAGGGAGTACTGGATATGAAAACTCTAAAGAGACTCAAACAAATCCAAAAGTCCTCCTAGAAAAATTAGCATAGGACCAAAACCATTTGCTGGGTCAAACATAATCTAAGGGCTAGTCAGTTCAATTCAAAACAAAACAGTCATACAAAGTATAATCCACTAAATCTAAAGCTGAAGGACTAAGGGACATTTTGGTGATCCCTAACATGCCCATTAAAATTTACTCTAAAAATACTTTCTAAATACTTTAAAATCATTGACACTAGAGAACAAAACCACTAAAAATAAAGGGCAAAAAAAAAAAAAAAAAGACAGTAGCAACAAAAACAAAAATTGATACTATTCGTAGAAAAGATACCAGAAAAAGCTGGAAGGGGACACCTCTAACTTAGCACAAGAGGAGTGTGCAAATCTTTGAAAAAAGAGTGGAAATATAGAAATTGAAAGTATCAGTACCAGGACAAAGTTTAAAGATAAAATTGCTTACACTTAAAACTTTCATTCATTTTAAACTATAAGAATCAATAATAATAAGGAAAAACATTTGGGGGGGGGGGGTGGACACAATGAGTATCTGAAAAAAATCCCAAGCAAGGATAACTCGCTGGGAAAGCTGGTCGCTGAAGGGAAGGATACTGAAGTTAAGGAGCCTAACTCCATGTAAGTGAAAGGAGGCTCCTACCCAGAGCTATAACCTGCTTAGGCTGTCATTGCTATAAGCATCAGCTGAAAATGATGTTAAAGAAAATACAATTAGTTATTTAAAGAAAAGCCTTCTTCACTTTTTAAGTTAGAGGGAAGCAGAGGGGAAAATGTTACAACTACGTCTATACATATATACTTACAGTGAGCATCTAAAAATGTGAGGGTTTCAGCTGTTGCAACTGTTGCTCCTAGCAACCTGGCAGTGATCAGACCTTTTCTCTCTCTTTGTCTAACTATTTTTACTATAGAAAATTGTTTTATATATTCCTCTAGTTTATCATGTAAGTACTCTGTAAGAAAAAAAAATATCAGGATTAACTCTTCCTAAGTTTATTTTCATATATGAACACATGAAAGCAAATGAAGAAACCACAGGGCAATATCTCCACATTCGTCATCTTAACAGTTGCACACATCCTTCCATTAAGACGAAATTGTATCTTTAACTCTTCAAAGAAAAACAATAGCTATATATGCAAATCTTAACTTCTGAACAACTATAACACATACTGTGGTAACACTGACTTATCCTGTACATGCAATATCAATAAATATATTTTGTGGGGAGGGGAGAGACTTCAAATGGAGTAGACCCAGGAGTTAAGAAGGCTCATTTAGGGGTCTGAGAAAACTAGCTAAGGGAGTGAAGGAAACTGAATTTGGCCAAAAAGATATTTGACACATTTTAAAATTGGAATTTAAGTCTGGAAATTTAAAGAAAAATGCCAAGTATCAAAAGGATTCTCTGATACTTAGGCAGTGATCACAATAATTTAAAACAAAAATGATGAGGAAAATGGCAAATAGGAAAGCCCAAGGCTACAGCAGTTTAGGAATATTTTTACAAAGAGTCAGCATAAAATTTTTGAAAGCTTTGGAGTCTGCTGACACAGATTTTTTTCCAGTAAAAATATGAAAGAAGAAAGGAGCATGTAGGTTAGGAATGGAGCTAAAAACAGGCTAAATCTTATTAATGGGTATAAAATTTAAGATATTCAACATTCCAATTTGGATGAGACATGATAAGCAAGAATTAAAACAGTAGGTAAAAGAAAACACATTAATCATGTCAGTCAAGTGTTGTTCGTATTTTGAAACAACTTCTTAAGTCTGCTTTTTTCACCAATAAATTCTTGGTTCTTTGTTGAGTATACAATGTGTTTCTTCAGGTGGCCTTCTTGGGCCCATAGCACAGCCTCAAAAAGATCTGGGAATGCTGAGAACATCAGTAAATGTCCTAGGGTAGATGTTTGCTTCTGCCTGATTCCAGAAGCAAACATAGATGACTTTATCTATGATTATATATATTTTTTTTCAGTTCTCCAGTGGTACAGATAAGAGTTGCTTATTCAAAGTTTAAACATTCATAAAGGAAGTGAGAGTTCAGGAACAACTTCTGTGGACAATAAATCTAAGCATTGTTGCCTCAAAATAATAGGCTAACTTTTTCATACCTTCTAAGAACCTCAGAATTAATTCTCTGAAAGACAAGCAGGATTGTAACTTCTCTTAAAATATAAATCATGGATATTTCTGCCTTAATCATAGATTTATAAAATAGAAACTTGTATAAAAACATTTCAAAGGCTTTAATGGGGATTGAATCTTTTTTAATGGAGTCACTATAGATTCCTTCAATAAACTGTCCCACTGTTTGAGTCGTTAAAGAATTTTTTATTGACCCACAACTTCCAAACTTCCTATAAATTTTTATCTGCCCCTTAAATTCAAGCCCCATCCATACCTGTATTTTTGCAAGGTTAAGAGCACAAAGCTGTGAAATCAGACCTCCTGGGTTTATTTATTTATAGCACCATTACTTTTAGCTGAGTGACTTTTGGTAAGTTATTTTATTTTACTTGGACCTCAGTTTATCTATAAGATGGGGATAATAGCATTTACCCTTACAAGGGATTGCTGAGAGTATAAAAATGAAAGATTGCTGTGCATTTAAGACAAGGCTTACCATATGGCCCATGCTCTGAAAACGTTGACTGTCTTGTTTTGCTGTCACTAGGACTTAACTATCTCTTTGTCACTTGATTATCCACATATTATGCTGCTCTTTCCTAAACCAATTGAAACCAGGGACTATAGTTTCTACATCACAAGCTCCTTTACAACAACTAGGAACACATTTTCTATAGCGGGTACTCATTAAATCTTTGATTCAGTAAGACAAATTAATTACATTAGGATGCAAAAAGATTCCTCACCAAGAAAACTGTTGCAAATTCATTGCCAATGCTATAAAGAATTAAAATATTCAGACCCTTTGACCAAGCAGTCTAACTTACCCAAAGATACAATTCAAAAGAAAGGATATTCATTACAGTGTGATATATACTAACAGGGTGGGGTGAGTGAAGGTGAATGGTAAAATAAGTAAAATGCATCTAGTCCATCATGGTCATTAAAAATAAAGTTTTGAAGGTAAAAGAAATGGGCTAATAATACTATATGAAAATGTCAGATTTCAAAATTGGATTTCTGACATGGATGTAACTAGGTAAACATTCTATGTTTATTTAGACAGCGATCAAGAGAGAAAAAGCAAAATTAAAATTAAATAGGAAGATTATGATTGGATATCACTTTTCTTTCTGATTTCCTTTAATTCTATTAATTTTGTTTGAGCAATAATAGAAGTTACCTTCAACTGAAGGCTTATTACAAGTAGCCTTACTGTGACCCTAATTTCTCACTGCTTGAAAAATCAAACAAAAACCATCTGAGAAGAAAGCTCAAAAAACCAAAGAGCGATTTTTTTTTCTTTTCTTTTTACAATACAACATATGAGAGACATGCAGAACTTAATCAAATGTCACTTAAAACTATGGATGCAGGGGCGCCTGGGTGATTCACTCAGTTAAGCGTCCCACTCTTGATCTCAGCTCAGTTCATGATCTCATGGTTCATGAGATTGAGCCCTGCATCGGGCTCTGTGCTGCCAGTGCAGAGCCTGCATGGGATTCTCTTTCTCTCTCGTTTTCTGTCTGCCCCCCTCTTGCTTGTGTTCTCTCTCTCTCTCTCTCTCTCTCTCTCAAAACAAATACATAAACATGGGGGGAAAAACACACCTCTATGGACTACAGACCAAGAATTAAAAAAAAAAAAAAATCATAACATTTCAAGCAGTAAATAAATCAGTTGGTTACAATTAAGTGGTGTTATAACCTGGGTAAGAGGAGTGGAGATTCAAATCTCTGATCCAGTACTGTGTACCCATATGCAGGAAACTTGAATTATAAAACTTCCCCATTTAGTGAATACATTTCACATCCATGTCAAACATCTCTGGAGATAAGCAAACTTATTCCACCTAGATGATACTTAACTTGAAAACAATCTCAATTCACTCATGATATTTTATTTTGAAGTTAAAGAAATGTTTAGGATTGTATGTAGAATATTAAATAAGCCAGGTTAGTAATTTTATGCTTTATTCACTTATTATCATTTCTTAAGTCTGGATACATCTTGTTATTGATGACATGTCACTTAATAAGCAGTATTTTTTCTTTTTTCATGGCACATAAAGTAATGGTTTATCTTAAAACAGATGTTGCTTTCGGATAGATGAAAGAGTATCACTATCCCCATTTTACAGATGAGGAAACAGCTAGTTAGTATTGGAGTGAGAATTTGACCTTAAAGAATCAGGCTCCGAACTCAACTAATTCAGGAATAAATTTTGTGATCATTGAAATAATCTATATCTGTTTGGTTTTTAAAATACTCATAATGTTTGAAAACTTAGCAAATTAGGGCATTTGTCTGATTAGCCTTGCAATTCCAATTTAAAATGTACAATTTAGTAACTGACCGTTGATTTGTAATTTTAAGTAGAAATTCATTAAAGAATTCAGCTAACTTTGTAAACAATATTGAAATACTTAGCAGCCAAAATAAAACAGGATGTAGTGACTCTTTAATGATTTTTAACTACTCATTTATATTATTAATTAATGTATTATTTATATTAACTCATCTAATCTTCAAAACAATCCTAGGAGTTATGTATCATTTATGTATTTCCTCAATTCTAAGCTGCACCATTAGATACTTATTATAATCAATGGCATCTTAGTGTAATTGGTTGTGAGGGTTTTTTATTCTAGCGGTATGTAAACTAATGATGAAAAGATAAAAATTTAAAAAATAAACTAATGATGTGCAATAAATTCAATGAAATATGGCATTTTCCCCATTTTACAGATAAAGAAACTGAGGCATAAAAAGGTTAAGTAATTTGTCCAAGTTACACAGCAGGATAGGACCAGAACTGGGATTCAAACCAAGGCAGCCTGACTCAAGGCTCAAGTTTGTGTTCTTAACCACTATGCCTTACAATAAAAGTCTCACATTGAGGACCACAAAGTTAGAAGTCATGGTACTTCAAACATTTCTGAACTTTAAAATATTTAAATATAGATACCTTTGAATTCTACTCTCATCCATCATACCCATCATCCAAGGTATTATATTCAAGCGGGGGGGGGGGGGGCGTTGCATACAGAGAGTACAATACAATCAAATAGACTTTGGACAACATCACATGGATTTACTTGGAAAACAACCTAATTTGCATGTGCTTTCTTACCATCTACACTAGCATCATCCACCAAAATGATTTCCTTCAGCAGTATGGCAGGGGAAGAATAAAGCACACTGTGGACAGTTCTAAGCAGCGTGGACCAGGCTTCATTATGAAAAACTATTATGACACTGGTGGTAGGCAGGGGAGGACAGCGCTTAAATTTTTGTTCAATACATCTAGAAGAAGTCAAAGAAGTAGAACAATTATGAATTTTATTACTTTATTTCAGAGCTATGCCATTACTAAAATTATTATTTAACCATTATCACCATAGAAACAATAGCAGACAATTTTTTTCTATGTAAGTTGATCTTAATGCTATGCAAATGCAAATCAAAACAAAATTTTTTACACAGAGATCATGTCCACTGATACAGATTCCAGGTCAAGGATTAAAACGTGCTATTGTAAGTTTTCTCAACAATATAATTTCAAATACAAATAGCATTTTAAATAGAAAATATAACCTACAAACGAGATAACCTATAACAATGGCAAACACTTGTAATCGCTCAAATAAAAACCAATTTTTCTCCCCCCCCCTTGTAGAAATCATCCATTTTTCTTATTACCTCCAATTTTTTTTAACAGTGCAACTTCAGGGGCACCTGGGTGGCTCAGTCAGTTAAGTGTCCAACTCTTGCTTTCAGCTCATGATCTCGTGGTTTGTGGGATCAAGCTCCGCATTAGGCTCCATGCTGACAGCATGGAACCAGCTTGGGATTCTCTCTCTCCCACTCTCTCTGCCACTCTCTGTGCATGTGTGCACGCACACACTGTAGCTCTCAAAAATAAATAAACTTTAAACAGTGCAACTTTATTAAATGAATATTCATCTTCGTAGAGATTCTTACTTTCCTAAGTATGTAATATTTTTCAAGTTTTTAAATCAATTTACTTAATCTCTACTTGAACCAAAAGAGAAAAAAATGGCTTACTATAAAATCTATTTTTTTTATGATGCTCACAATTCAGCAAGACTTACTAAGTTGCTACCATATACCAACAATGTTGTGTTAAAGATTTTGCTCCAGTAACCTGATCTAGAGTTTAATTAAATAAGACCTAGCATTTTAAAATACTAAACTTAAAAATTTTACATAAAATCCTAAATCCCTGTTAAAAGTCATGTGATCTTTTTGCCATATGAAACATTGATAGGCACAAGGAGATAGACCCTAAGTCGTTTTTGGCTGATTAATGGTACTAACCATTAGCTAAACACATTAGTTACAAATTGATCTTGAATTTATTTTTATAATAATATCTTCCTCAATGAAAATAATCTTCATAAGAAGCTGTTGGGTATGAGTGGATCTGTACAGTACCCAGCCTTTGAGACTGAAGCTGACCACAGTCTCTCACCTACTGAGTTGAGGTGAGGATCCAAAGATATAACAGAGTAGAGGGTTTCAAAACACTGTAAAATCAGAGTAACCCTGGGACATAAAATATGTGTGGTCTATGGTAAAAATAAATAATCTTTAAGTTCACTTAAAAATCATAAATGGTTATACAATTTTAGACAGCAGAATATAAAATCCTCCCACTCAAAAGGCACTATAAATACAGCGTGTGAACAATCAAACAGTGCTGTTCAAACCCAAAGATAGGAAGTAAATCATTCACTTATGGAGATAAGAAACTAACACACTTCAAATGCTCTGTGAGGGAAACAGAGCCCCCAGTATGACCCTAGAGGCCTGGGAAAGCCACCCAAAGAAAGATACCCTGTATGTTCTCATTATTCACTTTTATAGCCATACCTCAGTTTGAATGTTTCAGATACTATTCTGAGAGGCTGTCTTTAGGGTGGAATACTAGTAGGGATAAACAAGGAATTAGGTTGAGGATAAAGTATTAATAGAGTGTGTCAACACTGTTGAGTAAGAAAAGGAAGCAAAGGTTATGAGTGAAAGTGATTTTGCTCTCTTTGTGCCTTCATGATTTCAAATATACATGCATAGTCAGAAGCAAATAATGACATTCATCCTCACTGACAGATGAAAGCAAATGATATATTTTAAAGTGAATTTTGGATAAACTGCCAATTAGAAGTAAGGTCCAAACACAAACTACCTATTCACAATTAGTCTTGACTTACAATTACACAGAAATGTATGACTAAATATAAGCTTGTATTTTTAAGACATAAAGGTTTGCAAACCAACATAAATTAAAAGTAAAAATTATTTAAAAACTCCATGCTGTTTTTCTTAAAAAAAAAAAAAAACCACCAAAAACCTTATGACTTATTGTCTTAGAAGCATTTGTATGGGGTGTTGGGATTAAAAAAAAAAAACAAACAAAAAACCTTGCATACATTTACTTGTCATGTGACTAATATTAATAATTACAAAAAGGTTTCAAAATTTTAAATTCAAAAATTCACAAAAATTCACATTAATGAAATGTGATCACTTTATTCTTACAAAGCTTTCCTTAGTTCAAGCTAGGATTTCTTTGCTTAACTGATAACTGTTAACATCAAGTAAAGGTGTCATGTTATAGCATTAATGCAAGTGATACAATTTCACAGTATGATTTCATAAACCTCATTTATTCTGAAACAATAAAAAAAAATTAAACTTAGGCTTTAGATATTGTTTTACATGTCACTTAAAGTAGTGAAATTAAATAACTTGCCAAACTGACTGCTTATACTCAAACCATTTGTAAAATTTGGCATATAGATATGTACTTAAATTATCAATCACATGACCATCTGACTTTGAGAGACACTGGATCTATATTTTCAATGAGCATGGAAATGACCAGCAATTCTTCAGAAAATGTGTTCCTTGCTGATATAAGTTAAATTTAAAGTAAGAAAGTGTTAAATCTTCACCAATTCTTCACAGTTCTAGGTATCCAATTCTTATCCAAAAAAGGTTCTTTACTTTAAGTACCTCGTTGTTTTTCACTTACAATGATTTCATTATTGAATATTATTGTAGTTCCTCAATGCTATATTGGGGAAAAAAAAAACTTGTCTTGAGCTGACATTGACTGTCATGTCAAAGAATAAAAATTATGCTTCTTGATTTGTGATGTGGATTGCTTTTCAGTCAAGACCTCTCCCCAAATCAGTCAAATGCAATACTGCATTTTAACTATTAACATAAGAAAAGAACTATTCTGTGCCTTGTTATAAAGGTAGAATATTTTATGGACATTCATTTGTTTCTTCACACATTCACTTAAAAATGTTTAGCACCTTAATCTTGAATCACACAGATTACAATAGAGAGACAGAAATCTAATCTACCCAACTTCAATATTAAGGGACTCTTAGTTAGAGCAAGTATTCATGATCATACATCTAGAAAAATAGGAGTGAAGCCATCGACCTAAGTCTATCAAAGTTCTTTTCTTCAGATGCATTTCCAAATGTAATTCTATTATAACCAGGAAGCAAAATATGTAGGCATTGCTTGCTTACGGTTTATCTCATACTTTCAACAAATCAACAAATGGTTTGAAAACTGCTGGAATTTATTTTAGTTATTTGAATTCAAATAGAACACTTGAACACCACCTCAAAGATAACAATGGACAGAGCATAGTTGGAACTGGAGGGAAACCAGAATAAAAATACTGTGTACTTGAGATACCATGTAAACAAAGGGACATAAAAGGCAATGTTGGCCTCTTAGAAGCTAAAGAGAGACAATTCTATACATATGATAACTTATTCAACAAAACTCTAGAGAAAAAAAATCATAATCGAATTAGCAATTTAACAATATTGTTCTTTAAAAGAAAGATTACAAAAGGTTACAAGGCATTCTGAAATACAATTACAGTACTGAAAGTAGCCACAAAGTCTGTGACTTAGTTCATGGAAAATTCTTATCTAACAGCTCCAAAATCTCGGCACTTTTTAAACATTTTTATTCTACAGCAACACACAGAGGAACAGAAACAGCTCCTCTGCCTCCCACATCTCCCATAAAATTGCCCAATATGCCCTTCTTAATAAATTAGAAAACTAAAGCATCTAAGAATTAAGAATTTCCTTGTGGTTCTACAGAAATCAGATCTAAAATTTAGTCTCCTAATTTGTAAGGTAACAACCTTCTACATCTGCAATGCCTCACCAAGCATAGATATGGAAAGCCTCAATAATAATAAGCAAACATAATTAAATTAAACAGCAATTGCTGATATTTTGCCTCAGAGAGTTACTACAGAACAAGCAAATTCCTTAGCTAATGCCCCTCCCCTGCAAACTCTAATGTTAAACAGTAAACAATGAATATTGTTTAACATACTCAGGAGGTCGAGTGTCTGGTCCAAGATCTCGGTGTAGAGAAATCCTGTCACTTGCAAAAGCATTAAAACAGTGTTTTGCTTCTCCACGTTCTTTTTCCTTCTGCTCTTCAATACTTAAATTGGTTGTCTTGAATGCTTTACCAGAAGCACCAGGTGCATTAGAATCCTGAGGTGGGCGGTCAAGAACAGGTTTCAATTCTGCTGCTGTATAATATCCTTGCAAACAGGGTCTCTCACCAGCATCAATGTTTTGCCTGACCGGTGCTCCTATTTGCATTTTTGGCATTGCATCTTTAATATTGTTTACAGCTTCTATCATTAAATCAAACATCTTGTTTTTGTTTTTTATGTTTCTTTCCATCCGTGATTCCTCTTTGGAATATTGAACACTTACTTCTCTTTGCATTAAAATCAAAAATATTATAAAGAAAAAAATTACTGCCCCAAGTTTCCAGAACTTTTTATGATAATGTCTTTTAAGATGTAATTTTACTAGTCGTTTTAGGTGAGCCATTCTGACATTAAAAGCTTCCCACTTGACAAATAACAGTTATAGTTTCCTCTGTTACTTATATTTTTTATCATAGATTTGCTGGCAAGAAGGTTTCATTAAATGGTAATACCTATAAATGGAAATGATAAATGGCATTAGTAGCTAATCATTCCTATAGGCATGGTTCAATTGATTCATTCAACCAACAACATAAGCTACAAACAACTGTACTCTTATGGTTAAGAAAAATACAAAGATATCTTGCCCTCAAGAAATTTACACTTTTGGAAGAACACATTTGCCATAATTAGCTATAATCTATTGAGGATATATTAGAGATTTCTCTCCAATAAAAAATACCTCGTAAACCGTGGCTAATATTTATTATATGATATGCATACAATTATTTTTATAAACATATTTAGAGTTTCTTTAAAAAAAAAAAGGTACCTTAACTCAATGACCAAGGGGCCAAAGGACTTCATTGCATTGATTATAAAGAAAGGGGGAAATCCGTAAGAAAGCGTAGGTATACTGATAGGTACTGTTAGGCATACATCTAAAATAGTGGCTTTTATTTTATGGAGTTTGTCCTCAACTTATGCACCTCTATTCCAACTAAACCAGTTAAGATTATAAGTAGTTTTAACAAGTAAACTGGCACACTCTCAAATTTATTCACCTGATAATACTTGTGAATCCTGACAGAACCACTCTTCTTTCTACTGAAGAGTAGAAAATTAAGAGTGTCTAAGGTGTTATACCACAGCTATTTTCTATAGTTCACACAAATAATAAAATCTAATAACAAAAAGAAGATGGCACTAAGCTTTTTACTTGAAGTGACTCTAAAGAGGCAACAGTGTCTACCCTAAGAATAGACAACATGTTTACTAAACTCTAATATGGGCCACCAGAAGCAAAAGAAAGGAAAAGGAAAAAAGAGAACATCGATGACAGCCTGATTTTCTTCACGATGTTTTAAAAAATATAATATGAAGGGGTTTCAGTATATAATTACATAACATGCACCATTATACTCAGTCAAATTTGCAGGCACAAAGGGGAAGGAGAATGCCTGTTCTCCCTACATTCTAAACATACTTTAAGGAAAATTTAATTTATAGATGTGAAAACTAACTTTGACACTTTATTCAGTTTTTCTTCCAAAGATACCGCTAAATTTAAAATTAAAAAGCCAAGTTTTAAGATGGATTCTCTGGCCTTTAGTAAAAAATTTTAAGCTAAATAAACAGAAGAGGCAGAATTTGAATAGTTAGTTCTGTATACTACTTCTAATTGGAAAGATATGTATGTATGTATGGAATAGGCACTTTGGTTTCAAAAGATAATTCAATTATAATGTATACCGCCCAGAAAAATGAGATTCTAATACATCTGAGTTTTGGTTGCTTTCAGAGCCTCATGTAAGGATTAAAATGACCTCGTATACTTTTTACATTATTTGAAGACACAATGTAGTTTCAGAACCATACAATTCTTGCTGTGTATGTATGTAAGCTAGATTAGGCATTTGAGAAGGAATGTGCTGGTCCCCTTAGGATGTTTTAATACAACATAAAACAAGAAAGGGTCCAGGGAAAGCATACAGTAAAGGGAGATGACAAAACTAAATATTTCCATAGCAGTGATGGTTTTCCCAAGATACTATATGCCCAAAATCATATTAGAGGGTAGGCTGGGGAATGAGAAAGAAGAATGGAATTCTTCACCAATAGGGCAATAATCCTATCATTGTGTGTGTGCCTATCTGAAGAAGTCACTCAATTAGCAGGTTTTAGTTTAGGATGTCTCTAATGAGGGAGTCAAAGGAAGCTTATGAAGGACACAAATGATGTCTCCCTTACTCCTGGTTGTTTTTCTGGCACTCACGATGTCGGTGACACAGTGAGCACCCAATAAATTTTTTTACCAGGAAAAGGAAAGAAGGACCAAGATTTAATTTATCAGAAATAATAAAATAATAATTTACTTTTGTTAAATACTGATTAGGTCCCCGATACTTTAATATTACACAGGTTCTCATGTAGTCTTCCAATAATCTTGAGAAGTCATTCCCATTTTGCCCACAAACACTGAGCGTCAAATAGATTCAGTGGCTTGGCCAACATGATTCAGTTTAAGTGGAAAAGCAGTACTCTCCCAACTGTGTTCAAACTCAGGTCTGATCTAAAATATTAAGCTTTTTGGGGCGCCTGGGTGGCTCACTCGGTTGAGCGACCAACTTCGGCTCAGGTCATAATCTCACAGTTTGTGAGTTTGAGCCCCGCGTCGGGCTCTGTGGTGACAGCTCAGAGCCTGGAGCCTGCTTCTGATTCTGTGTCTCCCTCTCTCTCTGCCCTTCCGCCACTCATGCTCTGTCTCTGTCTCAGAAATAAATAAACATTAAAAAAAAATTTTTTTTAAATATTAAGTTTTTTACTCCTGAAATCAATATTGCACTGTATGTTAGCTAACTAAAATTTACGTTGAAAACAATACTAAGCTTTTAGTTGAAGTTATCTGAAATAAGATCTTCAAGGGTCAAGAAATGACACTCTAAATGTAAGGAGATAAGGGGAAACCCTAAGGAAAGAACTACAAATAGCTTCGTATCACATAAGGTTTTCTGGACAAATGAGTCAAATAAACACACACACACACACACACACACTGGAGCGCTGGGGTGGCTCAGTCAGTTGAGGGTCCAACTCAATTTTGGCTCAGGTCATGATTCCAGGATCCTGGAATCAAGCCCCATGTCATGCTCCTCACCGAGAGTGGAACCTGCTTGAGATTTTCTCTCTCTCTTTCTCTCTCTCTCTCTCCCTCCCTGTGCCCCTCTACCCCACTTCTGTGTGCTTTCTCTATATATAAAATAAAAATAAAAAAATAAAAATAAATACCACACAACTGTTTTCAGAACGTGTTTTTGGAAATAAGGCTGAGGATGAGATTGTAGATTTTAACAATGGAGGATTAAGAGACTGAGACCTTTTAGTGGCAGAGTTTACTAGAGTAGGAACATGACGCTTTGCTCTTTTCAGATTATTTCAGAAGGGAATAGTCTTCTTTTATCAATTGCTGATCACTTGAAGATTCTGAAATGAATCTCCCAGGGATTTTTATATGACTTTTCTGTCCTTTGCTGCTAATGTGCAATATTAGGCTTCCATTAATGATAAATTACACTCAACATTAAGCATCTCTGTTTAGTGGTCTTCAACTCTGGATACACTTAGCAGAAAGCTCTTTAAAAAGCGTGCTTTAGGCCTCCCCTCTAGAGAGTTTGATATAATTGTTTTAGGGCCAGGGCCCAGGTCCTGCTTTTGTTGTTATTTTAGGCTCTCCAGATAATTCTAAAGGGCGGCAAGGGTTAAGAATCACTGGTGTAGGTCACGAGACTTTAGGCAAATCAAAACTAGCACTTGATAGGGAAATGACTGCACCTAACCAAAAGCAACCACACTATTAATTTCTGATACTCCAAAGACAGGTTTTTCAAAATAGATTGCTGATATAAAATGAGCAAAAGTTATTTTGACATGGAGAGATAAGATGAAATCCAAAGCAAGAATGACCCAAAGTTTCCTGAAAAGGCTCAGAGGTTAATGCTGATATAAATGACACATTGGGGTTTTACTACAAATTATGGCGTTGTAAAATTACTTTTAAAATATGTTATTCCCATCACAAAGATGGAAAAACTCAGATTCTGCGCAATAAAACACATAATCCAAAAGCCACACAATAAATGAATGAGTTAAACAAAACCAGGATTCTTAACTCCTATTCCTGGAAATAACATCACGTTCCTAAGCCTCACTACTTACCAAATGTCAAGACCTATGTGAAAACAGCCAATGAAACAAAACAAATTTCTCTTAATTTCAACTTCCAATTAAACTCAGAAGTTTCAAAAATGAAAAAAAAAAAAAAAAACCAGCACAACAGCAAATTCAGGATATAAAAATGATTAGCAGGTAGAGGTCTTATTGTACTTTCTAAAACCTTTAAACACACCTATCTAAAATGTCATTTGCTAATTATTAAAGGTCAGATTCACAGGAGAGATTAACATCATGAAATAGTTTTTTTAAACTAGAAAAAAAAATAATTTAAATTCAAAGATCTATTCAAAGATCTCTAAATTATAAATTTCTAAAATTAGAAAAAAGTTAATATTCAGAGGCCTTATCAATCTATATGCTAGAATATATGTAGGCATTACAAAAAGGCATTAATAATAAATTAAAACATGCACAAAATAATGATACTTTAAAATGACTAAAACAATATGCATGATTCTAACAGTCTGTGAGATTGGGTTAAAAACCAATGGGTTATTCTCCAGGGTAAAAACATGTTGCTATCTGAACAGAAAAGACTGAGCTATCACAAATCAAAATAACTACAGAGCTGTGGCTTTCAGTTATGTAGACTCTAGTTTCTCAAACTTTAATGTGACAAAGAGTCACCTGAGGATGTCGTTTACATGCAGATTCAAACTGGAAAAGATCCATCTTTAGTCCAGTTGTCCCTTCCAGGTGGAAAAGGACACATTGCAAAGACATTAGTTAAGTTGCAAGTTTAATTTAAATATTCCAACTGAAGCAATCTTCTAAAGCAGTGAAAAGCAGAACATTTCATAACCGCATGTGAAAGTAACATTTAATAAAATAAGAGGATAGTAGTTCTTTCCATTTCTTGTTCCTATATTTGTGACAACAAACCTTTACAGCTCCAGGGATTTAAGGTCTGGTTCCAGGTGACTTTAACTGACACAAAGCCTAATTGGTATATGAAACTTGCTTGCTACAGCATGAATTAAAGCATGCGATAAAAAATTAAGGGTAATCACAAAAAACAAAACATTACAAAATTATATATCCAAAATGTAGCATAGATTGTAGATTAAGAAGAGTACACTACTGTAAATTAATTCATATTTGATTTTTGCCACACATTACCTAGATCTCCTAATCGAATCAAAACAACAACAAAACTTGCTCTAATAATAAACCTTACGTGCTTGGGAAGAAACTTTATTAAGCACCTCTCATCTACTAGTTAGGGAATGGAGGGGTGGCAGGAAGTCATTTCTGCTTGTATTTATTGGTAAAACCAAATTTCACGGTGACTTACTATTATGGTTGGCTAGTTTCGGTTATGATTAAATCCATTTCCACACCCTTGCCTGAAATTCTTCTAAGCAGGAAGTGACCTGTGGATGTATGACAAGGGACAAACACTGATACAAAGCAAACTACCCTGAGATGGCTACATGCTCCCTCACAGGAGGAAGCAGCAGACATATCCCAAATATCCCAGCTGAAAAACAAACTGGGGTTGCTCTGGCTGGCTGGAAAATGCCACCAGTGAACAACTAACTGCATGTAACTGTCACAGAGTAAGATGACTTTCTGAACAAAAGTCATCTGCAGGTTATGTGACAAAAAGTCTAGTAACAGAGCTGAGCTCCAACAACTCAGAGGCACTGCTTTTATTTAATACTGAAAAGGGTGTGGTCACACATCCAACTTCTCAGCTAAACCTGGTCAGATAAGCATCTCTGTTGACAATATTATCTTTGAAGGTGAAAGGTTATGAACAGGATCTTAATTTGTAGAGCAGCCAACTCTACACAATTTGGAGCATACAAGTAATTATGGAACTGCCCTACCCTTTGCAGGGGAGGGTAATATGGTGGTGAAGGCAAGCTCACATATTCTCTCTCCTGCTACTGTGATTGAATCTGCACCTGTGAAAGGTATATACTGATTGGTTATGGCATAATTTTGAGGAGTGAATTGAGTGGTCCCACAGATTACCCACTTAACTAGTACTTCTCCTGGGTAGAAGTACTACCTTTTAAAAGATCTGTCTATTTACTTTGTAAACACAGTTGATGGCTCTTGGATTAGTAAGGAGACAGAAACTACATAGTGATTTGAAAAAGGAAAGTATAATATATTATTCTGAGAGGACTGGAGTAACAGGGAATTGGTTAGTGAGAGTTAAAAAAAATTCAAAATAATATAGGAATAGTAGATATAAGGGGCAATCACTACCTACAAGGCTGAGATGAGAGCCCAAGAAGAACCTTCCCCTCACCAGCACATAGATCCAGAGATCTCTACAGAAAGAGCAGTGTTGGCTCCTTGACAGTGGAAAAGTTACAGAGGTATCTCACTAGTGAAACTTGCCCAAAATCTGACCTGTGGAGTCCCAGAAGAAGCCATTCATAGGAAGATGTCAAACCCTGGAACTTGTTAGGTGCCGATGCTAACATCTGGCTGCTGATGGCACCTGGAGTTAAGAAGCTGTGCTCTGCAGGAATGTAGTGCACTTTCATGTATAGCCTGGGCCAATATGGTGCAGGTTGGTGCCTAGGATAAAATTTGGGTAGTTGGTGCCTTGGAAACCCAGTTTTGTGGGGTCCCCAATATGCACATGTATAAGGTTAAACAAAGAGTGTATGGAGCAGTGACCTGGGCTGGGGAACAGGTCCATGATGTCTATGACTCCAGGGTACAACCCTGCTGTCCAAGTCAAGCTCTGGAGAAAGTGCAGGGGGCAGAGGTGTGCCAACTCTAGAGAAAGCTGTGCCATGCAGTTACCTAACACTAGAGAAAACTATGTGGAGGCCTAGAAGTAGAGAAAAAGGTATATGCTCAGTAAGAGCCTAGCCAGAAAGTCACCCTGAAACCAGGAAGGAAAAGTATCTTCTACTTTCAGTATCCTTCCAGTGCCCTCTACTGACAAGGCTTAATTAACATCATGCCAGCCAGCAAAGGAGAAATATTTACAGATTTACAGCGCCCCCCCCACCCCGCCCCGCTCCATTATTACAGAGCAGGAGAAGAGAATGAATTTACAGCTGAGAGACAATAAGCAGCATAGTCTACCCTTTTGACTGCTCAGTTTCCATATGCACACTTTCTCACACATTTGAACTCCAGTGGAAAAAGAAAACAAGCACCTAGCAAGATGCAAGCATCCTCATTACAAGTGAAGAGGAACCCTGGAATGAGACACAGAATGCCAACAGCCATTGTCTCCAGGGACAATGGGAATTACTTTTCAAATTCTGACACAGTCCCAACATAATATTCAGTTACCTAAAGACTAAATTGTAAACTTAGTATCTAACAAATTCTATGCAATATTTTGTTAAAAAAAAAAAAAGAAAGAAAGAAAGAAAATGGGAAGGAGAGAAGAAAATATTGCCTCCAAAACACAAAAAACAAAAACCAAAAAACAAAAGGCCTATTAAGTACAGTGACAACTGAATGCCCAGAAATGTTACCGAGGCACCCCTAAATTTTTGTGAGTCTGATTACTCGCTGGTTCTCATATGCTTCACTAAGATACCTAAAGTAATTGCTACTTTCTGCTCATCAAATACAATCAGCATAATATTATCAACATAGTAAACCAATGTGATATCTTGTGGGATGTTGGGATAATTAAGATTTCTAGGACAGGAGAACTGACCTGGCCCTGAGACAAGACTGTGAAGATACAATGTTGGCCAAGCTAGATAAGAGTAAATTGCTTTGGGGTGCCTGGGTGGCTCAGTCCGTTGAGCGTCTGACTTCAGCTCAGGTCACGATCTCACGGTCCGTGAGTTCGAGCCCCGTGTCAGGCTCTGTGCTGACAGCTCAGAGCCTGGAGCCTGTTTCGGATTCTGTGTCTCCCTCTCTCTCTGACCCTCCCCAGTTCATGTTCTGTCTCTCTCTGTCTCAAAAATAACCGTTAAGAGAAAAAAAAAATTAAAAAAAAAAGAGTAAATTGCTTTTGGTGGTCCTTGTAAATTGGTACAGAGAAAAAGCAGTTAACCAAGTCGATAGCTACATACCAAATGCCAGAGGTAGTGTTGATCATATCAAGTAAAGACACCACATTCTGTTTCAGCAAGCACATTTGGAATCATCCAATGATTAAGTTTACAACAGTCCATTCATTCTTTAAGATCCATCCAACTTGGGCACAGGACAAATAAGTGAGTTCAATGAGATGTGATAGATAACTCAAGTCTTATTTCAAATCTTTGATGGTGACACTGAGCTCAACAATTCCCTTCGATATAGTATTCTTTCTGATTTGCCATCTTAGAAGGAGGGCAAGTTTTAAGGTCTTCCACTTAGCTTCTCTTATCACAACGGTCCTCAACCCATGACACTTAGAGAACCAATATAAGGATTTTGCCAGTTATCCAGGATGTCTACTCCAATTATATATTAAGGAAATGGGGAAATAAGCACAGGGTAGATCTGCTGACCAGCTGGACCCTCCTGTGAGTCAGACTTTGGCTAAGACTCCACCTATTACCTAAATGCTATAACTCCACACGATGACTAGAGGGCCACAAGTGGTATTTTGGCTCCATAGGAATTGGTACAAAAGGTCTGAGTGTATTTTCTTTTTCCCAAAGCATAGCCTCTCTAATAAATGGCTATAGGTCCCTTTGGGGAAGGCTTTTGAGGAAAATTTGTGGTGTATGCTTGAAGCAATGGTGCAGCCTTCAAGACTGGCCTCAACTTCAATCAAAGGGCTCTGGGCCTGTAAATTGACTTGGGTTTGGAAACTGAGTGAGAAGTAATGATGCTCAACTGTGGCAACTAAAGCCAATGCTTTTTGCCACCAAGCCTAGAGTTTTTTCTGGTATATACAACAAGTGATACTGTAGTACTGCCCATCTATTTCATTCATCACATTTGCAAAACAATGCCTTCTGATTATATCTATGTCCCAGATTTCCATTATGGTGGATACCTACTTTGTCCTTGGTGGTTAAATGCTGCCACTTGTCTTCTGCTACTATGGAATCCCATCATCTCCATTGAAACCAAGGAGCCAATCTTAATGGCCTACAAAGGAGAGCAACCACAGATTTTTTTTTTTTTTTCACTAATGCAGGGACTTCCCTCATTAATGTTTTTCTCAATATCTTAGTAAAAGGGAGAGTGTACTGGGCCTTGACATGGAATATAACTGGAGGATGGGCACTCAGGTTGCAAACAATTAAGTCCAGTGAACATTCCTTTTATGAAAGAATCCCAAATCTCATGAGTAGTAGACAATTTCTACTCATTCTCCCTTTTGAGGGCCCAGAATTTAAGGGATAGGGGAATAGGGGAGCAAGTGAGCAATTGCTCAATTGCTATCACTTTGCATTCACCTTTCTACAAGCTTAGCTATAACTCACTGGGTACATACTCATCCTCTACCTCTCAGCTTCCATTCTTCTCTAGAAAAAGTGTCAGCAAACTTTCCATAAAGGGCCAAATAATAAATATGTTTTGCTTTGTGAGCCATATGGTCTCTATTGCAACTACTCTATTTTTGTGGTGCAAAACCAGTCATACACAATACACAAATGAACGGACATAGCTAGTTCCAATAAAATTTTGTTTACAAAAACAGGTGGTGGATAGAATTTGGCCCAAGGTACTGTGCCAATCCCTAGAAATTCAAAATGGCTTCAATCTCAACATTTCTTTATTTCCCTGTGCTTACCTCTTCTCCATTAGCGTCCACATTCCCAGATGTAAAAAAACAAAACAGTTCTTCACAAATCCATAACATCATTTAAAAAAAGTAAGGCATAAAAGCAATGTCTGCCTTTATGATTAGGCTATTTTTGCACCTATTTTGAAACATGCACTATCCCTCCACTTATCTAGTCACCATCTGAAATTCCTGCATTCCCCACTCCTCATGGTTAGAGTATGAAAAGATCTTATTAATACATGTTTCAGTTGGAAATAAACGAGTGTCAGACTAAACTTTTATTCTCCTTTGAAAAGCTAACTTCAAATAGGAAAATTTTCCTCATACATAGACAATTACCACACAGTGAGGTCTATGAGAATACTGAATGCCCAGCTCCATATAGGGAAGGAAGGGGTACCTAACTCTGTGGGGTTTGTACTTAGTTCTTCTGGCAAAGGGGAGAAGCCCTGAGGGGTATTAAGCAGGGTGATGACCTAATTACAACTGAAATTTAATTAAATTTAATTTAATTTAATTTAATTCTTGGGGCCCTGGGTGGCTCAATCAGTTAAGTCCAGCTTTAGCTCAGGTCATGATCTCACAGTTCGTGAGTTCAAGCCCCATATTGGGCTTTCTCCTGTCAGCACAGAGCCTGGATCCTCTGTCTCTATCTCTCTCTGCCCCTCTCTGACTGGCACTGCACACACACTCTTTCTCTCTCTCAAAAGTAAATAAACATTAGGGGTGCCTGGGTGGCTCAGTTGGTTGGGCACCTGACTTCGGCTCAGGTCATGATCTCACAGCTCGTGGGTTTGAGTCCCACGGTCAGGCTCTGTGCTGACAGCTCAGAGCCTAGAGCCTGCTTCAGATTCTGTGTCTCCCTCTCTCTCTGCTCCTCCCCTGCTTGTGCTCTGTCTCTATCTCTCTCAAAAATAAATATTTTTTAAAAAAGTAAACAAACATTAAAAAAATAAGATAAAATAAAATATAAAATAAAATAAAATAAAATAAAATAAAATAAAATAAAATAAAATGATTATTCTTGAAGCTGTTTTTAATATGGATTTGGTGGTGAGGGTGGTGAACCAGAGAGGAGACTGAAGGTGATTAGCAGACTATTAAAATTAATCCAGGTAAGAAATTGAGAAGGGGTGTGGAGGCTTGGGAAGAGATCCAGGAGGTAGAGTTGGCTAAATTCAGCAAATGAATCAATGTGGAGGCTGGAAAGGTTGTTAAATTGTGAATTGTGTAAGGATGGGTTCTTGACTTATTGAAAAAAGACCAGCTAATGAGTGCTCTCTGTTCTGGATTATCTGCAGTGGAAGAGCTGGAGTTAAAATAACAGGGCAAGGGGCTATGAATGCTAAAAGACTAATGACAGAGGGTAAAGGATATAAGAAGGAGACTGAGGTAATAAGAGCAACAAGTCTTAACCAGTTCAAAAAGATGGGTCATATCTGAAAGCTCAAATAAAACAACGAAAACAATAATTTGCATTAGAAGCCCTCTCTGTACTATGAATTGCCCCTCACAAGGGTCCACTCTGCCATGAGGTATTTACTACCAGGTATTCTTCTGCCCTTTACCCTATCCATCTGACTCAGAACTATCAAACTTGCATGGTCTCACACTACTCGCCTTCAACAAATTATCAATCAGGTATGAGGATAACTTCTAGAAATTTATCCCACAGATATGCTAATATGCAAGTAGAATGATAACCTGTAAGTCTGCACATTAAAGCATCATTTTAACATCAAGACACTAAAACAACCGATAACTCTACCAATAGGGAAATAAATTACAATAAATAAATTATGATACAGTCATATGATGGAATATTATGCCAGATTAAAAACAAAGAAGCTACTTTATATGCTGATATGAGGTTATCTCCACGATAAGTTAAGTGAAAAATGAGATTCATTTGCATTTTTATGTATGCAATTTATATATATAACATATACTTTATTATATATACATATACACACACACATAGGCACACACATGTATATATTATACATATATAATATATATATATATGTAAAAGGAGCATTGTTTGCTCATAGGAAAACCAGGTATTAGAGGGCAACAGTTAAAAGAAGACTTATCATGTATACGTCGTTAGTTTTTTTAAATTTTGGACCATGTGGATAGAGTAACTACTAAAAAAATAAGCAGGGAAAAAATTGAGAGTAGAATAAAAATTTTCGGGCAGGTAACATCTCAAATTTATTAATTCCATTCATCATTTCTCAAGAAGCTACTGGGGGATGTGTTCCATCTACATGAGAAAGTAAACAACAAAATCATCATATCTAAAAAATAGGGACTCCTTCAAAAATGTCAGCAAAGAAAAATCCCAAACAACTGCCATGAAACAGGCTTAGAACGCAATAGGCCAAATTGGAACAAGAGAACAGAGAGCTCCAGAAGAGACCAATAAATCTGATAGGTTTGATTATGTGGAGGAATCATACTGAGAAGATATTGGAATATATAGAAACAGAAATTAATACTCAAAAAACCAAGCTATTTTTTTTTCTTAAATGAATTATTAACTCTATGGTTCAAAAATTTTTACTCAAAAAAATTTACTCAAATTTTGCTTGGCTCAGCAGTAAACAATATGTACATAATAATCATAAGTAAATACCAAAATGCAAACAAAAAAATGTGAGAATTATATTCAGAGATGGAGGGAGAGCAAGAGGCATGTGTGCGCAAGAGCTAAACATTTATCTACTTTAATGGGAAGTCAGTTGATAATGTCAAACATTGATAAATTAAGGAATAGTAGTATAAGCACATTATTGCAAAAGGCAAATAGGAAGCAACACCTAAAAGAGGTTAAAGCATTCCTAGACGCAGCAGCACTGGGGGAAATGAGAGTTGACTGGATTTTTGTTGCTATCGCTGCTGTAAGGCTTTTAATAATTCTTTTTAGTTTTATTTACATTTAAGTAGGATAGAAGCACAGGACTTGGAATCAGACAGCTTGGATTGGAATATTGGCTCCGACATTTTACTGCCTCGTAGACAGAGGCAAATTACTTACTCTATTTTCCTGTCTCTAAAATAGGGAGAAAAATACCATGCACCTCATTGAGTGGCTTTGAAGATTAAATGTTTAATTCATGAAATTGTTTAAAATATGCCTGGCACATAAGTGCTTAATAGTAAAATAGTAAAGAAGGGGTAATACTTACTAAGACAACAAATACTATCTTCTGTTACTTGATAAAAATGTAAAGGCATTAATAACTGAAATCTAATTTGAAATATATGAGCCACATATTAAAGTCTGCTCCCTTTGTCAGGAAACTTTAACTTTTTTAAAGTTAATACTCCCAGGTACTAAGTGGGAATTTGTTCCTTGAGGCTACAGTCTTCAATTTAAATCCATAGGCGGAAGCAGGAGGTCGGGGGGGAGGCGAAGACTGGTGAAAAATTCTAGTTAGTCCTGGAAAAGGGGAGCTCAAACTGGCATCTGAAGGATGAGTTTTTAGCTAGATGGGCCAAAAGAGGAGGGAAGAGAGTTCCAGGCAGGGATGATGACACTTGCAAAGACCAGAGGCAGGAGGAGCGCATGGTCATAAAAAGGGCCAGTAGAGCCGCACCAGAGTAACACGACACAGGTGTGTGCAGTAAGCAGAATCTCAATCGTGCCAGGCCTTTAGGCTGAGTGGAGGAGTTCGTATAATCCTAAGGCAACGAAGGGCTTTGAGCAGTTTTGAATGTTTTGAAAAGATCCCTCTGGGAACTAACCAGAAGGAATTCAGGTAATCAATAGGGAGGCCATTTGTAAAAATCCAGGCAAGAGATGTTGATAGTGATAAGAGTGGAGAAAAGTAGATGGATTCGAAAAATATTTATTTAAGAGGTAAAACTGACAGAATGACTTTTTTTTTTTTTTTTGGTCTAGTCTGATTAAATTACATTATTTAAGTAAAAGTTGCCCCTCTGGTAATTCCTCACCAATAGCAATATACTCAGTTGTACAACATTTATAAAGTAACACTATAAGACATTTCAATCACAAAGTTAACTTTTCACTTGTAAATGGTAAAACCCAGATCTTGGAACAAAACCAAAAGCCACAATAATATGGAATTCAAAGGAAGAACATGGAAATAAAGCAATCTAAATTAAATAGACTAATTAAGTACAGTGAAACAAGTTTCCTAAATCCTCAATTTCTGTGGTCGCTGCCCAATAGGAAAGCAAATATACTGCCTGCCCAATGCCTCTCCCCTCCCTGTGCCACTTTTACTCCAATATTTTTACTCCACAATAGACTTAGAGGAAAGAAAAATATTACATGCTTTGCAAATATCTAAATGGGTGTGTATGTGTACACAGGCACAAAAGCAGACTATATTAAATCACATATGTAAAGTGCATGATAGGAGTATGCATTAAGACATCACTCCTAGCCCAGATGTATGTAAAGGGGGGGGGGGGGGGATACAGTTTCCTAAGTGAGGTGAGGCCTCAATTGAGTCTTAAGAGCTAGAAAGAGGTATAGAGGTAACATCAATGGGGGGTTAAAAAAAAAAGCACATAAGAAAAAGCATTGAAATCTGTTGTTGGAACATAAAATTTGATTTATGGAGTAGAAATCCATAGGTAAGCACGGGTCAGATTTGTGAGACCATTTTAAGGACCATGGGTTCTATCCTGAGTTATGTGAAGTTATTAATAGGTTTAAGCAGAGGAGAGAGACATCCAGGTTTACATTTTTACAGATCATTAGTGGAGGGGTTCTGCTGAGGATGGATTTGAGCATAACACCATCTGCTGAGATATTAGGTAGCAGGTAGCTATGGTACCCCATTTAAGAGTTGATGAGACCCTGAACTGGAGCAGAAGTAGAAGAATTTGTGGGGGAGGGGCAGAGGAAGAAGGGCAAAAAACATTAACAGATTCAGTGATATGATAGTTGTGGAGGTTAAGAAAAGAGAGTAAAAAAATGACCTCTGGATTTCTGACATGACACCTGGATAGTGGAACAGATCCATAACCCATTCTCCAAAATACCTGGAGCCAAATATGTTTTAAAATTCAGAACATTTTGGATGTTAGAAAGGAGGTATGGTTTACACACCCAATATAACAGTGTACCCCCAGCAGGGCCTGGAACAGTACCATGTAATTAAACACATTCCACCAAGTGGAATAGATGATAAAGAGCTTCCTGACAGTAAATTTAGGTTTTGTAGCAAATTGAGTTCAAGTGTTGCTGACAAAAAAGTTATCAAAAACGTTTTGGTTTTTGGGTTTTTTTGTTTTTGTTTTTGTTTGGTTTGGGTTGGCTTTGGAATTGTGGATAAGAAATGATAGATGTACTAACACCTGTAAATAAAACATAGGAAGTAAAACAGGCTGTTTTTGTTTTTGATGGAATGAAGGTTCTGGTTTACTCAGGTATGATCTCAGATAATTATGATATCTTAAAGATGTCTAGGAAGCAATGGGATAAATGAACAAACTAGTTGGGACAGTTTGAAACTAAAACAATTCCAAGGAAAATGTACACTCAGGGAAATATTCTCTATTTGGTGCCAAAACTATGAACCCAACTCAGAGAATGACTCAAGGAGACTTCATCTGTCAATAGACACTAATGACCTAGAATTGAGAGTCCTATTTGTCTTTGCTTTACCACATAAGTTAATGCATTTTGGTCTCTTGCCATTGTTGGCATTGATTTGAATTCAATGTTGCTATTAACAGTACATTAATTTTGTTAAAATTACTCAAATTATATAAAAGAATTATTATGGTATTAACTAGATGCATAATTAGGTGATTGGAAATATGTCCTTCTCAATCAGATTTTCTAACCATAAAAGATCTGTCGTAACAAATGCATTTCTACACTTTACGAACCAAAAAACTGACTATGTTCTGAAGACGATTTGGGGGTTGATCATTTCCAAAATATTAAATATACGAATTTTCTTTTAGAGAAAAATTCCTTCTACCAGGAATTAAAATTAATTTTTTCTATGGAAGGCTTAATCATCCCATGAGAGTTTCCAAGCCTACATCCCTACAGATCCTTAGAGACCTAATCTAATCTCTCAATCTCCCAATCTAGTCTTTTTAGGGCATAGGGGTCTGATTCCTAGAATTTGTCTCCTGTTTCACAGTAAAAGAAAAATATATACAAAATCTTAACAGACTACAAACCAATAATAAACTGGCTTATGTTTACTCTAATAGTTTTTTAAGCCTCTGTCTAGCACTATTAACATAGCCATAAAATTTAGAATTTGGAATAGAGGTGGGCAGAATTATTATGTTGGTTTTTTTTTTTTTTTTTAACGTTTATTTATTTTTGAGAGACAGAGAGAGCCAGAGCCTGAGCAGGGGAGGGGCAGACAGAGGGAGAGAGAGAGAGAGAGAGAGAGACAGACAGACAGACAGACAGAATCCAAAACAGGCTCCAGGCTCTGAGCTGTCAGCACAGACCCTAACGCGAGGCCTGAACCCACAAACTGTGAAATCATGACCTGAGCCAAAGTCAGAGGCTTTGAGCCACCCAGGCACCCCAAATTATTTTTCACTTTCAAACTTTCACTTGATAATTGCTACCATCAAAAATTCTTCAGAAAAACCCTTCCAGTTTTCCCTGTCCCTAAACATACTGCATACACTATGCTGATGATCCATTTAAAATACAATAATGTACAGTGAGGTTTCATGCAGTTCCTTATGTTTGAGAAATTTAGTCTAGCACCAGATCCTAGAGTCTAAAGCCCTTCAATAAAAGTTTAATGAGGAATGATGGTATAATTCTACATTTTTAAAATATACAGTTTGTTTTTCTTTCTTTCAAGTATGTGTGTGTATATGACATAGTATGCTGATAGAAAAATCAGCCTTAAAAGTACAAATTCAATAGGATACTGCTATTTGCATTATACGTTCTAGCCCAACTGTGGTCCTAAAAGTCAACCAGTGTGTTGAGATCAGTATTTTAAAAATAAGATAATAGAGAAAATCCACGTTATGAGCCTAAACATTGTTTTGTGAGCCTTGTTTCATATATATACACAGAGAGTATACTGCATTGAGGCATAGAATTCATTTCTTATTGAGGATTGCAATCCAAAAAGAAGTTTTAAAAATACTAATGTTGAAGAAGTATGCTTGCCAGCCAAAACTCTAGAGTGTTGCCAATGGAGGGATGGCCCTGGGTTACTGCCTTATAAAATATATTTTAAGCCAATACAATAAAAGATCAGAAGACTAAATTGTGTTGTCCATGTTGACTCAAAAAATTAACTGTGGCTCTGAAAAACCAAGAAAGGATTAAAAATCTCAATCCACATGGCATCTTCAATACACATGTGAGAAGAAGAGTGACATCCTCACTCACTCTCCCTGGAGTCCGGCATCCTCTGGACAAGTAGAAATTAGGGTAAATCAGAGCTGGACAAAGAACAATAAAGTATTCTGTACTTACAAAGGCCTTACAAATTATACAAAAGACAAAAAGATAAACGTCTTATGATAAGTGAGAGTAAGGGTGGTGAAAAGTAAAGATAATATGACTCTTGAGTCAAGTCTTTGGAATAATAATAATGCCACTAACTTGCTGGGTGAACTGAAATTAGAATCTCTCCCTCAGCCTTGGTTTATCACGAACTGGATGGATTGACTATCCAAACTGAGAAGAGGATCCTGAGATTGGTAGGGGTAGAGGAGATTCCTGATTTAAGGCCTCATTACCTTAATCTAGGGAAGTATATTTTTTTTCTATTTTACAGATAATTTAACTGAGGCACACTGTTACTCTAATGCAAACATGTCACATTTCTCCCTTAAGAGTAAAGGTAGTCTAGAAACCTCTGGCTCAATAATCAATGAGGTTTAAATTAATACTCTAAACTCAGGGAACAACACCTACACCTAATTTTTAACGAATATTTAGCATAGGTATTTCCCTGTATGGAGATGAGATTAAGAGGGCAGGCCAGGCTCTTTTGACATAAGCAGAAGGCACTGGTTGAAAATATCATTAATAATCACGTCCTGTTTGTGTGGTTGTCATGTATCTTTAATTGCACCTCTATGAGTTGTTAAGGCATTTTGTTAAGTGTGCAGTTTGAAATACATTTTTAAACCTCAGTGAAGATAGAAGTAAAATGCAGGCAATGGAATTGCCATTTATTATGAGAAACTTCTATGTAAAAATACTAGTTAAAGCGATATAAAAAGAAAGATGCTTGGTACAAATAAACTGTTCAGAATGTTTAGTGCATATGCTAGACTTCAGATATTAAAAGTAAAAGTTAAGTTTAAAGAATTCTAATTGTAGGGTATGACTTTAACCTCATGTGTTTTAACCACAGACTCAGAGAAAACGTACACAGTAAATGAAGCAACACATTCTCCCACAAGCAGAAATTCTCAAATGAAAACGCAGCAACTTTCTTATTTTTCCACAACAGTATTTGAACGCAAGTGTCTTCATTATATGTATTATAACTTTTATAACAAGTTACGTTGGCTTCATAACATTTTCTAAAAAATCAGAAAAGCTGTTAACCTATGGGGTTCTAAAAACAGAAATAGTTATTTGAAGAGTTTGAAGTGAAGTGTTTTTGATGAGTTTTGAGGGAGAAGGAAGCAAAAGGCTATAAGGTAAGCACCAGTTTCACCCTCAATTCTTAAGCTTTAGAAAAGCCTAATTAGGCAGGGAAAGGAATTTGGGCCTGGCACACCCAGGTTCAGACGTGGCAGGATCCTGAAACAAAGTTTTTCTGAACCTTTGAGTCATATGCCACAGGCAAACCAGAGCCGCGATATGCAGGTCGTTAAGTCAACAGGTCCTTTAACGAGATGGTGTGCGGTTGGTGAGTGGCAGTTGGATTTCTTCCTGCCACGAAGAAAATAACTCTACTCGATCAAACCGGAAAGTGGGCGCAGCTCTGGCTTAGGGAGTGCACCCGGAAAAGTGCAGAGAGAGAGAAACAGACAGAGACAGAGGGATGTCCGCGTCCCGACCACAGAGCGCTTTCCAAACCACTCGGAAACCATTTAAATGGCTCGGGCGGCCGCGGTTTCCAGCCTAGGACTGTCTGGGGTCCGGCTGGGAAAGTTGCCTGGCAAAGCCATGCCCTTTCCCGTCGCGGGTTTGCTCCCCCCACCCGGCACGGGGGGAGAGGAGACCAGCAACCTGTTAGCCCGCGTGCAAACGCGGCCACCTCGCGCCTGGCCCGGCCCCTCCGACCCCGCACTCCGGGAGACTCTCCCAGGGTCAAGCTGCGGGCCACCGGGACTCGGGCCCCGGTCCGGATCCTCTGGAGCCTCCCTACAGAGACTGTCAGGGGCGACAGGGCTACCCCCGGAGAGCCACCTGCCCCGGCCTCGGGCGCCCCTTTCGGCCTCTCCGGAGGGGCAACTGAAACACCGCTCTCGAGACCACCCCCAACCGGCCACCGGGACCGTACCCCTCTCCCCACCACGTGAACCTCGGCGTCCGTCTGCCCAGGGTCTCCCGGCCCCCGCCCCCGGCCCCAGCGCCGGCCCGCCCGCTTACCTGGCGGGTGGGCACAGCAGGGCGGCGGGAAGCAGCGGCCGGGCGGGCGCTGGACGTGGGCCGGGCGCCAGGTGCAGGTGGCGGCGGCGGCGGCGCCTCCGGTTGCTGTCGCTACTGTTGCCGCTCAGTCCAGCTCCTCCTCCGCCGCCGCCGCCTCCTGCCTTCCCGCTGGGCCTCCTGCGTTGCCAGGAGAGGCCGAACCGAGGCTCCGCTTCCTCCTGGAGTCTCCCAGGTGAGCTCCAGCCTGCGACGTCGGCAGGGGCGAGGCCCCCGTCCCGCGCCTGCGCGCCAGCCTCCTGCCCCGCCCAAGCCCTACCTGAGCGCTCCAGGTGAGGACCGAGCACCGCGCGCGCAGGGTGGGAGCGCCGTCCGGGCGGAACGCAGCCGCCGTGCGGCTTCCCTCTCAGCAGACGGCGAGGCTGGTTCTCCTAGAGGGGCGCGTGCCTCCGCCCGTCTACATTTGAGGAGTCCCGCGCCGACCTGGTGCCAGTGGGCACCTTGTAACCAGAACACGGTCTGGGTCCTTGGGGAACCAGAGGGTCTAGATTGCCCTCACACACGTCTTCCCTTCTCTAAGGTGCGCCAAAATGAAGGGGTGCACCGCCCGGAGACCGGGGGGTGGGGGGGCCAGTGCCCCCCGATAGCCACCTCATGACGGCTGCAACTGTTGTCTCGTATGGTTTCCTCGAGCAAGGTTCAGCAGCTTCTGTCACCAGTTAGGTTCGTGAGCTATTGGGTGAGCTTCCTTCCCATGTACTAGTCTTGATTTCATCACTTGACTCACTTCAGCGCAGCTAGTGGTTTCCGTTTCTGTAAGCGCGCGCTCTGGTAGGGGCGCCTCCCGTCCAAAGGAGGAGCCTCCCTCTTCCAAAGAAGAGCCTCTGGTATTTGGCAGAGCCTTGCTAACTTGGGGCGCACCACCCCTTCCTGGGCTGCTATAGAAAGGCAAACCGATTCCCAGATGGGAGAGCGAGCAGCGACAGTACAGAGAAACCTGCTGTCCTTGTTTGCAAAGACACGGGTTTCCTGGAGAGGTTTTGCTTCTGGAGGTTTGCTTGAAAGCTCATCTACTGGGAGGGTGACGATGCAGACTTTAGGGAGATAGGGGATTTTGCCGTTGTTTTTAAAGACATCATTTTTTTTAGACAGTATTTTTTTTTCCTTTTATGATATTTACAACTTTGTTTCAGCCTGCCTTCTGCTGTTATGACAAACATTGACACACCCAAAACCAGGACTTAAAAATGACCCCTAGGAGCACCTGGGTGGCTCAGTCGGTTAGGCCTCAGACTTCGGCTCAGGTCATGAACTCACAGTTTGTGGGTTTGAGCCCCGCGTCGGGCTCTGTGCTGACAGCTCAGAGCCTGGAGCCTGCTTCAGATGCTGTGTCTCCCTCTCTCTGCCTCTCCCCTGTTCGCACTCTGCCTCTCTCTCTCTCTCAAGGAAAAATAAAAAAAAATAAAAAAATAAAAACAACTTTAAAAAATGACCTTTATACCTTCTTATAAACTCATCCAGTATTTGGCTCTATCTTCAATGTACGTAGGAATAGAAATAGCCGAAAACGTTTTAGTGGCATGCTTAATTACATGGTGGCAGGTTTTTGTGTAGTTTAGTTCTGGCCTCCCTCCTGTATTTTGACACATACACTTATGGTTTCTATTTATTGGTATATTAGTGTTACATATGACCTAAAATTAAAATTTAGAAATACTGGTTAGTGTAGTATCAGTAGGTGTAACTTTAGAACATGGCTAGTCTGACACTGGGCTTAGCATCCATGGTACTATTTTATACCACAGCTATGAATCTGATTTAACACTTTAGTTTTTTGTCTTGTATATTGTAGTTATTTTGCAAGCATCAAGGAACATTTCTGTGTTTGTGATATTTTAATATCAGTACCTGCAAGCAGTTTTTAAGCTTTCCCTCTCTCCCCCGCAAAACATTCAGGAACTGCTTATGTGCATTACCATATTAACTTGATGATATTTGTCTTTAGATCCAGAGCTGAAAATACTACCTACCCAAATCCACCCTACCTCCCGCCCCCCCCCCCCCCCCGCTTTTTTTGATGTTCTGCCATTTTCTTTGTTGTTTGCTTCTAGATGGAGATTAAAGTCTCAGTCTTTGGGAAATTTGGGAGAAATCCTAAATGTATAACCACGGAGTCTGTATCTCTTGTCTTGCACCACCCATCTCTGAATGAGGGAGGAGCCAAAGACTATGAGAGTTTCATGTCCCACCAGGCAAAGAGCAACAATTTTCGCCAACAAGAGCAGAACAGAGCAAATGGATATAGAAAGCAATTTGGAATCCAAGGACTGAGATTCATTGACAGCAAGACTAGTACAGCCAAATAATAACTGTAAAGAGAAGCTAGAGCAGATCTACAAAAAAGAGAGAGCAAGCAAATAGGACCAAAATACTGCACGAGGGGTAAAAAAAGAACAGAACAAATATAAAAATCAGGAGTTACTAAAAATTGACTGCCAGCTTTACAATGGAGACAGATAATTTAAACAAGAAAGCAGTGTTGTTTGGGTCTGGCATATCTACTAGCATTGCACATAGTATTTCATTTCATTCCGAAAGCAAAGTCTTAAAACTAATAAAAATTTTTTACTTAACAATAAAATTCAAATGCTGCAGGCCCAGAAAAAAAAAGCATGATGCTGCAACGTTTAATGCCCTAAATCCAGTGAGATGAAGGGTTTTTGAAAGTATCATCCCATTTAAAGATTATGAAATAAAGAATTTGTTTTATAAAGGAGAAATTAGTATTTCTTTATGAAATAAAACCCAGGAAACTTAGTGTAGACATGCTTCTCAGAAACAAGGTTGTTGTAATTCTACATGTTTGGCATGTAATGGCAGCTAAAATAGAAAATTAAGATGATTCATACAGGAAAGAGAAACATTTCTCTCTCTCTCCACACATACATGCACACACACACACACACACACACGGAGAATTAGCTGTAAAATTCTTACGTATATAGATTTAAAATAATACTGTTTAATAATTTTTGTCAACATTTAAATTAATGCCAAGACTGGTATGTAACACTTAGTAGGTACTCAATAAATATTTGTTAAGTTAATAAATTGATCCATTAAATACATGAAAAACCCATTATGCCTAATGTCTTACACAGAGTACAAGTCCAAAGAATGGTTTAGCCAAACAGTATGGAGAAATAATCTAGGGCAAGTAAGAATGATAGACTAAGAATTTGAGGGACAGCATCTAGTAACAATAGCTCTCAGTTATCATTTATCATCCTTTCAAAAGGCACTACACAAAGCAACTTATAAAGTACAAGTTACTTTACTTCTGGGCTTAAATTTTCTCTTTCTCAAAATGGTACAAGGTGATCACCAAGTGCCTTTACACACTGATGCATGTAAATTCCATGATAATTGTCATGCAAAAAAAATCCTCTGGATATAGGAATAACAATTAATGGAAAACAAAGGTGAAAGAATGGGAATCACTTAACTGAGAAATTTTAATTCATAAAATCAGTTATAATATACAGTGTAACTAGTAAAAGTATTAAGATTCACTAAGTCCAACTTTAAATGTTTTTAGTTTGTTAATTGTTTAATTGTTGGTTACCCTGGGCTTAGCAACTTGAGCTTGAAACATATTGCCTGCCTGATTTAGCCTTTAAAAACAATTTTGCCTTATGTGGAAACTGGAGTCTCCAGTCAGGATCTCAAAGTCAAATTGAGAGTTTTGGCTCAAAGACTAAACAGATTGAAATAATTTCTACTAAAAGAATTGAAAGGCTATTGATTTAAAAGGAGAATAGTGTTGGTATCATAGTGAAGAGCCACAAATATGTGGGGTTTTTTTTATAACTGTTCAGCATAACTCTGCATTGAGTTTAAAATAAGAGTTAAAACAGTAAAAACATGAAGAGATTATTTTTAGTACAAACTTTTTGAGACAGTATCTTGTATGAAGATGACCTATGAGGGTCCCCCCGCCTCAAGAATAGCAACAGAACAACCATCTGGGACTTTCAAAGAGGTACACATTTCTGTGAGTGTGCTTATTGACTTAAATTGCAACAGAACTATGTCTTGTTAATCTTGTATCCTTAATGCTTGGCACATAGTAGGTGCTCAATAAATATTTGATGAAATGGATTGGGTAGAGTGCAGAGTTTCAAGCTTTTAAGCATTAGCATAAGAGCAAAAAGAAATACCATGCTGAGTCAGGCTAATATTCAATCTAGCTATTTCAAATTCTGACAGTGGCATCAAAGAATTTTTTCTGGGAAAAGATAGTGATAGTCCTGCATGATGTTGACCTTAGATATGTACTCCAGGTGTCCCTGACTCACTCTTTCCTAATTGATCTTTTTCTGTAAAATGACTTTTTAAATTATAAATCAATTCATATTTATTTTAGAAAAATGAGAAAATACAGATAAACTAAAAGGAGCCAGTTGGAAACATCCCCAAATTCCTCCCATGTAGATGAATCAGTGCTAACTGCCAGACTCTTTTTTTTTCTTCTGTTTATCTCTCCAGATACTTTTGAAAAACTAGGGAGAGTGGAATGGAAGATATAGGGGGAGACAGAAACATGTTTTTAAAATAAAAACTAGGTCATATTGGGATCTTGTTTGGTAGACAGTTTTCTACTTAACTTATCTTTCCATGTCAATAAATTCATTTTTTACAACATGCTTTCTTTGTGTATGAATGTATTTATTCAGTCACTTATTGGATGATGAAGATTGTTTTCTAATTTTGCTATTGAAAACCATGCTGTGATGATCACATTCTTTAGTGTTCTCTCTCTTCATCTGTTGAAACATTTACAATGATATTCTTCTGGCTCTATTAAACTACTTTGTATCAGCCATCCAAGATCCTAAACAATGATGATAGCAGAAGAATCATATCACAAAGACAAATCATAGGAAATATATTAATGATTTAACATTTCCTATTTGTAAAAATATTAATCCTTGTTACCAAAACTTTATGTAAAGCATGCTTATTTTGATTAAAATCTTGACACTTTAGAAATAGGGAAGTAGAATGTGCCCTTACTATGGAAAAGTCAGATCTCTTACCTTCTCCTGATGATACCACATTCTCCTGATCATACCACATTCAGATTCCCACTTCTGAAAATCTGTGTCCCACTTCACTTCTCCAAATCCCATCCAGCCCAGGTGAAGGCCCTAGCCTCCCATGGAACCTCCTAAATCAGCCCAGATAACCTTGATATTTCTTAATTCCAGTGCACTGTCATAAAATAAACTTCCCTCCTCCCTTGGTCCTTGCCCCCCTCCTTACTCCAATATTGTGAAGAGAGAACTATGGAGAGACACTACCTGCACATGATATCATTTGTTGCCCAATAAGTTATGATAAACTGTTAAATAACTTATATCAAAGAAGCTAGGGATGTTCTTGTAGCATAATAGGTCTAAAGCATTAGACCAAAAGAAATAACATCATTGTAATTACAGAGAAATGTTGATTTTTCATGCATATTAGAAGGGGAATTTTGAAGGAAATTATGTTTTTTCAGTGCCTTTGATTTTTAATTTATTAACAGAAAAGTAATTTGCTACCTGAGATAGGATCTCATCAACATACCTCCTTCTCTACATCTAGTCACAAAATCAGAATGTACCTGTTCTCCATTCCCAACAGTTTCAGCAGACTCTAAGACCACATCACACTTCGTGCCTCTGAAAGTTTTAGGGACAGGGGTTCCTGATATGTAACGACATTTGGGGTTGACACAAAAAAAATCACTGCTAGAAAAAAAAATCACTGCTAGGGAAGGAAGTTTGTTTATTTCAATTGGAGCAGTTGGTGAATAAAAGAGAAAAGAGGAATGGGAATGGAGATATCATAGAAAGAGGTTAAAGGGCTTAGAAATGACAGAGAAGGAGAAGAGTAGAGGACAGAGGAATCACCTGTGTGGAACATCTTCTCAAGGATTAAGGAGAATCTTTGGGGACACATCCCCCCAAGGTCTGGTAATGTGGCTTCACTTCTGGGAGTGAAAAGGGAGACGGGGTAAACCAGGAACAACAACCAAATTCTTTCCCTTTCCCCTTCTCCCCACCTCCCCCCCCCCCGCCCCTGACCCCCACTGAAAACTCTGTACAGCTTTGGAATGATTAGCTAACTTCTGTGATAAAGATTTTAGCATTCATTGAGATACAGTATATATTTGATTCACAGTAAGATCATATCCAACAGGACCTCTCTTAGCAGCCTAAACAGTATTTTGTGTAAATTAGAAAATTTCATCCATGGGCAGGAAGAGTCCACAGGTACCTGGCTTGGCAAGTGGATGACCCCTTCCTCATAGTAGATGCAAATCTACTCCAGAGCATCCATGAGCTGAATGGATCCCAGTCTGCATTTCAGATCTACTTGTCCTTTGGCAGGATACTTTTATGCAGGGCACAGCGTTCACAACCTGGTGTCCAATCAGGTGAAATCTGTTTTCTGGAGTATCTGGGGTAACTGTGCCACTTGTATTGACCGATAGAATATAGTGGAAGTAATGTTATGTCCCTTCCAAGGCTATGCTTTAAGTGATTTTTCACCCTCTGCTTTTACTCTCTCGGGATGTTGCCATGCTGTGAAGAAGCCTGGAGTGAAAGACCATGTAGAAAGAGACACCTAGCTGTCCCAAATGTTTCAGCTGAGCTGAGCACAGACCCCAGCCAACAACCAGCTAAATGCAACTTTATGACTGATCCTAGGCCAATACCAGCAGAAGGGCCACCTGGTCAACCAACAAAACCATTAGAAATATTAATTCATTGTTGTTTTAAGCCACTAAGTTAAGGGGGAAGTTTATTTATTTATTTATTTAACTATTTCCTCTAAACTTGGTGTCTCAACAAGAACAAGGACATAAGCACCTTTTACATTTGTGCACCCTCTGTATTCTCCCTATTCATATAGAGAAAGCTTTGAGATGCAAAAGCTTGGATTTATTGGAATTTTGAAAGTCTAAGCCTTGAATGACTCTGCACAAAGCATGTATTATTAACTATATATTTTAAAGAATATGTGCTCAGTCTGAATCCATTTTCTATCCCCACCCCAAATCTTGATAAAATTTGTGCAGAATGGGGAAAAAGAAGAAGAGTCAGGGTGGATTAGAGACAGGGGCATTGGCAGCATGCCTGAGCCAGAAGCCCTATAACCTCACCATGCAGGAATGCTATATTGCACAACTACTTGGTCTACCATTAATAGAAGAAGACGTACAGGAAGGCAAACTTGACCCTAAAAAACAGGCTGTGAAGGGACTCTGAGAGCAAAAAAAAAAACTCCCCTGGAGAGCAGTAAGACCCCAGGGTTATTTCTTGCCCAATGTTGAAGAATGGTAAGAATAGAAAACATTTCTAAATGGGGTATTGGACAGCTCCATAGCCCTCTTGTGCCCCAGGAAGATTTAGAGAGTCCCCAAAATGTTTTCCAATGTAGGAGAGAATGATTTCGATCTGGATGTTTTTATAAATTAAATTTTATTGGAAGAGAGGCATTCCCATTCTTTTACCTATTGTCTATGACTGCTTTGATGCTACAAGGCAGAGTTGAGTAGCTGTGTCAGAAACTGCATGATCTGCAAAGCCTAAGGTACTTATTATCTGGCTTTTTATAGAAAAAAAAAAAGCCAATCCTTATTTTAGATGAAGCACAGAGAACTGGGAAAACCTAAATTTTGTGGGATAATGCAGACCAAAAATGAAATGTGTAGACCATGACTAAAAGGTGCATTGGAACCAGGATGTAGTTTCAGTAGATCACAGCCTGGATACCTGTGATGGCCTAATGCCAATTGTCTCGCACAAATACATTTCCCAACTCCCATCCCGTACTTGGAACCTCCTAGGAAGGACCTATAGAATGCAGTGTGTTCCTCATGAAACAGGGGAAATCCCAGACTTACTGATAAGTATTACTACCTGGTGGAATAGGGACTTGAAAGAAAATAAGCTTAGGTACAAACATAAAAAATAATTTTACATTGAGTTTCTTATATATCTGATTCTGTCTTCAAAAACTAGCACCCTCTACAAAGGCTTCCATAGTTATAAGCATAAAATGGATGCAAAAGAAATCTATGTTGAATATTTAGCCTCAGTGGGGTTTCCTTTGGTCTCTTACCTTGTAAAACTGCATGATGGCACTGCCTTTTCATATAGGAAGTATGTATTCACAACTCATGTCTTATATAAGCTTTCTCTGACGGTGATGACGTACATTCCTTTTTAGTTCCATTGCTTCCCTCCATTGTAAGTTTTTGTTTTTTTTTTTTTTAATGTTTTTATTCCCTGAGACAACCATTCTCTTGTTCCAAAAGTAAAAGAGAATAGTGGTTGGAAATCATGTATGAAGTGAGTAGGAGGAGACGGTGGGGCGGGGATCCTGAGGTCTGTGGTTTATGTTACAAAAAAGACTGGTAAGATCTTTGGATGAAAAGGAAGTTGCTTATAATCTGTTGCGATCACTTTATGTTCCTGCACTGAGAAAATGTTACTTCCTGCTTTGAGCTGGGATGTGGAGCAGGGAGAACATTTACTGAGTACTAAGTTCATCCCAGCAATTATTCCTACATTATCTCATTTAGTCTCCACAAAACTCCTGTATAATCTTTCAGGTGAGGAGCTCAAAGATGTACAGCTAATAGAGTTGGACTGGGCAAACAGGTCTGTCAGACCCCAAACCCATGCTCTGTCAACTACATCATGTCATAGAAGTTTTAAGATTATTTTATCCTGAATCTAAGGGTAAACGATTTTGTATCTTCAGCTTGTCTTGAAGGCATTCATTGACAATTTCTATTTTCACAGTTTCTATTTCACTCGTAAATGATAACATATGGAAAAGTTAAGCAATATATGTTTTTTTTCTTCTACATATAAATCTTACATCTTCAAGTATATTAAAACCAAAGTTGTTAATTTTGTTTCATATAAAGATTCCCTTAAATATAAGATGCTATGAAACCAAAACGCAAACACACTGATTTCTACAATCAAAACATTGAGGATCATGGGAATCCCTAGACAACAAAAGAGGATAAAAGAGAGCATGAAGCTATTTTAATACAGTTCTCCTTTTTAACAATTGATACAAGAATTGTTCATTTAGACACTTTATGTACAACTTTCAGTGTAACAAAGATTCCCCCCAAAATGGTTAAAATTATGCTATAATTGTATAACAACTGGCAATGTTATATTTAAAACTGTAGGGGCGCCTGGGTGGCGCAGTCGGTTAAGCGTCCGACTTCAGCCAGGTCACGATCTCACGGTCCGTGAGTTCGAGCCCCGCGTCAGGCTCTGGGCTGATGGCTCGGAGCCTGGAGCCTGTTTCCGATTCTGTGTCTCCCTCTCTCTCTGCCCCTCCCCCGTTCATGCTCTGTCTCTCTCTGTCTCAAAAATAAATAAAAAAAAAAAAAAAAACGTTGAAAAAAAGAAAAAAAAAAAAAACTGTAAAATCCTCCAAAGTAATGCTTTGTACTATTTAATAGTATAATTTTGTCCATTTAGTTATAACTAGAAAAATGTAAATAAAATATCTCCAAATTGGTATTTTGAAGTAAAAAATAAGAGTCTCTGTTTCTTTCATATAATACACAAACTTCCACTGAAAGTGAAATACTTGTGGGGCGCCTGGGTGGCTCAGTCGGTTGAGCATCCAACTTTGGCTCAGGTCATGATCTTGCCGTTTGTGAGTTCGAGCCCCACGTCGGGTCTGTGCTGACAGCTCAGAGCCTGGAGCCTGCTTCGGATTCTGTGTCCTGCCCCCCCACCCACCCCTCCCCGACTCACTCTGTCTCTCTCTCCTTCAAAAATAAAAAACATTAAAAAAAAATTTTTTTAGAAGAAGAAAGTTAAATACTTGTGAAGAATTTGGGGCCAATAATTCTTAATTAAATCAATCTCTTGACAGAAGCAAAACTGTGAATTGAGAAGATACAACAAAACTTACTAATATAAAAAATGGAATTATGAGTTTTGTAATTGTATTGTAATTTTGTAATTGCATTGTATTGGAGGCCATCAAAACACACTAGATAGATGTATAGAATTGCAGTGCGTGGGCTGTATTTAAGAAATCATTCTAGGGTGCTTGGGTGCTGACTTCGGTCCAGGTCATGATCTCACAGTTTGTGAGCTCAAGCCCCGCTTCAGGTGAGACAATCTCTCCCTCTCTCCCCCTCGCTCACTTGCACCCTCTTTCTCTCTCCGAGAGAGAAAGATCATTCTAGAGGTACATAATATAAAGGTATTCAGTAAAAAGGTAGACCAAAATAAGAATCATCATGTATGAATAATGTTTTACAACATCTGAGTGAGAGAGTTTTCAAAATAACTCTTCATTTCTAAAGATCGTCAAATACATAAGACTTGAGAGAAGCTGTCAATTTGTTATGGAATTTGACCTTTGGTAGCATCACTGACGGTAATGAACTGGACTGACCAGTTTTGCCATATTTTTCCTAACAGCAGTTAAACACTACCATAATCTCACAGAAATCAGGAAATGATGTCCCAGACCACACACAAGTAGCTGAGTTTTAAAGGACTGAAAGATTATGTTTTTAAAATATTTTGCTTAAATACAATAATGGCAATGGTTGTGTAGTAGTCTTTGCTTTTTACTGGTTTTACCAAATACTGAGGAGTTTCAAAAGAACATTTATTGAATATATACTATATATAAAGAATGATTATGCCAGAAACAGCTGTGTACCTACCACCTATTAAAGAGAAACAATATTATTCTGATGCCTTCTGTGGGACCCTCTCGGATCCAACTTTTCCTAACCTTGAATTTTGTATTCATCATACCTTTGCTTTTCTTTAGAGTTTGCCACACACATTTGTATGCCTAAATAAAATACTGGCTAATTTTATACATACTTTTCCCTCAGGTCAGTTCCTTTTTTTTTAATTGAAGTATAGTTAACATACAGTATTACATTTGTTTCAGATATACAATAATTCAACAGTTCTATACATTACATTGTCCTCATCACAATAAATGTGCTTAGTCCCCTCTATCTATTTCATCCATCTCCCCACCCCCCCTCCTTTCATACATTTTTACATTTTATATATGATAAAAATTTATGTATAATATTCTGCTACTTGATTTTTTTTTTTTTGCTCACGATGTAGATGAGATTTATACATGTTTTCTCATGTAGCTGTTACTAATTAATTTCACACTATATTGACTTTATCCATTCTGCTCTTGATCAACATTTGAAAAATCTCCAGGTGCACATATGAGAGAGAAAGACATCACAAACAATATTGCTAAGAATGTTCTTATACTTGCCTCTGGTACATGTGAAAGAGGTTTTCTTGGATAAATATCTAGGAGTGAAATTGCTAGGTTATAGCAAATTTACCAGATAATGCCCAGTTATTTTCCAGAGTGGTTATGTAACACATCCTTATGGTTTTGATGGCATGCCCCTTTACTGAACTGTAGAATATATGTGTATAGATGTACACATAGATCTGTACATGCATATAATTATATATGTATTACTCTTTTTGATATAATTTTCTGAAAATAATTTTATATACTAGAAATCTAAGTCATAGTATTAGTGCTGCCTTTTCAAAAAAACCAAGAATTGTAAAAGATGTGGTTGATTGGGAATTTTTGTTATTTGTTGCCAGGAAACAAAATATTAAGGAAAAAATGGGAAGAATGTTTTAGTTATGTCTTAACAGATGGAAAAACAAATGTATTTATCCTTCACTTGCCTTCCATTACACTACTGATGTCTTCATTTCTAGGACTGAAATAGGCATTCACTCCATTCTCAATCTTGGTCTTTGGTCTTCTGAAGAAGTTCAAGGGCTGATTGCTGACATTCGAAATAATGTGTTATGCAAGAAACCAGTTTCAGGGATGGAAGGAAAACTACGCTTCTTTAGCTAGAACTCCTAAAAATCATCAGAATGGGAGTACTGAAAAGGATTTCAATGTCTTTTTGTCTCCTCCATAATTTTTTTTGGACTTTTTTTTCTTCTTGTAACAATCCTCTACTTTAAGTTGAAGAGGGTTCATTAACTGCCCAACTGGGTATATTTCAAATATTCTAAAAGTTTAGACTTTACTTAACTAAAATCCTCTGGGTACAATACCACCAGAAGCACATGCTTCTCATTTATATCTAATAAGATTTCTTTAATCAACGCAGGCCTATAAAAACGTGCTGTTCTTTGGAAGAAACATTTTGTAAAATGTCCCAAAAAAAAGGTTATTTTTTTTTTAACTCCGTTTGTGTAAACACTACTTTTCAAAGCTTCCTAATGTTATAGGAATTCCAAATTATTTAAATTAGAATCAAACAAATGATAATATTATCTTGAAAACTCCTTGAGTGGTATCTCCCAGCTCTTGTGTTCAACTGATTAATGTTTGTGCCCTGATGATCTCTTGCACTAGGACAAGAAACCTATAAAACCCTATCTTGCAATTAAGGTTCAGTTGCTTATATATTTCATAATGTGTCCTTTCCAGTGGGGTAGTGGACTCCCTAATATACTTTATAAATACTAAATGAGTAGCCTGAGTTATTTATAAGAAATCATTACTATGAACCTAGTGAGAAATTTATTGAAATTTCTGCTAAAGATTAAATGGAGAACTGCAGAAATTTTCTAAGATTTCCAAACAAAATATATATGGGCCCTAAATGATTTGGTCATTCTTCTAGCTTTGTTGATGGAGAGCTATTCAGTGCTGAGATACTTTCTAATCTACAATCCAATATTGCAAAGCAAATTAATGTATCGGTCACTGAAAAAAATCTAACATAAGGGGCACCTGAGTGGCTCAGTCGGTTAGGCATCTGATTCTTGATCTCAGCTTAGGCCATGATCTCACAGTTCATGAGATCAAGCCCCACATCAGGCTCTGTGCTGACAGTGTGGAGCCTGCTTTGGATTCTCTCTTTCCCTCCTGCTCGTGCTCTCTCTCTCTCTCAAAATAAATAAACTTAAAAAAAATCAAACATCTTAAGCTCAAGTAACAATGATATTAAGAGTGAATATTAATGAATGCTTATTACGTGTACTAAGCATTTTACATACCTTATTTCATTTAATTTCCACAAAAGCTCTATGAGATATGTAATAGTATTACCACGTTAAAGATGAGGAAAGTGAGACTTCAAAGATAATGTAAATTACTCCAGGCTAGAAAGCTACTAAACAGCCAAGTGAGGATTCAGCCCATGTGGGTGGATATAGAAGCTTGTGTCCTTAATCATACTGTGCAATTCTAGATAATAGTATGAGTTTCCTATTGGTAGCTTCCTTCTCTCATCTAAGAATTCTGATGGTTCAGGGGCACCTGGATGGCTCAGGTCATGATCTCACGGTCTGTGAGTTCGAGCCCCATGTCGGGCTCTGTGCTGACAGCTCAGAGCCTGGAGCCTGCTTTGGATTCTGTGTGTATGTGTGTGTCTCTCTCTGCCCCTCCCCTGCTCATGCTCTGTCTCTCTCTCTCTGTCAAAAATAAATAAACAGTAAAAAATTAAAAAAAAAAACGAATTCTGATGGTTCAAAAACTATATATATACTATACACACACACACACACACACACACACACTTATGTGTGAATGAAATGACTACTGTGTACATTATGCTGTGGGGAGTAATACAAGGACCCATTCACAGTCCCTCCCCATAAGAAGCTTACAGTATAGATGGGGGGATAAAACATAAACACGAATACATATAATCAAAAGCAAAATATGACACGTGCCATATGAGACATACTGTGGTGATGCCCAAAGAAAAGAAGTCCTGGAGCGCCTCGGTGGCTCAGTCAGTTAAGCAGCGGACTTCAGCTCAGGGCATGATCTCAAGGCTCATGACTTAGAGACCCGTGTCAGGCTCTGTGCTGACAGCTCAGAGCCTGGAGACTGCTTCGGATTCTGTCTTCCTCTCTCTGTCTCTCCCCTGCTCACTCTCTGTCTCTCAAAAATAAATACACATTAACAAAATAAAAAAAAAGAAATCTTTTTGGCTAGAGGGACATGAAGAGTCTTTGTAAAGCAGGTGATAGGAATCTTTTGAGGAGGGTGAAAGGGAAAGTCAGGATTTTGCACAAAGCATGCCCTGCAACCAAAGCTTAAAGCACGTTGTAGGCCAGACAACCTGGCTGAGCTAGGACAGCTTATGTATAAAGAAAACCTAGATGCTGGGATGAAGATTTTGTGTGAAACTATTAGACAAGGGGGAGCCACTGAAGGTTTTGAAGTAGGGAGTGACCGCTTTCAGTATGAAGCGTCAGCGCATGTGCTAGATGCAGGGGTGAACAAGGCCAGGTCATTCCCTGCCCTCATTGCTCTTACAGGCTGACGGCAGAGAAAGAGGCCAATTTTCATCACCGCTAACAGAGTGATGATTATGCACAGAACAAGGGCAGAGACTGAGTAGAAAAGCACTTTGATGTTTTGGTTTACTTCCTCTGAATACCTTTTTTTTTTTTTAAGAAATAAACATTTTTGTTTTAAAATAATTTGAATTCTGTTGAAATTTGTTTTAAGATAGTATTAAATAATGATGTTTTTCTATAGAAAAAAAGTACATAGAGTCTGAACTTGACTGATTATATTTACAGATACACAAAACATTTTCTTTTGCTTAAGAGTAGTTTCTAGCACAGGTAATTTACAAAATTCATCTCAATCACTATTAAAATTGACATTTGATCATTTAAGGAATATCATTTGATATTAGAACTCTGTGGGGTAAATCTCAGAAAGACTAAGGCTACTTTCACAGATTGGTTACTTCCACAATACAAATTACTACTGCAACTAGGTATACATGTTGAAGGGATGTCTTTGGAACTTCTGAATTTGACTCGAATCTCTCTAAATATAGCAAATCACAAGGTTCTCTCTGAGTTGGAAAATTTTGTAATGACCAATTACAAATATAGGAAAGCCAACTTAAAAAGAGGTCAATAGGAAAGGTATATAAACTGTCCAACTATAATCTATCACCTTTATGAAAAAAAAAATTTTGTGATAAGACCTGCTTGTATTAAAAGTTTTTAGAGGCTTAGAAAACATAAAACTCAGAGATTTTTGAAAATGAAAAACTAAAGAAAATTACTGAATTTATTCTAAGGTAACTAATGTCTCAGTAGAAAATAGCAGTAAGGTAAGCCCTCCACAACAGTCTAATTTAAACTGATAATTGGTGGTGGTGGTGGTGGTGAGGGAGGATTAGTTAGTAATAAAAAATCAGATTGTAGCCAAACTTTAAAAAGAATTTAAATATACTGATGTTTCGTTTCCTTTGAACAGCTCAATACCTGATACTGACAAATGTGGATACAGGTGATAAAACTGTGTGTGTTATTGTCAACACTACATAACTAACGTTTACTAAAAACAAAACAAAAAAAACCCAAAAACAAAAAAAAAACCCACTTTCTTCCAAATAATTTGTTTTCATCATCAGATATCCATATACATTTAGTATTTTTTATTTATGCTCTGAAATGTATGCGTATTATATTTTTCTTTCTCTTTTCAGGGTTAAAAAAATAAAGTTTTATGCTTTCTACTATACTTTAAGAATACGCTAAATATTGAAGATTTTATTTGCTCAAATAAATTGTATTCTTATGACGGAAAGGGCTCCTCATTGTTTCCATACCAGTGATATTTCACTCCAATGTTTACTTGCTCTGAAATTTCATAGCAGCAGAAATTCTACTATATATTGTATTTTTATCTGGTATCTATTAAGAATGTGTTTGGCTGCAGTTGACAGGGGAAAAAAATCTAACTAATAGTGACTTAACAAATACAAGTTTATTTTCTCACATAACAAGTCTAGAGGTAGGTGGTTGCTGCCTTTGGTTTGGTTACTCAGTAATATAATCAATAACATTTATTTTTCTGCCCCACTGTTGTCAACATGTTGGTTTTCCTTTCCCCTGGTTACCATCTCAGGGCCACAAAATGACTGTCACTGGCCAGCAATACACGCATGCTCAAGTTAGGACAGGATGGAGTGTTGGGCTCCCAGCTACTTCTGTCTCTTGTCGTCAGGAAGACAAAAGCTTTCCCAGGAGCCCCCTTAGCAACCTCTTACAGCTTAAGGACCCCACAAATTTCGAACGAAGCTGGGAAAGCAGGAAACAAGGTTCCCATGATCGAGTTAGATTATCGTGAGACAGAGGCACCTCGGTGGCTCAGTTGGTTAAGTGGCCGACTTTCGCTCAGGGCGTGTGCTGACAGCTCAGAGCCTGGAGCCTGGTTAGGAATCTGTGTCTCCCTCTCTCTCTACCCCTGTCCTGCTCATGCTCTGTCTCTCTCTCCTTCAAAAACAAATAAACATTAAAAAGATTATTGTGGAATACTGCCCAGAGATGGCTACATTGACATTTCAACAAAGCCATAAATTCTCAGGGAAGAAGGTGAAAGAATGGGTATTTGGTAAGGAGCATAAAAGGGTCTGTCTAAATGCCCTAATTACTTGGAATGTAAAATTCTTAAATATGGGAATTGTGTCCAGTCCTTCCCTTACGTATAGGACTTAGGTCATAACGAAAGTTGTTGATGGTACAAATCCTGTATCAGATATAGGTATAAGAGTATATTCTATATATTAAGGCAATTATCACTAAATTTTACTCAGTTGTACCAGTGGGAGAGGTACTACACAAAACTAGAGGGTTATATATATATATATATATGTGTATATAATATATATAATCTTAGCTCAGACTGCTAAATACCATGCACTGGGTAGCTTAAATAGCAGACATTTACTTCTCACAGTTCTGGAGGTGAGAAGTCCAAGCCCAGGATGCTACCAGATTCAATGTCTGATGAAAGCATATATTCTGGCTTGCAGATAGCCTCGTGCCTTCTTGCCGTGTCTTCATATGATGGAAAGAGAGTGCTTTTCTTCTAAAAATACTATTCCCAATGAAGCCCAATTTCATAACCTCATCTAAACCTAATTACCTCTTTAGGGCCCTACTTCCAAATACCATCATATTCGGAGTTAGAGCTCAATGTGAGGGTTTGGGGAGGGACAAAGATATACAAGCCATAGCATATATATGTAATATGCCATATTACATATATAAATATATAATAACACACATATATGTATATTTTTATTCTAAGTCTTCAAGTATTTATTATACATTCCTATGAACAAAAAATTGTAGACACTGAAAAATACTAACAGCAAAGAGTTCCAGCTTTTAAAACATTAAAGGTAAGATATTGAAGCAATAAATACAGATCCAAGCTGAACTAAAATGTTATATAATCAATATAACAGTATCAGCCTTTTACCTGATGGCTATTATATATTAGTGATGTAAGTATTTTATTTTATCAGAATTTCCCAACAATGCTGCTAGGTAGTCATTGACCTCATCTTGAGGATTAGGAAACTAATGGGCACCTGGCTGGCTCAGTCGGTAGAGCATGTAACTCTTGGTCTTAGGGTTGTGAGTCTGAGCCCCACATTGGGTGTAGAGATTACTTAATTAAAATAAAAAAAAAAAAACTTAAAAAAAAAAAACTAAAAACAAACAAAAAAAAGGATTAGAAAACTGAGAACACCGAGAGTTTAAGCACTTGTTCCCGATCACCCGGGTCTAAGCAATGGATCTGAAGTTCGGAATGGTTCTCTTTTTTCCCAACGCTATGTCTACACATAGAGCACACACCACCACAGGCTGCTTACTTCATTTTGTGAATAGAAGCTTCCCTCATAATGTTGCTTTGTTTTACCCTTTTTCTTTTCTAAAATTTTGTTTTTTATTTATTTTAAGAAAGAGAGAGAGCATTCATGAGCAGGGAAGAGGCAGAGAGAGGGAAGAGGGGGAGAGAGAGAATCCCAAGCAGGCTCCACGCTGTCAGAGCAGAGCTTGATGCAGGATTCAATCTCACAGTGAGATCATGACCTGAGCTGAGATCAAGAGCCGCACCCTTAACGAAGTGGGCCACCTGGCACCCCTTACCCTTTTTCATTCCTAGCTTTCTCATGGGTGACTTAGGTAAATGGGCAGATGGAAAAAAGATCAGATTATGGAGATGATAAAGTGATGAGATGAGATTATAAAGAGAGAAAATGTGAAGAGTGAGAGGTGAACGAAAGGGGGGAAGAAGAGCCAAGTTAAACCCTTGAGATTCTGAAGGGAGCAAACAGGAAAGGGGAGAGAAGGGAATGAATACCGACGAGGTATTTCTCCAGGCTGTGGGTCAGCGGAATGGCAGTATCCCACTCCGTGTCCCTGCTCTCTCTGATCTCGGGCCATGCATGTGGCTTGGCATTGTACCTCTAACAGTAGGATTCTGGGAGAGGCTTGTGGTAGTTACTGAATTACACTTTCCCTAGCTATTCTTGTGTTCCAGTTCTCCCTTGAAGGTCTTTTATGGTTAATCTCAAACCACATAAATATTTAACTCTCCTTTTAGTTACATTCCAGAAGCCTGTTCTCAAACAAGCATAAGTTAATACTCTAAATTTCAGTAACCACAAGCTGAGATTAATCTGCCCTAATGTCACTGTGTTCCTCCTCTTCAAGTGAGTGTAAAGAATGATGTGCAAAAAGCCTTGACCAATTTGCAACTCCTTTTGCTTCACTATTAATGTAGCACAGAATCTCATATATGGAAAGGAGCTTAAGGTCCTAACCACTCAGCCAACATTTCAATCTACCTACCCTGTTTAAAATCCTCCAAAGTGGTCTTTTAGCCTTATTTGATGCTTCCAATTCAGGGAGTTCAGCACTTCTGCAGGTAGTCCTTTCCATCTTTGGACAACTCTTTTAGAGAGAGCTTTTTTTTTGTTTGCCAATTGGAATAACAGATATTCCACAATAACAAAGGCCATGAAATGTCAATGACTTTTTAACAGCAGAGACTCATTTCTTGCTTACGTTACATGCCTACCACAGGTCAGCTTGGCCCTGCCCCACATTGACTTCTCTCTGGGGAAGGAGGAAAAGAGGAAAAGAGTTCATGGCAAATCCCATGCTGTACTTTAAGTATCTACATTTCATTAGCCAACAGAAGTCACACAAAATCCTAACCCTGGGTGGGACAAGAGGAGAAATATCTCAGAGAAAAAAAATATTTTGAATAATAATACAATCTACCATGTGTTTATTGAGTCAAAATCCTTTTCCAACTATCATCCCCCCCCCGTGGTCCTTCCTCATCACCTTTGCTCTCTACCAGTTCTACAAGAGTTAGAAAATTGCGGTTCTTTGAGCTGTCTCCTTTCTAGTCTAATCTGCTCCAATTCTTTCATCGGCCTGATCTCTATATTTAGTGCTCTCACCTAACATCACTTTTAGAGCCTGTTCAGCCATCTTAGATCCCCAGGTGAGAAAATTGTTGGTTTATTCTCTAGAGGAGGGCATCCCTGACACACTCCCCTTTGGGATGATGGGTTTTGGCTGATGCTGAGTGTACAAGACAAAAGAAAAAAACAAACAAACAAACAAAAAAAACCTTTCCTTAAATAATACCTTATCTAATAGTCCCCATATTTTTTCATCAGCTCAGACCCTTAAGTTTTTTGTTTTGTTTTTTTATTGGAAATTTATCCATTCATTTTTGACAGAGAGAGAAGGAGAGCACACAAGAGTGTGACTGGGGGAGGGGCAGAAAGAGAGGGAGACAGAGAATCCCAAGCAGGCTCTGCACTATCAGCATGAGCCTCACAGGGGGCTCAAACTCAGGTCATGACCTGAGCCAAAATCAAGATTGGATGCTTAACTGACTGAGCTGCCCAGGGACCCCAACCGTTAAGCCTTTCACAAACTTCCAGGTCCCTTAGCTATTACACCGCAGAATGTAGACTTCTTTGAGCACTTTTTTTTTTTTTAATGTTTATTTATTTTTGAGAGAGAGAGACAGAGTATGAGCAGGGGAGGGTTACAGAGAGGGGGAGACACAGAATCCGGAGCAGGCTCCAGGCTCTGAGCTGTCAACACAGAACCCCACACAGGGCTCCAACCCACAAACCATGAGATCATAACCTGAGCCGAAGTTGGATGTTCAACCAACTGAGCCACCCAGGCGCCCCATCTTTGAGCGCTTCTGAAAACAGATGTCGTATCCCTGACTATAGTTAATTTAACAATTTGAAAAAGGATGTGAATGGAAAAAAGCAGTTGTATTGGCAAAATTGCCCAAACCTCCGCTTGTTGTATAGGACTGGTTCACAGTGTGGACTTTGAAACAATTGGTCTTAGTTAAAACGTGATTCCACTAAATACTACCTATGTGACCTTGGGCAAGTTACTTAACCCTGAGCTTTTATTTCCTCATCTAGTGAGATACTTTATGTGGTTTTTGAGGGCACTAGACGACACAGCAGTAGAGCTCAATGAATGTATTCTCTTGCTACCATATTGGGGTCCTAACACTCAAACCTATCTCTGCTGTCATTTAACAGGTCCTCTAGCATCTCACATGCTCTCCATAGCTATGCACACCTTCTCTCCCCAAGATGTCTTTCTAGCCTTATGAAATCTTCCATTCCCAATGTTAAAAAGAAAAAAACGATAGGCCAAGATAGAGACTTGCCCCCTGGACAGTAGACCAAGACTTAATTGCAGTTTTAACCTCTCCAGGAATGGAATTTTAAGACAACCAATCTCAAGTTTTCTGGTTAGAACCAATGAGGTAATCTATCACATCAGCCTCTCCACCTCCCAAAGGAAGATAAGGTAATCCACCTAATAAGACCACCTGTCCTTCCCTGGCAAAATTCTTTTTCTTTTGCTATTAACTTCCTTGACTCACCCTTGTTCCTTCCATTTTGTACAATTCCTCAGAGCCTCTTCTATTTGTTAGATGGGATGCTGCCTGACTCATGAAATGTTTAATAAAGGCAATTAGATCTTCAAATTTACTCAGCTGCATTTTTTGTTCTTTAGCACCAAGATGGCATTATCCAAGCTCAACCAGTATCTCTCAAAGTGTTGTCTGAGAACAAGCTTCATTGAAAACACCTGGTGGCTCACTTGGCCCTATTTCAGACTTACTGACCAAATATGGAACTGGTTAGTCTGCAATGTAACAGGCTCTCCAGGTAGGGTTGCCAGACAAAATACAGGACTTGCAGTCAAATTTGAATTTTACATAAAATGTACTTTTAGTATATGTATGAGCCATGCAATATTTGGGACATACTTATACTAAAAAATAATTTGTTATTTATCTTGAAATTTAAATTTAACTGTGTGATATGTATTTATTTTTTTATTGAAGTGTAGTTAGCACATCGCATCCTGCATTTTTTTATTTTTATTTTTTTAAAATTTTTTTGAGAGAGAAAGAGCTTGAGAGAGGGAGGAGCAGAGAGAGAGGGAAGAGAAAGAGAAGATCCCAAGTAGGCCCTTCACTGTCAGTGCAGAGCCTGAGTTGGTGCTCAAACCCATGAACCATGGGCTGAAGTCAAGAGTCGGATGCTTACAACAGATGTTGGCGAGGATGCGGAGAAAGAGGATCTCTTTTGCACTGCTGGTGGGAATGCAAGCTGGTGCAGCCACTCTGGAAAATAGTATGGAGGTTCCTCAAAACATTAAAAATAGAACTGTTCTACAACCCAGCAATTGCACTACTAGGTATTTTCCCAAGGGATACAGGTGTGCTGTTTCGAAGGGGCACATGCACCCCAATGTTTATAGCAGCACTATCAACAATAGCCAAAGTATGGAAAGAGTCCAAATGTCCATCGACAGATGAATGGATAAAGAAGATGTGATATACATATATACAATGGAGTATTACTTGGAAATCAAAAAGAATGAAATCTTGCCATCTGCAACTATGTGGATGGAACTAGAGGGTATTAATGCTAAGCAAAATTAGTCAGAGAGAGACAAATATCACACGACTTCACTCATGAGGACTTTAAGAGACAAAACAGATGAACATAAGGGAAGGGAAGCAAAAATAATATAAAAACAGGGAGGGGGACAAAACAGAAGAGACTCATAAATATGGAGAACAGACAGAGGGTTACTGGAGGGGTTGTGGAGGGGGGATGGCCTCAATGGGTAAGGGGCATTAAGGCATCTACTCCTGAAATCAATGTAGCAATATATGCTAACTTGGATGTAAATTTAAAAAAATGAACTAAAAAATAAACAAAAAAGAGTCAGATGCTTAATGAGCTACCCAAGCACCCCACCTCCTGCATTTTTAAGTGTGAAATGTGGCAAACCTATCCCAGGGATTCTCATGCTTACTAAATTCGAGAAACTCTGGTGTAAGAGATTTGGCAAAAATGTCAAATTCAACGTCATGAATTCCCTCACAAGGGGGAAAAAAAAGGAAAACAACAAGCTACAGAAATAACCTACATACCTCATGTGTCCCCAAAACAAATATGCAGAAGAGCAAGGGTGCAGTTTTCTCTTTTCAGAATAGGTTAGCTTTTGTTCCAGCAGCCACAACAGCAAAAGTAAACAAGCCAGTGGCCAGAGAAGAATCCATGTCCTTATTTCTCTCTTACTAGTTGTGTATAACTTTGGCTTGGGCTTTAGCCAAGGTGCCTTTCTTTTTTTTCCTTCCTTCCTTCCCTCCTTCCTTCTTTTCTTCCTTCCTTCCTCTCTCTCTCTCTTTTTTTTTTTTTTTGTTTTCACTTTTATCACAGAACTTTCTTAAATTATACATGAGCAATGAGAGAAGTACAATGAACCCTCACATACCTATCACCCAGCTTCTACAGTTATTCACTTTTGCCCATCTTTTTCATTTATAACCTACTGGTTTTGCTAGCCTTCCTTTGGGGTCATAGTATTTTTAAAGGCCTTGCTTTTTTTTTTTTTTTTAAGATTTTATTTAAATTCTAGTTAGTTAATATACATATAATATTAGTGTCAGGTGTACAATTTAGTGTATAACACATACAATACCCGGTGCTCATCACAACAACTGCACACCTTAATCCCCATCATCTGTTTTACCCATCCCCCTACCCTCCTCCCCTCTGGTAACCATCAGCATGTTCCCTAGAGTTAAGAATCTGTTTCTTGGTTTGCCTCTCTCTCTTTTCCCCCTATGATTTTGTTTCTTAAATCCCGCATATGAGTGAACACATATGGTATTTGCCTTTCTCTGACTAATTTCTTTCTTTCTTTCTTTCTTTCTTTCTTTCTTTCTTTCTCTATTCCTCTCTCTTTCTTCTCTTTCTATCTCTCTCTCTCTTCCTCTTTCTTTCTTTCTTTCTTCTCTTTCTTTCCCTCTCTCTTCCTCTCTCTCTTTCTCTCTCTCGCTCTCTTCCTCTCTTTCTTTCTTTCCTCTCTTTCTTTCTCTCTCTCTCTCTTTTCTTTCTTTCTTTCTTTCTTTCTTTCAAGCAGAATTTTTTCTTTTTGGTCTAACATCCCTAAGCTGGTCAACCTCTACTCACCTTCCATTTGGCACTTCCTGTTTTCCTCTCCCAGAAAGCATGTTGGGTGTGTCTTCCTCTGTCTGCTCCAACTTCCCGAATATCAGAATACTTTGCCACAGAGCCATGCTTCTCCTAATATGCAGCTTGGTCTCCTGCAATTTCGGTCCTTTGCTGAGGACTTCCTAACTCGCAACCCTTCGCTTTTATGTATAATATAGTAATGAATTGTTTCTATGGTTTGTGTGCATTTACAGAGTCCTTAAAATAAACATTATCTTAGTTGATTTTCACAATAACTCCATAACCTAACCAGTTAAAGCACTGAGGTTCAGAAAGTTTAAAAGATGGTGGGACTTTAGTCTAAGGTGTTTTAGTCCTACACGGATCTTTTTCACTCAGCTGTTGCTTCCTCTCAGGTTATTACACTTATGTTGATCATCTGTCATTTAGGAATAGTAATTAAAACACAGCTTGGCGGGGGGGCGTGGTTGGCTCAGTCAGTTAAGCATCTGGCTCTTGATCTCAGCTCAGGTCATGATCTCATGGTTCATGAGTTCTAGCCTGGAGTAGGACTCTGTGCTGACAGTGTGGAGCCTGCTTGGGATTCTCTCTCCCTCTCTCTGCCCTGCCCCTGCTTGCACAAACATGAACTCTCTCAAAATAAACTTAAACACATACACACACACACACACACACACACACACAGAGCTGTGTGACCGTAGGCAAGTTTTTTTTGTTTTGTTTTGTTTTGTTTTGTTTTGGGTTTTTTCGGTTTGTTGTTTTGTTCTGTTTTTAACCTTCATAAGCTTCTATTTCCTCATTTGTAAACTTAGGTTAACAGCAGTACCTACATCCTGAGATAGTGGATTTAATGAGACAATCCAGGTCTCAGTGACTTGCACGATGTGAGCACTTAGGAAATTTAAGCCATTATTAGAACTATCCTATAGGCTACCTAATCTTCAGGCCCAGCTCTTCTCAGTGCTGTCTTTCTGTAAATAAAGACAAAAACTGGGAAATCTAGACCAAAACTAGCAAAATAAGAAGTATGCATGGCTGCACAAGGAGGTAATGGTGATCTATGCTAATTTTTCGCTTAGCAAACACTTCCTCTTTCATATCATCCCCCCTCCCTGAATTCCTACAATTTTATTTCTCTGTACAGTAAAATATAGTGCTCCTAGACTAGACTCAATAGTCTGGAGAATAACTGACTGACATAGTAGGGTCTTTAGTCAAAAGCAGGAACTAGAGTGTGGTACCAATTATTTGCATCTTGTCTAAACTCTGCATTTATACTAACCTCTTTCACTTTTCCTTTTCCAAGTGCCAGCTGTTTGGAACAACAATATTACCACTATGTTCATCTTCTTTTCCCATAGTCTTTATATGATAATATAAAAGACAATATAATATGATGAGATGATACGATATGATACATTATGATAATATAAAAGACCATTAGGGTCTTTATATGATGATAGGCAGTGTGATAGCATGATATCCCCATAGGATGAGATAGAGTGCCCCATGCATGGATGACCTCAATGCACTCTTTTGCGTTACATCTATTAAGGATATTTTCTTCAGAAAATACTAGGGGCAATGGCTCTGTGGGTAATGGGAAACAAATGGGTTTTCACAAAGCAAATGAATGTCAAACTACTGAATAAAGAAAGAGACCAGTAAGTCTCAGGTTAGGGTCACTATGCGGAACCAGAGAAGATGTAAGCAGAATTCTTTTTCTATGGCTGGGTCAGCACTTGCCATCACTATTGCCTTTCTTCTTAGACACAGCATACCACTATCCCAAAGAAAAACTAAATATATGTTTGGGACACAGCAGATCAGACTCCTCCAAAAATTTCTTTGAAAGGAATGTGATATTTGATCCTTTTTAAAAAGCCTAAAAGTGATCATCAGTGGAAAGAAAATGGAATTTTAGAGGACTTTGTTATGTTTAGTTTTGGTTTAGAGTTTGTGGGCTTGAGTCCTTTTTTTTTTGGAACTATACTTTTGGAAAGGTGGAATAGGGTAGACATTTTAATTGTTTTTATTGCTAGAAACTCTAAATGTCTTAATCAAATTTAGACTAATACTGTGTAGGGATTGCTTGCCTTTTGCTATTGAGATAGGTATCATAATACCTTTACTCTTTCTGGAAAATGTTGATTTGTTTTTCCTCTAAGATGTGAGATGCGGAACTGTTGCTCCTTTATATCTAACAGGTTGGGTTATGCTCAGGTGTTCCACATGGGTCCTCCCATGAAAACTGCATCAGAAACCTTCAATGACTCAAATACTCTGTCCTTGAATGCTATGAGGAAGTAGAATATACCTGGGCATATACTTGACCTTTCTCTGCCTACTGAGATTCTAAAACTTGGCTGAGGTCCATTTTAGTTGCTATCTTATTCAACTAACAGTCCAGTCCCGCAAATATTGAGTGAGCAAGTATCATGTGCAAGATATTCATTCAATAAATACTTTCAACTTCAACTATGTATCATGAATGAGAGATCCACCTATAAGGAAAAAGAAGCAAAAGAGATGAAGAAGAAAAGGAAGAGAATGAGGAGAAACTATCTCTGCTGTCAAGGAACTTCAAAGCTTCCTGGGGAGAAGACATAAACATAATGGCATTACAATGCATGTGTTGCCTCAATGGACTGAGAGTGAGAGGGGGTAGATCCCTGAAGAAATAACAGGGTGTTAGTAGAAAAAGGGGAAATGGATGCTGGGTAGACAAAACTACTGCTGAAAAGGACAGACTTGAGTCGTGTCTTAGGAAAGATAGGACTTTTATTTGGGTTGAAGTATAGGCAGTGGAAATACAGATTATGGAGCTAATCATAATATTAAACCTGTCTTTGCCAACAAGCTGTATGATCTTGAACAAGTTATTTTGCCTCTCTGAGCCTTGTTGCTGAAATAGGAATCATGATGCCCAGCCCTAAGTGTTAATGTAAACATTGGCTTAAGCCCCTAGTCCTTCTCACCCAATGTCTGGTGCCAATATTTAGCTATTAGACTGATAGGTGCCTATCAGTGCCTCAGTTTCTACATCTGAAAACGGAAATGATAATAAAAGCACACCTACATCCCATGGTTGTGAGTTTTAATAAGTTAATTATGTAGTTTGAAGAGTGTCAACCTATACTAAGCCTATAATCATTTGGTATTATTACCAAGTGTCTGATGCAATACAAGCCATTAAATTAATATAGAGCCTGGATAGCAGATGCCCACTTAAGTTTGTTTGTTTGTTTGTTTGTTTGTTTTAATCAAATATAGTGCTAAACACTGTGAGATATCTACACGTGTATTTTCAGAGAGGATAATGAAAGAAATAATATCCTAGTTGTAAGTAATATTCACAATAACCATAATAAAGGCAGTGTGTGATAAATGTTGCAAAAAAGAACAGGTATGTTCTATTGATTGTACAGAAGAACAAGAGGTCAGGAAAAGAAAGAAAAACTATAATTGAGAGCTTAGGGGAAGGAGCCGGTATATCTTCCTGGGTGGAAGGAAAAATAATGATCCTCGAGTCAGCAATGCTAGGATAAGTAGGCTGTTGCTGGTTGGACTAATGTAAGGAAGACATTCCTGGCAAAACCAAGTGTGTTCAAAGGCAGAGAAGCATGAGTGAGCTTTGAGTGTTGCAGAGAAAGGCAAATCATTCAAGGCAGATGGGTCATGAGATGTGAACTTGGGGCCATCACATGACTGATGGAGACACAAAAATAAAGAAGCCATGTAAGAAGTCTTTTTGCATGATGCATACTTTGAATAATGTTTCCTGTTTTTCATATGCTTTTCTCCCTTGCCTTCCTCCTGTCCTTCCTCTATTCTTTCTTCCTTCAAAATATATTTATTGATAGCTGTAATGTGTTAGAGAAATGTGTCTTTCCTTATGACATAGCTTTGTGAAATAAAGATGTTTCAAAGTTACAGTGAGACCCCAAACAGGAGTCTTTCATTCTTTCCTGAAACACATTGTTGGTGCAGTTGTCTTCTCTGACTGCCATGTCCCTGGAAGGCTTGGACAGAACAGAGTTCGTTTTACAGCCCAGTGGGCTTGGTAAAGAGTAGGCAGGTACTGCAAATCCGCCCTGCAGTATTGACTTGAATTGCTTTGAGACCTCAAATGCTCTAAAAGGTATCCTCTTCACAACTTGGTGACAAATTCTGTCAGGAACTGAAAGTTGGGTGTGTTTTAAGGGAGTATAAACTCATGGAGATACTTTCTCTCTGCTTTAATAGCATCCACATGGCTGATTTTTTGAGGTACTGATCGTTCAAAAATGAGTGTTTTATTGACTTTAAATCAATGCCCATCACTGTTTCTGTTTTATACAGTGAATTCTTTGTGTTTTCATTGTGAAATTATTCAAGTGAAAAGACAATTTTTTTTCAAATCTACTAAGCAGGAAGATTTTTATTTCTTCTTTATTTTATTATTTTATTTTTTCAGAGAGAGTGTGAGCATGAGTGGGGGAGGGGAAGAGGGAGAGAGAATTTTTTTCCCAATGTTTATTTATTTTTGAGAAAGAGACAGAGCATGAGCGGGGGAGGGGCAGAAGGGGAGACAGACTCTGAAGCAGGCTCCAGGCTCTGAGCTGTCAGCACATACGCTTAACCGACTGAACCACCCAGCTGCCCCAGAATTGTCCCGATCTTTAAGCAGGACAATAACTAAGTTAAACATTGTTAAGAAAAAAAAAATCAGCAGTAAATTTGAAGATCTATTAAATGGTTCTATTAAATGGTTCATGAATCAGGCAGCAGCCCATGTAGCAAGGTGAACAGTGCTCCAAAGAGCTGCACAAAATGTAAGGTTTTATAGGAAGGAGGGTGGGGCAAGAAAGGTATTGGCAAAAGAAAAGGATTGTTTCAGACAAGGTCACCTTCCCTTAGGGGTAACAGCAGAGGGTCTTATCAATTGGTTTATCTCATCTTCCTGTGGGGCATAGAGAGGGTCCATGTGGCAGACTCATTTGCATTGATCAGAAAATCAGGTTAAAATACATTTGGGTGAGGGGGTTGGGGGAGCTGAATCCTCAGATTAGGTATTAAGCCCTGGTTTGGTGACTTGGCCTAAATCATTTGGCCATTTGGCCTGTGATTTTCTTTTTAACAGTAATGATATCTATTCCCCTCCGCACCGCCCTACCCCTGGGGAATATATTTAGGGGCAGTGTTGTAAGTGTAATCAAAAGGCCAACCATGGATCTTAAATAGGACAGAAATACCCTTTAAACAGAGGCAGTAACTGCTTTCATAAACTTGGTGAAGATCAGTGATAAAAACACTATTATATGTGCATAATGGAAGTCAAAATCTCACTGCTTCATTAACAAATTGGAAAAGAAACTGCCTACTTCTCAGGAACCTTGGAAATACAACTGTGAGTTTTAAAAGTTTCCAGGGTAAAATAGAGGTTTATGCGAAAGTTTTGATAATAACACACAAATATTTTGTACTCATCAGCATAAGGCAGAATAACTTGATTAAGATAATTGACCACAGGGAAACTGGAGCCTCTAGAACATAAAGAAAGGTTCCACTGACCCGCAAACCTCAAACCATTGAAATGGAAATGAAGCAGATCTCAGAGTGTTCAGAGCTCCCAGTGATATTCCTAGTTTTCGCCCAATTTCCTTTCTTTTAATATGTAGTACCTTTGTAAAAAATTTTACTTCTCTACTTGGGTTCATCATTATTGCTGTTATTACTAATAAGGACAAGGAACTTGGTTTAGGTCCAATTTAAGGTCTGTGAAAATTAGTTTGGTTTCCTTCCAGATCAAGCCAATGAAAATAACTGGTTCCATTCATTTATTAGTCCAGATAAACAAAGCCAGTTTTATTCTGGGCATAATGCTTATCTGTGTGACTGACCTGCACTGAAGCCGAGGGGAAGACAGAAAACAAGAAAAGCAGAAACTGAAAAGTTGGCTTCTTCCCCCAAGAACTAACCATGTTCCAGAGCAAAAAGAAATATTACTCAGATGAGCTAAAGTTAAGAGTGATAGGCTCTCTGGTGTTTTCGACCTTTAAATACAAGAAAATTAAAGCAATTTTATGTGCAAATTTTATTGCAAATGGATTGTTCACTAGAACACCGCTCCCTTTTTGAAAGCACCTCCTTAACCAAAGTGTTTCCTTTAAAACTAAATTCGCATATATTTTTATTTGGAGATCTTTAAAATAATCCTATGCATATTCGAGCTATTTGAAAATGCCCTTGTAATAAAACCAGGACTGGGAAATACTGGTTTATTAATATGGGAATTAACGTCAAGAATGTATATATTACTGGGTCTCCAACAAGCCACTATATAATTGACAAAAATGTCTTCTCTCCATTACTTTTCTTTCTTCAATTAATTTTTAATAAAAAATACATTAGTGTGGTGAAAAATGCAGAATACAAAGGATATACAATGAAAAGTATAGCTGTCGTCTAGCCCAGGTTCCCATCCAGAAATAATCACTATTTGTTCTGTGCTTATTTTTTCAAAAATGTTCTGTACATACATAACATTCATTTGTAATAAATGAGAATATAAAACACAGAGGTAAATATTTATATGTCTTACAAATGGGAATTTTCTTCCTTATACCTACTCTGTACTTTTACTTTTCTCTTTCTTTATCTGCCATGGATTTTTTTTAACTTTAAAAATATGTCCTAGAGATCATTCCAAATGAGCCCAAATAAATCTACATTATTCTTTCTAATGACTACATAATATTTAATTTATATGGATTACCATAATTTATTGCATCAGTTCTCTATTGAAGGATAGATGGGTTGTTACCAGCTTCTTCCTTCTTCCTACAAACAATGCTTCAATAAATAATAAACATTCAGATACATGTTTTCCCATGAATGTGTAAATATATATAAGAACGATAAAGTTCTAGCAGTAGAATTGCTAGGTCAAAGTCTCTACCTCCTTTTAAAATCTCCCTGTTTATGGGGCCCCTGGGTGGCTCAGTTGGTTAAGCATCTGACTCTTGATTTTGGTTCAGGTCATGATCTCAGGGGTGCCTGGATGGCTCAGTCAGTTAAGCATCCAAATTCGGCTCAGGTCATGATCTCACAGTTCGTGGGTTTGAGCCCTGGGAGGGGTTCTGTGCTGATAGCTCAGAGCCTGGAGCCTGTTTCAGATTCTGTACCTCCCTCTCTCTCTGCCCCTCCCCCACTTATGTTCTGTCTCTCTCGCTCTCAAAAATAAATAAAAACTTTAAAAAATTAAAAAAAAAAAAGATTGAGACAATTTCTTGGAATTGCCTCTAGGACTACTGTTTTATGATCCAAAAGTTGTGTAGCTATTTTCCTCATAGGTTAATTTGGATATACTAAGAATGGAATAAACTCTATTAGAAGGAGGAAGGATTTGTAAAGAACTTAAATCAAAGAGTAATGTTTTTATAGTATGTATTTTTTGATAAAAATCATTTATTCTTTCAATGATTAAAAAATAATACCTATTTGTGGTAAAAACAGAGACAAGTCTTTAAAATGTAAATAGAAAGAAAAAGAAAGAAAGAAAGAAAGAAAGAAAGAAAGAAAGAAAGAAGAAAGGCAAACCCAACTATATTTCTAAGCACCCAAAGAAAACCTCTATGAACATTTTTGTGTACCTCCTTCCAGACATTAGGAACACCTTTTTTAAGACAAAAATGGGGATGTACCATACTCTTAACAATACACCCTTGAGCCCTTCAAAATACAATGAGATACACAGATAATTAGATAGGTATAGATAGATAGGTAGATAGATAGATAGATGATAGATAGATAGATAGGTGAGATATCTCCTTCTCACTGTTTACAATGCTGCATAGGACAGGAATTCTATAGTTATTTCACCAACCCACTATGAATTCACATTTAAGTAATTTCAATTCAAATGTTAAGTAAGGCACACATCCTTGTGTGTTTGCCTGATTATCTCTTTAGGTTTTATTTGTAGAGGTTCCTGACCATGGATACTTAAAATGTTTGAAATATATTTTCAACTTGTCCTCCGAAAATGTTAAAACATACAGCATGGTTTCAGTATCATTAAAGGGTTATTTGTACTTCACAGGAGAGTTATTTGGAAAGAGCCTTTGCATGAAAGGAGGTGCTGAGGAGAGATGGAGAGCCAAGAGATGGAGATGACACTAGACGTATTTCTTAAAGTAAAAGTCATCTGTAAGAAAGTAGAAAAAATGAGTGTAGACTGGAGATTTCTAAAAAATAGTAATGAAAAAGATTAGGCGTTACATGAAATCAGGCACCAATTCAAAGCAATGGCCGAGAGAAAACCCATGTGAGGCAACAAGTTACCTAAAGGAGAGAAATCCAAAAGTTTTAGCTTGAATGAACTGGAATGTTGCTGTTTTGTTCAGGAGATTGTACAAGAGATCTTGCCTGAATCTATATTCAAATATAATACTTCCCGCTTTTCAATGGGCGGTAAACATAAGCCCTCCTTTCACTACTAAAAAAAAAATGCATTGTCTTCTTTTTCCATCATAGATCTTCAGTTTGGACTGGAACCTACTGGGTTTGATCTAGTTAACGGACATCCTTCAGGAGAAAATATATTTTGAAATAGAAGTTATTTCTTAGAGATTTTTCCAAAGTGAATGAAGACATCTTTTACACTTCCACAAATACTTAAATCTAGGCATGTTTATTAAATGGCTAAAATCATTACTAGTTTTGCAAACCAGTGAAATAGAAAAACATATTCTGGATACTGTTCTTCAATCTGCTCACCATTTCTCCGGTGCCAAACCTCTCCAACTTTGTCCCTGAGGGTCTCTCCTCCTCCAGTCCTTCTCTGTCCTTTTTTAAGATAGGACTTTCAGGTGGGGACCCAATGATCTTATTTGTTTTCCTCACTCTCTCTACACTGACTGCTTTAGTCTTTGAATTTGTTTCCTTAAGGCACTCCTAAATGGTGCTGCCTTATCTGATGAACTCCTTTGAAAATTAATGACTGACGGTAGTTCAGTGTGTTAATACTTGTGATAACAACAGCAATTAAAGAGTGGCCTTTAATGCTTCGGTGGGAAAAACTCTTCTATAAACAGAATTCAGGCTTCTTACAACAGGATGTTTTCCGGTAAATGAACAATCACACCAAGACAACAGCTCTTGGTTTCTATTCACAATTATAGGTGGAGAAAAATTGACAAATATTTCAGCAGAGCTTTAATTTTATTTAATTAAAAAATTTTTTTAATGTTTATTTATTTTTGAGACAGAGAGAGAGAGAGAGCATGAGCGAGGCCGGTGGGGGGCTGGTGCAGAGAGAAAGGGAGACACAGAAACTGAAGCAGGCTCCAGGCTCTGAGCTGTCGGCACAGAGCCCAATGCAGGGCTCGAACTTGTGAACTGTGAGATCATGACCTGAGCTGAAGTCGGATGCTTAACCGACTGAGCCACCCAGGCGCCCCAAATTTTATTTAATTTTTAATTTCATCAGAGGAAAATAGCGCTTCAGCCTTTTGGTAAAAATAGCTTGCCCCTGCTCCATTGCCCCACCTCAAAAGCAGCACTAGATTTGTTCATAACGTGTATCGCCCCAATTTTTCAACTACCTGCTCACTCTATTGACTTGCCAATCATTATTGACTGATTTCCCTTCATGCGTAATGAAGATCAAGTAGTCTGATGCACCCTTCTTACCACACACCACAAATACATATTCCTCTTTCCATCTTTCCATATAGTTAGAGCATACTTTGGGGTTAAGTCAGTGCTTAATATTTATATTACTAACTGTGCATATCACTCACAGCTGAACCACATCATGTTTCATAACTTACATTTTTTTTTTCTTGTATTGATTTTTGTTTTACATGGACTTAAAAATGGCCCTGTGCTGTTTTGTCTCCTTAGCTTCCTATGTACCTATCATTCACACACCCTCAATATTCTGACACTGTTGTTAACCCCTTAGTGAAATCAGACACAGTAGTGAACTATCAGTACTACCTTTTTCATGGACACAGTCTTCCTGGGGTTGTCTTTTGTGCTCACAGTTGCTGTGCTGATGCAGTCCCAGAAGTTTCCTCTGCCCTTATTCTGAATATCCCCTTCCTTTTTTATTTGCAGTGTACCCATTATAGTTTGGATTTTGTGCCTCACTCTTTTTAATTCACTCCCTCATTTTGAAGAAGTACATGGTTCAGTGGCCTATTGAGAATGAGGACATCAGAGGCATTTATTGTGTTGAACCACTACAAATCAGAAAATATCTTTATTGAGTCCTAAGGTTTGATTGTGGCATGGCACAGTACAGAATTCAAGGTTGTAAATTATCTTCCCTCACAATAGTGAAGGTAGAGCTCCAACTGGAACATGGCCTGTGTTGTTGTTGAGAAGTTCAATGGAATCTGATCTCAATTCTAACCCCTTGTCATGAGAACTGATTTTTCTCTCTGGAAAAGTTTTAAAGTTTTCTTTATGTTTGGCTTTCTGATGATGAGCCTTAATGTGGCTTTTTCTTCCTTCATTGTGCTAGACACTTCGTCCACCCCTTTGATCTGAAAATGTGTCCTTCACCTCCAAATATTTTTATTCTATCACTTCTTTGATAATGTTGTGTCCTCTGTTTTATCTCTTCATTGTTTGTGGAACTCTTATTTATGGGCTATGAAGACTCTCCTCTGATTTTCTTGTCTTTTCAATTCTATTTCCCATCTCTCTCTTTTTTTATTTGAGTTTTTGAAAGAATTCCTCAAAACAATTCCTCTGTTTTCATTTGTACTATTATATTCTTTTTAAGTTTGGGAACTCTTTTTTTTTTTAATGTTCCTTTTAAATAGTATTTTGTTCTTGTTTCAGGGGTACAATGTCTACTTTTGTCTCTGAAGATGTTTTATATAGATGTTTTCCTACTCCTCCATGGAATGTCTTGTAGCATAAGAAGCTTAGACTCTGCAGCAATTCAAATGCTAATAGTGTCATTGATTATGGCCAATGACCTTAGGCAAGTTACCTGACCTCTGTTTATCAGTTTTCTTAGTAAAATATAGATATAATAAGGGTACCAATTGGATAGGATTGTTGGGAAGTACAAATGACATTAATAAATACCATGCACTTAGAAGAATCCCTGGAAAATAGTAACCTTATATAATATGTTATTGTATGCATTTCCTCTGAGTTCCTTTTTTTTTCTTTTTCTCCTGTTTTGTTCAATTAAGTTTTCATGTTTTGTATGAGACACTTTCCTCCAATGCCTGATGATCCTTGGCTGTGTGTTCACATTTGAGGATGAGGAACTAGAAAGCTGATTGGAAGCTCTATGTGCCTTTGGATCCCCAAGTTTCCAGATTAGAAACCCAATCCCCTGAGGCTATGATGCTGGAGAGAGGGCATGATGGTACAGAGAGGGGTTTGAGGAATGCCAGATGTTGTAATCACTACCTGCAACCACCAAACACCCATTTCGCCAAATCCAGTCTACCCCAAAACCATGAGGAGTCATAATAATAATAAATGAGTGCTGTTGATTTATGTCACTAAGTTATTCAACAGCAAAGAAATAATAGGAGGGGAATAGGCTACAGAATGAGCACAGGTCCCACCTAGTATCAGATCTTGTGACTTGTAAGTTTCAATTAGTTGTCCAGAAACAGCCTCCTGATCTCTATTCCTAGCCTACTTAGAGAACATCCTTGTTTGATTCTCCATAGACATTAAAAACTTTTCTCTCTCTTTTCAGTTCAAGGTCAGTTGTATAACCCTGGCTGGGAGGTGTAAGAAGAGGTGTGCCTCTAAGGCATTGTAATCACTTGTTTTCTAAGTATTAAGATAGTGCATAATAATAAACCACTTACGGGGCACCTGGGTGGCTCCGTCGGTTGGGCGACCGACTTCGGCTCAGGTCATGATCTCACGGTTCCTGAGTTCGAGCCCCGCGTTGGGCTCTGTGCTGACAGCTCGGAGCCTGAAGCCTGCTTCAGATTCTGTGTTTCCCTCTCCCTCTACCCCTCCCCTGCTCACATCCTGTGTCTGTCTCTCAATAATGAATAAACATTAAAAAAAAAAAATTAAAAAAAAAATAAACCACTTACAAAAAACACAGCATTGTTACCTAGATTAATAACACTCTTATTTCTCTTCGCATCTTATCAGTTCACTCTCTCATCTAAATTCACTCCTATGCCAGAAGCAGGATTTCAGGAAAGAGATTCCTTTGCAAACTCCAAAGAGTACTTCAAATTAAGGGAAAAGAAAATGTGGTGAGAGTGCCAGAGAAAGCTTCTCAGAAGCTAAATCAATTCTTTGAAAAGAGATGACCACAAACATTAAGGCTTGACTTTTAGAAGCAGATAATTCAGCATTAAATGATGTGCAACATAATTGCTAGGAGTATATTTGTTTAAACACTGCTGCAGTTATTACCCTGTGAGAGGGATTTTTGGACTTTGAACATCTTGAGAGAGACCTTGTGTCTGAAACATATTTATTCCAAGTCAATAGACTTTGCTTACATTTCATTCTTGATTTTATTTCCCCCACTGAGAATGATATTAATCTTTCCCTAAAGAAGTCACTGCTACAAGGATGGGTAAAAGCAGAGAGTAGTCAAGGAGATCTCACAGGGGAGAAGGTAACTAAGCACCCAAATTCAAACACTTAAAACAGTTGCGAACCATGAAATCAGCCACTCGGAAGGTAATGGTCAAATTCAACCACACTTACTGAAAAGTTTACGTCGTGTTTGACATATTTCAAAACTCTTGAGTTTAAGATGACTAGCATATCAGGTTAGCAGAGGAAATTTTCTCTATTCTAATCTTATTCCATTATAGTGAACTATGGGGAGCTAAGTGTAAGTTTCCTGGAAGATATTGACTAAAACTGTCACGGTTCCCTGGTTGAACCTTAATCCTCACATTTAAGTGCTATGTGTAAGAATATGCAGAGAATGAATATCTATCCTATAAGTGATTTAGATTCAAAGAAAACCAGATTTATGCCTTTCAAAATCTTAACACTGCCCCAAAAATAATCCAGCCACTTACACTTCCTTTTGAAGAGGGTGTTGGCTATGGGTTGTCTAAGCAGTTGTAAACTATGGAATAGAGCAGTATTTTCTAACTTGTACATGCATTAATATCACGTGGAGAGCTGGATAAGACACACATTTCTGGGTCTCACTTCCATGGCTTTTGATTCGGTAAATCGGGAGGGGAGTGTGAGAATTTACATTTCAGCGAGTTCCCAGGTGATGCCACTACTGTTGGTCCAAGGACCACACTTTGAAAACCACTGAAATAGACCAATCAAAATCGTTATAAGGACCCATAAATGGTGTGTGTGTGGGAAAGGGGATGTGGGGGCGTGTGGGTGTGGGTGTATTATCAAATTTTAGGGTATTTAGACCCTGGGCAAGGAATCCCTCTTAGCTGATTCTATGGAAATGGTCAATGTCAAGAAGAAAGCATAGACCAGACAAGTATTCACTGTAGAACTCAAAGGGCCTATAGACTGTTGAGGAAATAGGACAATGTGTAACCTTTGACCTGCTTACATTGAAAAGAGCTCAAAGGATGCATGAAGGTCACCAGTAATACTAGATTGGGCCTTGGGAATATGTGTATAGACTTGAACTTACCAAATCAAATCAAAAGAAATTAATGTTCAGTTTATTACCATGACATCATCATATCTTTACTGTGGGTTCTAAGGGGTTTTGTTTAAACAATTTTTTTCAGTTTATTTATTTATTTTGTGAAAGACAGAGACAGTGTGAGTAGGGGAGGGGAAGAGAGAGAGAGAGAGAGAGAGAGAGAGAGAATCCCAAGCAGACTCTGTATTGTCAGAGCAGAGCCCGATGTGGGGCTTGAACCCACAAAATCACGAGATCATGACCTGAGCCAAAACAGAGAGTCTGGCGCTTAACCAAGTGAGTAACCCAGGTGCCCCTAAGGGGTTTTGTCTTAACACAAATAGAGTAACCAAGAAGAGTATAATTTTGTCTAGCATTTCTCAAATAGAAAGGGTTATCATTGTAGTCATTATCATCACTATCTTTATTATTTAAACGAATTTGCTTCAGGCTAAGTAATTAACATACATTGTCTTACTAATCCATTTTTAAAAATGTTTATTTATTTATTTTTTTGAGAGAGATAGAGAGGTAAGCAGAAGAGGAGAGAGAGAGAGAGAGGGAGAGAGAGAGTCCCAAGCAGGTGCCTTGCTGTCAGGGCAGAGCCCAACATGGGGATCGACCTCAGATCCATGAGATCATGACCTGAACCAAAATCAAGAGTCAGACTCTTAACCGACTAAGCCACCCAAGTGCCCCTTAAATCCACTTTAACTGAAAACAAGGCTCTAAGAGTTGACATTTACACAGCTAACAAGTGGCGAAGTGTTTCTGACTGCTCACTTACTGTGAAATACATTCTGACAGTGGATATTTTAACAATTAAACTTTTGTTCACATAACTTCAAATTAGTAAAAAATTGAACAAAGTTTGATAGGACCAGGTGTTATTCCAAGAGCTTTCTGTGATTATACAACACTTGTATATTCCTCACTAGCCATATGCATTAGGCCAACATTGCCTGTAATGTTCAGTAGGCAAAGGTTTTCCTTAATACTCCAAGTTGCCCATCACAGCCTTATTTACCTCTGCTAGCACCAGGAAGATTCATTTAGCATCTTCACAGTCTTTGCATTCTTCCCAATCCTATAAAAAGCTAAGATGACCATGTCAAACCTGTAACTTCTCTCTATACGTCATCATGAGAGAACACATTATATCAAAGGAATAAATGCTTCAAAAGGTGGTATTTTAATTGTTGACAAGTATCCCTAAAACAGCTTTTGTGTGTTTCTCCTTTTTAGAGCAGGGAAAAAGACAGGGATAGAATGGCAGGATGTGTTGTAGAGAGTGGTTTGGATGAAAGGAAATCCTCTGTAAGGCCATCACGTCACTTGTTAATGACTTCACCCCTGGATCAAGAGTACTGTGGAAAAATTATTAATAAGCATGGAATGTTATAAGTGAAAAAATAGAAAGTTATTAGTCTTTGTGTATCTACCAGCATATATGTACGTGTATGTGTTATAAGTTTACTGCTCTAAACATTGTGTGTGTGTTATAAATTTGCCACTAAAAACATTAAGCATGGGGACACCTGGGTGGCTTAGTCAGTTAAGTGTCCAACTCTCAATTTGGCTCAAGTCATGATCTCAGAGTCATGAGATCAAGCCCCATGTGGGGCTCTGTAATGGGGGTGAAACCTGCTTAAAGATTCTCTCTCTCCCTCTCCCTCTGCTCCCCCACCCCCCTGCTTACTTCTCTCTCTCTCTCTCTCTCTCTCAAAAATAAATAAAAAGAATAAAACCCAGAAAAAAATATTAAGTATCAATGGGGACGGTTATCTGTATCACCAGGTAAGATCTATCTATCAGGCAAAGGGCGTAGAATGGCAGGAAATGGAACAGGAGAGTCTCATAGGGTACCAGAAGGAGAGGACTCTCATGATTGATGACGGGTTCAAAGCTGAGTCACTTCCCATAACACAAGCACATTCAATTGAGTTGTAGAAGCATTTGCTATGGAGAAATGGTAATGAAACTTAATAAGGGCTTCAGGATAAAACCCCAAATTTGAAACCTTGTTAGTGCCCTTGTATCACCCTGGTTCGTTATTCTTTCTGAGATTGGTCTGCAATTAAACCCATCTTTGAAGACAGAACTCCATAGCAATCTCCAGAATGGGGAAGTCTGGGCTTATTCATTCATTTATTCTTTCTTTCTTTTTTTTTAAATTGTTTTTTAATGTTTATTTATATCTGAGAGAGACAGAGACAGAATGCGAGTGGGTTAGGGGCAGAGAGAGAGGGAGACACAGAATCCGAAGCAGGCTCCAGGCTCCGAGCTGTCAGCACAGAGCCAGACATGGGGCTTGAACTCATGAGCTGTGAGATCAGGACCTGAGCTGAAGTCAGCCGCTCAACCGACTGAGCCACCCAGGCACCCCTCGTTCATTTATTCTTTCAACAAATATTTGCTGGCTGACTTGTAGGTGGCACAGCATTGCCATGTTTTCTTGTTGAATGTGAAAGCAGAAAAAGAGTATAGCAGCCTCTCGCAATCCAATGCCTGACAATGAAAAACTGGAAAACTGAAATGGAGATAGAGCTTGGTTTTGGTTTCCTCCGAAGTTTTTGAATTAAAAAAAAAACAAACTTTTTTTTTTTTTTTTTTTTTTAAATTTTAGAGAAAGGGAGAGGGTGAGTGGGGAAGGGGATCAGAGGGAGAAACAGAGAATCTTAAGCAGGCTCCAGTGTTCTCCATGTTCATTCCAGAGCCTGACACTGGGCTTTATCCCAGGATCCTGGGATCATGACCTGAGCCAAAATCAAGAGTAGAAATCAAGAGGTGGATGCTCAACTGACTGAGCCACCCAGCGGCTCCTCCTCCTAATGTTTTTAGAACCCCCTGCCCCTCCTGCCAACTGAACTCCCTGATGAAGGTATGAGATTTATTGTGCAACGACCAGGGAATTCCTGGATCCTTGCACGTCTTGAAGAGGAGATCAGTATCATAGTTCACTGTGGCTTCCAAATGTTCTTGGTAAAGAGCTGGAAGGTTAGGGAGCCATTCACTCTCTGGGCTTTAGTTTCCTAGGTTTTAAATAGGCATTAAAACAAAACAAAACTGGGGCACCTTGGTGGCTCAGTTAGTTGGTTAAGCATGGGACTCTTGGTTTCGGCTCAGGTCATGATCTCTCGGTTTCGAGATGTTTGAGCCCCTCATAGGGCTCTGCACTGACAGTGCAGAGACTGCTTGAGGTACTATCTCCCTCTCTCTCTGCCCCTCCCCTACTCACACTGTCTCTGTCTCTCTCAGGATAAATAAATAAACATTAAAAAAAAAAATCTACTTCTCAAAGAATTAAAGAGAGAACTTCCACAGGGAATCTGATCATAGAATGTGAGATAACACATCTAAAACCTCTAAAATAGGAACTTTAATCAGGATGGTCTGGTTCAAACTGCAAGGGATCTAAAATGCCACTTAAGAATGTCAGACAAAATGCTTCACCAGTTCAAAGTGGGGGATGATTTGTTTCTCCCTGGAGCCCCCTGTTGGATGTGTTTGGAGAAATTGTGCCATGGCAGTAAAAATCAAAAGACAAACCTGGTCTTTTTCCTGGAGGCATGCCCTAGAGAGCCCCCTTCATGATTTTTTTCCTGGGCGGAAAGAGAAAAAGAAGTTCATGGAGAATTAAAACCTCACTCTTGTCTTTTGATAAAGACATTTAGCAAGAATCGTCAATAGTTCCACAAGCATTAGTCACTGAGGGATCTAAATCACTGAAGAACAGAAAAGCCTGCTGATACAAGTTTCCTGTCAGGAATAATTTCGACTGACCAATCTGGCTGTTCCACTCAATGTGGCCACCGGTTCTCAAAGATGTAAACTTCTAGATGGGTGTTTAGGTCATGCATTTGTCGTGCATTTGTCTATTTCATGTAATAAGAAAGAGACAGCAAGCTCCTAAACAGCAAGAATTGTGTTTCCCTGGTATAGGTTCTAAATACATAAGCAAGTAAATAAATGCCAGCAAAAACCTATGAAAAGATTGATAAAATTATATTTTTACAATTTTTAAGGACGAGGAATGTGGCAAGAATGAAATGGAATAAAAAGAAGAAATGAAGCTATTAATTTATTATGTTATTTGACATAATTTGAAGATAAAGCAAATATGCCTAGAAGGCAGAGCCTGAGAAATCTGTAGGGGAATGGAAACTTATCACCCAGATTCTGCCTTATCTCTGGCCTTAGTGTTAAAACCACGTGTTTCCTTATTGCTCACATCAGTTATCTATTATTTGTGGTTAAAAGCATCATAACTGGTTCAACATCAATGTATTTACTTCAGTCTTTTTATAACCAGAAATGCATTTGTCTCCTATTCCAGACACTCCTTGTTATGTTGGAAAATCTGCGAAGTCCATAGTAGTCATCAGATGGTTTTCCCCCGCCACCCCCATCTCCACTTTTCTTTATTTTTTTTCTTCTTTTCCTCCTCTCTGAGGGTAAAATCTTTTTTTATTTTTTTTAATGTTTATTTATTTATTTATTTATTTTGAGAGAGAGAGAGAGAGAGAGAGAGACAGAGTGTGAGTAGGGAGGGGCAGAGAGAGAGGGAGACACAGAATCCGAAGCAGGCTCCAGACTCCAAGATGTCAGCACAGAGCCCAAAGTGGGGCTTGAACTCCCAGACTACGAGATCATGTCCTGAGCCAAAGTCGGACACTTGACTGACTGAGCCACTCAGGCGCCCCAAAAGGGAATGGGATAGTTCATAGTTATGGGATTGTTTTCCAGAGGATGTTAACTCAGTCTTTAGAAATCCTGTTGAAATATTGCTACTTAGACACAGAAAGCATCTCTCTAGTGGCTGGGAAATTGCATGCACTCCAAAGCAAGACTTTTATTTCCTCCTGGACAATGATAGAGACCCTCTATCCTTATCTTCTTCTTTACTGCTGTTTATGTAAACCATCAGGGTTGAAAAGAAATATAACACGAGCCTCAAATGCAAGCAGGGAATTTTCTAGTAGCCATATTTTAAAAAGTAAAGAGAAACAGGTGAAATTAAATTAAATGACATATTTTTAATCCAATATATCTAAAATATAATTTCAACATGTAGTCAGTATAAAATCATTTTTAATATAAAATTATTAATGTTATTTTACATTCTTATTTTTGTAGTAAGTCTTCAAAAATCTTTGTTATTCTATGTTTCTAGCACTGCTCAATTTGGGCTAGTCACGTTTCAAGTGCCCAACCGTGCAGTTGTAGCTGGACACAAATCTCTACTTCTGTTACAGCCTAAGACCCATAGACACATAACATCTGATAGGTAACTGCTTTCCCTTGTTATTGCAACCATCATCAAACTAATGTCATTCTATCCTTTTATCTGATTGAATTCAATCTCACGTGTATCATAGTTTCTGATATTAACTTAACAAGACAGTCTTCCTGATAGGTCTAAGGGAGGCCATTTCTCTTTACCCAAGGATTTCCTTATTATATAATAGATAAGATTATATATATAATAGATTATATATATTATATATATTAATATATATAATTAATATATAATATATATTAATATAATAGATAATATATAATATATTAATATATAATATATATATATAATTATATATAATAGATTATACATATATAATATATATATAATAGATTATACATAATTATATATATAATATATGTGTGTAGAGAGAATATATTCTCTATTTTAAAAAGTGACTGAATGTTAGTTTACAGCTATTACATGGATGCATTGTAATTCATCCTAGGAACTCTACTTTTAAACTATGAATTGACCAAAAGTAAATATGTAGAAAGTATCTATTTATTCATGGTAAACAGAGTAACTAATGCAGCAAACAGATACTCACACCAAAAGCAAAACTTTGCTCTGTTGGCCTTTTGATGAAAAAGTGTTTTTATCTGATTAGTTGTATTCTATCTTGGGCAATAGATTAACTGAGTGTCCAAGAGACAGTGTATCACAGTGAAAAGAGCATGCCCATCAGACATACCACTTGGGTCTATTGCTTCCTAGCTGTGCAACATTGGGCATATTTGTTAACTTCTCTTACCCTCAGTTTCTTCACTTAGAGAAAGAGCATGCTACGACAGACACAGTTAATTTTATATCAATATCCATTCTTTCTTTATCAGCCAAGACTCCTCAAACGTTAGCTAGACACCAGGATACCCAAAATGAAGTCCACATTTCCAGTCTCTCTTGCAGTTAGATATGTTTATGTGATAAATTTCTGCCCCAAGAGATAAAAATGGAGGTGGTAGGTATCTACAACTTCCAGGAAGTTTCCCTAAGAGAAGAGGGAGATCATCCTTTTGTTTTCTTCCCCCCCCCCCCCCCCCCCCCCCCCTCCGCCTTCTGCAGGCTGGGATTCAGACACAGCAGGTGGAACTGAATCAGTTGTCTTGAAAAATGAGATGTAAGCGGCTTGTGAAGCAGAGCAGAGCAAGAGCAGGAACCTGGGTCACTTACGATTATGAAATCGCCACAAATGCCCTAGATCCTTTGCCCAGGCTCTTTGAGAAGAAAAAAACACATATTTCTATTTTGTTTAAGGTATTGTTATTTATTTTCTGTAACTTGCTGCTGAACCGAAGACATGCCTGATTCCTGGGGCTGTTTTTAAAGATTAAATGGGATAGTATATGTCAAGAACTTTATAGAGTTCCTGACACAGGGGAGTTATTAGGATAAAATAGCTCCATATGAGTCATTCTAAGGGTCAAATGAAAAATATAATGAAATATGCTTTTTAATCTGTAAATCTAAAAATCACTGTATAAATGTTGGTCATAATTATCATCATTAAATTATGATAAGGAATTAGCTAACTGCCAGCACACTCTACTTGGATCAATCTATCTAGGCCAATAAAAACAAACAAACAGACACAGACTTCTTTACTTTTGTTAGGTTTACTTAGTTTTAGCCAATTGTGAATCTGTTTAGAGGCTTGCATTTTATTGATGCTTTAAAACTTTGATGCAATACTCATTTGAGTAATATAAAGAAAATATATAGAACCCAACAAAACTAAAGTATCTTTTATTCACTTAATTTAACCTTTAGAAAGTTCTCCATTGCAAGAATCAATTAATACTTGTAGTTAAAATCAATTACAATTACAAAGACTTGAGTAAAGTCCATCCCCTTCCTTCTCTTCCCCACCCCATTCTTTAGAATTAACTATATTAACAGTTTAATTCATAATTCCTTGTGAATAAATTTTTTTGGTATGGTGATATACACATTTTCTCTTTACAAAATAAACGCAATCATTCTTGCAGGAAGTTTAAAATTACAGAAAAGAAACTTTTGCAACAGCTTTTGGGTTTTGTGTCATTTTGTTTTCTGATTTAAAATATCCCTTGAACATCTTTTCCTGTCAGTACATATCCATCTTTCTCATTTTTAAGCACCTTCTAGGGAGTCATTTAAATTTCATTTTACTAATTATTGTAAAATTATTTACGAAACAAAGGAGAGTGCCCTTGAAAAAAATAATAGTAGGTAGCAATTCTGAACATTGTGAGGATTTCATTAGATAATTCAGTAGAGTGCTTAGTAAAAAGTCTGCACATAGTGAACGATTAATAGGTATAAATATTAGCCATTTTGATAACGATAGTAATAATAATTAAAGTTGACCATTTCTCTGAGCTCAATCTCAATAAATTGCTATGGTCAAAGTAGTGGTTTCTTATCCCCTGTATCTATAAAACATTACTCAATATATATACTATTCCTCATACTTTCATTCTGGACCCTACTTGGGCTTTGTCATATGGTGGAAGTGGGTGTCATGTTCTGGAGGACTGTCAGACTCAGGTTGGTTGTCTCCAGGATCTGATCAGCCCTTGACTATCCAGATCAGTGCCAAATCTGAACAAAAAAATATGGTCCACCCAACAGCCATCTGTTGAGGCAGCAAAGAAGGCATTTAGTTTCTAGGGCATTAGGGAACCTAAATGATCCCTTGTCTGAACAAGAGATGCCTGCTGGGTTGAGCCTTTGGGACCAGTGGGGATTAAATGGGCCTAATGACTCCTGAATAGCTACCAAGCAACCAGCCTGCCATGAGGAGATGAATCACAGGGTGCAGTGGGTAGCAAGTCCCTTGGAGGAGCCAGCTGGGGGTGTCTGCTCCCAGGAAGGGGACTGGCTGATGTGGACTAATGGCTCTGGGGCAGAGGGAGAGGGCTATGACAGGAGCTATCACTCAGAAGGGGCAAATGGCAAATTCAACTTGATAGATGGTAGCCTTCACCTTGTAAATCTGATAATTTTGCCATTCCCCAAATGCCTGAAGTGTAATTATTCCAGAGGCTGAAAAAAAAAAAAAAAAAAAAAAAAGACTGAATAAGGGAGAAAACGAAATCAACTTATTTTATAAAAACACACAATTCTGCCTTTAATAATGTTATGTAGCCAGGTAAATAATATTAAAAATAAATCTAAGAGCACCTCAAAAACTGGAATGTTCAGAAGTTTTACATGTATCTGAGGTTGGTAGTATCCTTTTCCAGAACATTTCTGATTTCTTGTGAAACTGGAGGCTTGAGTGGTTATAAGTGGATCAGAAGTGACACTGGATTCAGTACCATCATATACTTTTTTGCTCTGTACAAGAGCATTTGAGGCCCTGAAATCCATCCCTCACTGCTCTTGAAAAAACTCTGAGTCTTAAAGGAATGCCTTTCTATAGTGTATCCACCAGGAGTGGGAGCCTTATGATAATCCCCACAAAGTCTTGGCTGGTGGAGGTCTTGCCTTGACTGGCTGAGAGACCTAGGTTTGGATCTCAGCAGAAGTGCTTTCCAGAACCATCGTTCCTGTTTACATAAAGCCATTCTCAACCCTATAAGCTCATAGAATCAGGGAATTTAGAACCAGTTAAATATCCTAGAAATGAAAAACTTGAACTCATTTTATAGATGAGATAACTGAACCATCAAGAAGTAAAGAGTTTTACCCAAGTTTAGATAGCTAATAATCTTATTCAACAACATAATATAATCTTTTATGAGTTCGTTCATAGTCCCATTTTTACTAGTGTATCACTAAAACTTTACTGCGAATTTTTTGAGGTTTAAGCTGTAATTTCAAGCAGACAGGTTAAATTAAGGGCAATTCTGCTTGCTGTTTAGGTCATAAAAAATGTTGGTTCTCAGCATAGACTTCTATATTTGACTACTTTACTACTCTTCTAGGTTTTCAGTTAAAATGTGTGGTCATTTCCTTTGATAAATCTTTCCCTTCCTCTCCAGCATAGGTTGGGTATCCCTTCCATATGACTGCCCATCACTTTAATTTGTCTCTGATAACATTTGTGACATTATATTATAGTTGCAATTTATATTTTGATTCCCCCAAACCTGTAAGCTCTGTGAGATGTAGGATCTAAATAGGCATTAGAAGTACAAATAAATGTAAAGAATTAAATAGTTAAAAAGTTTATAAAATTTACAATTACAGTTTAGAATTTATAATTACAAAAATTAATTTACAAAGTTTTAAGATCTCCAAGTAAGGAGGACAGAACATAACATGCCTTAGCAGAGTTCTCTGTCTTTGCCTTTATGTGTCTGTTTACAAGTGGGGCGTTGGAGGTTTGTGGCAGACACCATACAAGGGAACCCCCATGATTCCCGCCTCCTGTCTCCCTTCCTTTCTTTCTTCCTTACCCCTAATGGAAGGCTAGTTATTTGTATAGCATTAGTAAAACTGGGCCTATGTGTGTATCATTAGTATGATACATTAGTAAAAATGGGACTATGAACAAATAACTACATAAAGGTTCACACCTTTCTGCAATTCTCTCCCCTTGCACGTGACCAAGACCTTTGACCATCTTCTAACCAATGAATATGGTAGCAGTAATGAGATGTCACTCTTGAGATTATCTTACCTTCTAGAAGACTGTCTTGCAGGCAGACTACTCTAGAGGCGTCCTTGCTGGCTGGGAGAGGTAAGCCATGGGAAAGCCCATGTGGTAAGGAGCAGTAGGCAGCCTCTAGGAAAGGGGGTGGCGGCTAGGAACTGAAGGCAACCTCTAGCTGACACTCAACAAGAAGCTAGGGTCTTCAGCCCACTGCAAGGAAATGAGTTCTGCCAACGACCTGAACGAACTAGGAAGCAGATTCCTCCCTAGTTAAACCTCCAGATTAGAATACGACCCAGCTTGCAGCTGTGTAAGACCTTAAGCAAAAGACCCAACTAGGTCAGGCACAGACTCCAGACTCACAGAACTTGTGAGATAATAAATGGGCGCTGTCTTAAGCCACTAAATTTGTGGTAATTCATCACACAGCAAGAGAGAACTAATATAAGGTGTTAGGTTATAAAGATGCTACATAAATAACTAGCCCTCCATTAGAAGGAAGAAAGGAAGGAAGGGAGAAAGGAATACAGCTTCAGTTAAAGTTTCCAGATTTTTTAAAGGACTTATTAGGTCATTTTAAAATCAGTTTGAAAACATTCAAAGGAGTTATCTTAAAAGATTTTAAGAAAACAGCATACAAAAAATATTTATGTGACCTGCAAGGTTTAGATTTGGGTGAATTCTATGAACATACGGGACCAAAAAAGATCTTAAGAAGATAGGTGATCTGTTTTTACTTCAGGTAAAGTTTTCCCCAAACCTTCCCAAACGTACAATGACAATGATGATGACGATGTGAATATTACCATCTTCTACTTACCGAGTTCCTCATATACATCACACAGAATAGGAAGCACTGACTTTATGGAGCACTTACAATTGCCCATGTACTGTATGATGAACTTTAGGTAAATAACCCTATATTAAATAACAATAAGCCTTTCACAGTAAGACACAAGTATTGCTTTCCCCCATTTTACACACATCTGTGCACTCACATGCTTGGTATGCACACAAAAAGAGACACACACAGAAAAAGTGCTTTGCTCCAAGTCAATCAGCAATTAAGTTGTGAACTGTGATTCAAATACGTAATTAACAGTTCCCACTACTGGAAATTTCCACAAACAATCAGATTTCCAATTTTCATGCCATATTTTAAGCCCAAGGATGTTCCATAGGCAACCATCCTGATTTAGTCCTATCATCTGATATTCAAAAACCAATGAATATGCTACAGAGTGAAACAAGTTTAAAAACTGGGAAAAGATGTGAAAAAGACAATTCACAGAAAAGAACTGCAAATGGTTCATAAGTATACAGTAAAATGGTCACCCTCACTAGCAGTCAGAGAAACAAATCAAAATGAGAAGTCCCTTTATATTCATCACGTTGGTAAAAACTAAAACCTTCAATAATACCAAGTGTTGGTAAGTCTTGGGAACTTTTGTACAAGGCTATTGGCTAACTAGAACTGATGAGACAAATTTGCAATATTTGGAGAGATTCACCATGTATATTTTGAAACCTAACAAAGTGTCAACTCCCTATTTTATAGAAGCTGGGTCCAGGTGTCAACCTAGACCTGTTATTGAAGGACTGGATAATTAAAAAGTGTTGGATGCCTCCTATGAAATAACATGTAGTGGTTAGAAGCTATGAATTAGTATGTATAACATCATCTTAAAGATAAGGCATTGAATGAATAAAAAGTACAGGAGAGAGTAAAGAATTAAATCTACTGTATAGGAACACTTCTGAATATTAAGATGTGCATACAGGGGTGCCTGGATGACACATTTGGTTAAGCATCTGACTCTTGATTTTGGCTCAAGTCATGATCTTACAGTTGTGAGATCGAGCTCTGTGCTATGCTCTGCTCTGGGCATGGAGCCTGCTTAAGATTCTCTCCCCACCTCTCTCTCTGCCCTTACCCCTGCTCATTCTCTCTCTCTCTCTCTCAAAAAGAAAAAAAAATGCATACGTATAATCAGTTTATGTATTTTTATTTATTTTTTTAATGTTCATATTTTGAGAGAGAGAGACAGAGCATGAGCAGGGGAGGGGCAGAGAGAGGGGGAGACACAGAATCTGAAGCAGGCTCCAGGCTCCGAGCTGTCAGCACAGAGCCTGACACAGGGCTCAAACTCATAAACTGTGACATCATGAGCTGAGCTGAAGCTGGATGCCCAACCGACTGAGCCCAGTTTATGTATTTTTAAAGAACATTTACAATAACCTACATCAAACTCATTAAAAATGGCTGCATGTAGGCAAGGGAAAGATAGATGAGGTGGGGGCAGGGGGTAGATGGATAGGGAAGAGATTAAAAGAAAAAACATATGAAAGAAAAAAAGGTGGGGTCTTGACCAGACTAATAATTGTTCATTATGGACTAAAGGGTATGATTAACACATCCTTCAGCATTTGAGGTCCCCCAAAAGACAACTAAAAATGCTGTGGAATGAAATTTTATTCTTATAGGCTGAAGACCTTACACTGACCTGAGATATTTGAATTTAAAAATGGATACCCAACGTTTTACTGGGGAGAAGAGCCACATAAGGATAACACACTCTCAAATGCTGAAGAGAATAGAGATTTTTTTTTCTAAAAATAAAGTGGGTAATTTCTTAGATTTGTGCTTGGAGAAAATACAATGACAAATGTTTTGGCAAGGTGTTAGAACTTGTGCATTAGTCTTGCCTTAATGGAAGAGAATCTGTTGAAATCATTACATTTGAGCAGAGCAATCTTGTAGTAGATAATGTACCTATGTATAAACAGCCAAAAGAGACTTAAGCCTGGGTTTCATGGTGCATTCCACTTATATACTCTCTAGTCAAGGACTGTGGGATCTCCATGGTCAGGTCCTTGTTAACACCCAGCTCAACAAGGCAGGACATACCAATGGTGTGTGTGTGTATATATATATGTGTGTGTGTGTGTGTGTGTGTGTGTGTGGTGTGTGCATACACATATTATTCCAGTCAATCTGATTTCACAAGGAAGAAATTACAAGGAATAGCTGATGTATGCCTGTTCTTTTTTGTTTTTTTTTTTTTTTTGTTTTGTTTTGATGTATGCCTTTTCCAAACCATTACACATATTTGACATTGTTTAGACATGTGGTTAAGAATACATTTACCATCTAGTGTTTTAGAACTCACACAGGAAGTTAGAAATTATAAATGAATGAAGCAAGAAATAAACAAATGGAAGCAAGGCAAACAAAACAGAAAATACAAGGCACATACCTCTGCTGTAAATACAATTATCACTTGGCTACAAATTTGAGGGAGTATGTCCTACAGTAAATGTTATCATTTGGTTGAAAATGATTTTTGCCTATTTTGAAAGGTAGCAGATAGATGGAGGAAAAAAGAAAAAACTAAGGTGAATAAGAAATTATTCCATTTAATGATACAGAGAAGATTATCATGGCCCTTGTGCAAGGATGACATGCAAATTCGTGACATGTTCCATATTAAAAAAGGGAGGGGGATTTACTCCATTTATCTATACCTTTGGGGAATGGTGTTTTATGTAAGTGATCCATCACTTAACCCTAGGACTACTTCTTTTTAGTTCACCCACCTCTTTTTCTTAATCTAAACACTTTCTGTAGAATTTTCTAGTTTGTACAGTGAATAGAAATTAATGATATATCTTTAAGCATAGGATCACTAGATCAACTATTTTATTATGACAAAAGGCAGTAATGTGTACAGCGGCCATTGGGGTGTAAAGGCTTAGCATTATACAAATAGCCCTGAACTTCCACGTGTTTACAAATCCAGTCTGCCTTTTATTAGTGTCTTCCTTCTCAATTTCCTGTCATTTCTTTCCGCCATGATTGTTTTAGCTTTGTTGGCTATCCCCATGCCTACCACATTCACATCCTCTCCCACTGGAAAAGGATCCATGGACTTTGTGACAACCATGAAGAGTAGTTGTTTTCTCCTTATTTCCTGGTGTGTGTATCCAACTCAAACACCTAAGAGACATTCTAAAAGTGTGGTGGATCTAGATTAGAAAATCTTTTCTGATTGAAATTATTTTAAATGAAACAGTCATGATTTTTATTAGGATTTTCCTGTTTACTAATAGATAAATGTGTCCCATTTGGAGTTTATAGTTCATTTTTTTCCACAAGGCGATCAACCAAGACACCAGATAAAATTTTATCAGTACCTATTTTATTGTGCTGCTCCTGCATTTTACTAGTGAAGTTCAAAGTAAGTTTTTTTTCTTTGCTCTCTTCTGCTTACTCCAAAAATTTCCAGAGGCTAATAAAATCTGAATCTTAATAAGGTCTTAGCTATAGTAACAGCAAAATTTAGCATAGCTGAAGAGATATGAATACAATTTCCCAGGCTTTTTTCTCATTAAAATGCTACTCTTCAGACACATAGAGTAAAACTCATGAATGAAACTACGTCTATATACTTAGCAGTAGAACTGTAACAAAATTTCAGTTAGCAATTTTTCACCGGAGGTCCTTTGAGGCTGAGCTTTTAGCACTGGCGGACAGTACATAAACTACGACCTACAAACGTAAGCCTTTCAGACACTAATACCATGCCCTGTTCATAGTAGGTACTTTAAAAATAGTAGAGCACCATTTCTCTTTCTTTACTCCTTAAAGTAACCTTAACTAGGAAACATTTCAATCTCATTTCTCAGAATGCAAACAAAAAATAACAATAACCACTTGGCCCTACTGGGTCAGGATGAAAGATTTACCTGACCACCCAGGCTGGTTACAGAAGCTCAGCAGTAAAACAATTTCCGAGTTGGTCTACATTCTTCCAAACTAGAGGCTTCCTTAACCATGAGCCACCACCCCTCCTTGCAGGACTATCATGGGTAGAGTTGAAGAAGGGTTGGGTGATCTGGGCTGTGCATCATGTCATGCAATGGCCATCAGAACAGCATGAGGACAACTGAATGCCCACGTGAATAATTCTCAGTGTGCAAGCACAGAGTGCACACAGAACAGCAACACTTAAAAGGTCTAAAAGCATAAACCGCAATATGCTAGACTGCCACAGTCACACTCCAATTCAGTAATGTCTTCAATCAGTATTAATGAAAGGTGCTTTTTCAGGGGTTTACAGGTTATTTTCCTGAAGGGAATGAAACGTGCCAGAAGATCATCTTCTAATTCCTATCTTTGTTTCTGTAGTACTATTAAATAATCACATACAGTCAACTCTAATGCCCTACTGAGACAATACTCCTGTGTAAATATAACATTTTCAGTACATCCTCAAGTCACAGATATGATACATCACAAATTTACATGTAATGCATTGTCTCCAAAGAAAGAACTCCATTCCTTAAAAAGTGACAAAGCATTTAGGCATATTTCTGGGCAGTAACATTCAAATCAAGATTACCAACAAGTGATAGGTGACAATTTTCAATGAAGAAAGCTGTAGAAGATAATTGAATCAGTTTACCATTTGTAGCAGAAAAAATAATCCATATTAGATGTGTTCTGTGATACTTTAAAAACTTCTCAATACTGACAAATGAAAAAAATAAATGTGTATGTATCTATTTTTTTCTTCTAATATACATATACATATAAATTATAAGAACTATCATGGCAATCAAAAATTTTGTGTAATTTTTGGGGCCCCTGGGTGGCTCAGTCAGTTAAGTGGCTGACTTCAGCTCAGGTTATGATCTTGCAGTTTGTGGGTTCCAGCCCCGCATGGAGCTCTGTGCTGACAGCTCAGAGCCTGCTTCAGATTCTGTGTCTCCCTCTCTCTCTGTCCCTCCCTCACTCATACTCTGTTTCTCTCTGTCTCTCAAAAAATGAATAAAAATGTTAAAAAAATTAAAAAAAGTTTTATGCAATTTTTAAGTCTGATTTAAGAATGTCTAGTGGAAAGCCCCTTTTAAAATAATATGACAATAATTAAAACATTTACAGTTCACTAAATTTAAGAATATTCTTTTACTTTCCACCTTAAAGGTCAACAATTAACCCATGTTATTATAATTCATTTTGTAATTTTCCTCAATTTAATGCTTACAAGATTAAATTATCTGCAACTTGTCTTTAAAATTCTGGGATTCAAAATTCTTTCTAGGTTTCTGAAAATATTAGTATTTTTTCCTCTGTGTAAGTGGAGCTACTATTATTTTTTGGTGTGGAGGAGTTGCTTTAAAAAAAAATACAGGTAAATGTGAGTGGGCATTCAGTTACACACTATTTTAGTTTAAAATGGGAGGGGATGGCAGTGGAAAATACTCACGAAAAGATACCTGTCAGGCAGACTCTTCAATTCATTCATTTTATATTTTCTTTCTTTTTTCCTCCTTAATGAATGAGAGGAAAATGCATCTTTGGCATTCCAAGGAAGTGATTCTGAAGTTAATCTCCATCAGATCATCTAGAAGAACAAATGTCCAATGACGTGGTATTAAAGGCAGTACATAAGGTTGTTCCAAAGACCAGCTGAAAGCCTGAAACCCCGTCAGTAGCCATGACTGAAGCTCATCATGTTTGGACACTGCAGCTGAAACCTCCAGACTTACTGAGGAACAATGAAGATATTGTACAATCAGCTAGGATTACAGTGAAGAAAAACAAAATGCTCTCAGATCATAACAGAAGTGATTATCACGAGGAAAGAGAAGTGACTGTTGGGTTTAAAAGGCAACCAGAGCAAAATAAAAACAAAAGTAAATACAGAACATTAGCACCCTACCCCAGAGGATGTTAAAATCACAAAGAAAAATTTCCAAAGGAATTATAATAAGCTCACACATGAAAAAGCACTTACACAATCCATTGTAGGATGTACACTTTGCTAAATGATCTGCAAAATTAGAAAAAGAAACTGATTCATTGTAGAGGTGCATTATCTAAAAGTACACAGTGTCCAGAAATTCTATTGCTTCTTTCATCAGAATCAATGTGAGGTTTGCACTAGTAAAGATGGTGAAGTTATTTTATAAGAGGAGGAGGAGAAGGAGGAAGGGGAGGAAGAGGAGGAGGAAGGGAAGGGGGGGAAGAAAGCTAGAGAACCAGTATCAAGTCAAGAAACAAAAGGGTTGGAGAGGGCTTATTGGAATATAATAAAGTGCCTTCTTTTTCTTTCAGCTAACATATAAAAGTTAAAAATTTCCAGTACTCCTGAAAAGAGATTTCTACAAATAATGCACCCTTTAAATACCATTCAACAGCTGTTGTTGAAATTTGGCTCATGAAAAGGTTGCCAGAGGGGATGGACATGGGGGGGCGGGGGATGGGCAAAGTGGGCAAAGGGGGGCAGGAGGGGCAGGCTTCCAATTATGGAATGAAGAACTCACGGTGATAAAAGTTACAGCGTAGGGAATACAGTCAATGGCATTGTAACAGTGTTGTAGGGTGACAGATGACAGCTACACTTGTGGTGAGCCTAGTGTAGACTTGTCCAATCACTATGTTGCACACCTGAAGCTAATGTAACATGGCCAACTATTTTTCAGGTAAAAACAAAAACAAAAAGCTGCAGTTACATCTTTCATCAGGCAAATGACACTAGGCACATCAACTAGTTATGCAATATTTTGCCACTGTTTTGTTTCATGTATACTTTTGTCAACGGTGTGTGACGGCAGTTCTTGTCTTTTTATGTCCCAATGCACCTGATGTAAATATCAGTCTCCTATCAGTAATAGGGATCACTTGACTAATCATGAATGCTTTCGTAGGAGATGATGCTAAGTAGTAGAATTTTTCTCCAGTGGGGAGATGAGAAGGGACTCCAGCTTTAAACACCTTGCTCAGGAGATTCTTATAGGATACCCACGGGTTGTAAAGTGCTTCCCTTTTTGAGAATCACTAATCTTCTCAAAGGTTATAAACCTCTTCCCCCTTTGAGAATAACTGATCTTTGGAATGAAGATAAGGAATTTATATATTTTCTCCATTCCAGGTTAACAAGCTTCTAGAACATGGTCTGTATATGTTGGATTCAGCAAGGGCATTCACTAACCCACATTTGGTAGGGCTTGCACTTTTATTTTTTCTTGTAGCAATGAAAGATTTATGCCTATCCATCACTTTGTTGTGATCGCCACCAGAAGAAAGTTGTCTGGGGTTAAGGGTATAGACAGGCCATGGGATAGATGAAGTTTCACTTTGGCTTATCTGCTCAGCCATTCTAACCAACACTAAGAAACCATAGATCAAAGTCACATGTTTACAGTAATATTAATGGCAACCTCACGTCTAAGTAAATTATCTGGTCCTTTCACTCAGATGTTTGGATCTTAGGAAGATGAAGGAAGAGGTCAGGCAAGTCTTGGCTGTGACAACATTCACTAGCACCTGAAACAATTAGCTTTAGTAGCCACATACGTCTTTAAGTGTTTTGTAACTATTTGTCTATCCCAATGATTGAAAACAACTGTATAAAAAAGTGATCTCCTTATAGATGGGCATTGCATCGCCAGCGGTTTCTGTAGTGGGCACCATCTCCCTCTTCAAGATCAAAGCATTCCTTCCCCCAGCTGCCAGGTTGTGACTGCAGATGGTTCACAGCTAAGCCCCTTTTTTTAGGAATTATCCTTGGCCCAAGATTATATCCCCTACTGGAGTGAGGGAAGGACAGCCTGCACACAATGCAGGGCCAAGAGGTGGGTGGAGGAAGTGAGGAACTGGCCTTGGTGCTCAATTTAAAGGGAGGCCAAAAACTCAGTAACCAAGATAAATAATATTTCAATTCACTAGTTTTTTAAAAATAAAAAATGTAGGGACGCCTGGGTGGCTCAGTCAGTTGGGTGTCCGACTTTGGCTCAGGCTCACGGTTTGTGAGTTTGAGCCTCGCGTCGGGCTCTGTGCTGACAGGTCAGAGCCTGGAGCCTGCTTCAGATTCTGTGTCCCCCTCTCCCTTCGCCCCTCCCCCGCTTGTGCTCTGTCCCTGTCTCTGTCTCTCTCTCTCTCAAAAATAAATAAATGTAAAATAAAATAAAATAAAAAGTGTAAAGAATCCATGATGATCAAATATCACAATTGTAAATAAAGACAGCATCAATAATAACCAATTTTTCTTTTTTGCCTGAGGCTTCAATATGGCTCCACACAGCACTCTTACTGATCCTATCTTAATTTATTATGTTCAATATTTTGTCCATTGTGGATGTTGTATTAATTTAGATTTTGTTAAAATAGTGCATCAAAATATTTTTCATGGTAACTGAGGGTTTTGGCATCCCTAAATTTTGTCCTTGAGTGGAGTGCCTCCCTTACCTCACCCAAGTCCCAACTCTGGAAGGTAGTACTATTGCTTGGCTCATTTGCCCTTCAGAGGAACAATGTTGAAAGGCCATCCCAACAACAGAGTACCTGCAGGATTCGTTGTGACTTCCTTTCTTGTGACTTCATCACAGTCCTGTTTCCTACACTCCCTTTTAGTTTTATTCCCAAGAACACCAGCAGGCAAGTCTCTGTCTCTGTGTGTTTCCCCTAAGACATCCCCATAGAAGAGGTGAAAAATGAAACTCAGAGAAGCTGTGGGACTTGCCCAGGTTCTCAGCATTCCTAAGTGGTAGAGGTGAGAACCCAGGTAGGTCTAACTTGACACCAGTGTTCTTCTTTGTAACACCGGAATTTGGGTTGATAGTCAAATAATCCAAAGGTTAAACCCAGATATCAATAATCCCCATGCATGTACCTAATAGTAAACTGGAAATCAGGTTCTCTGGTTTCCAGGAGGTAAGCCTCTGATTATGTTAGACCCTACAGCAGAGAGAATAATGTTCACCCCGCCTCCCCAACAAAGATATCTACATCCTAATGCCCAGGACCTATGAATATGTTAACTGACATTAAAAAATGGATTTTTCAGATGTGATTAAGTTAAGGACCTTGAGATGGGAAAATTATATACACTGCTTTTCCAGGTGGGCACAATATAATCACAAGGGTCCTTTTTAGGGAAAGAGGGAGATGCGATGATGGAAGCAGAGGTCAGAGGGGTGTCACCATGAGCCAAAGAATGCAAGCATCCTCTAGAATCTGGAAAAGTCAAGGAATAGATTCTCCCCGAGAGCCTCCAAAAGAAACAGTCCTACTGCCACCTTGATTTTAGCTCCATAAGCTCCATTTGGACTTCGGACCTCCAGAAGTATAAGAAAATAAGTTTGTGTTATTTGAAGCCACTCAGTTTGTGGTAATTTGTTACAGCAGCAACAGGAAAGCAATACAGAATCCAAAGGCAGCATCTTTGCCCTGATATCATGGCACCATTCACATCACTCAGAATTAGAATGAATCCCTAACGAAAATCAGACAGAATCAGCAGAGGAATTTAACGATGACTTCTCAGTTGTGTTATATTAAAAAAAAAAAAAATCTCTTTTAAATAACTTGGATATGTGGAAGGATTGATGATCTTGTTCTGGCTCCAGATGGTCATGTTCTCCTAATGACAGATGGAAGTCCAGAACAGGCAGGCTCATCTATGTGGAAGGAGGAGAGAAATGATTAAGGCCAGCAAGATCCAAGAACTCTTTAAAGCATGTTTTTTACTTTCCAGATTCTTCATTAATTCTCTTTAAATTGTAAACATTGTATTACTAATATTTTATAATGGGACAAACTACTCTGTTTTTCTTCTCTTTCCTTGACGCACTTGAAGAATTTAGAGTTTAAGCTTCTCTGGCACTTACGCAAAAATAGACATTCTGGTTGTTATTCTTGTTGTTGATTAGATTTTGGGTCTGATGTGCCATCAATTTCCTCATAAAAAGGCTGAGTAATGACGAAGTTTGTTTTTAAAGGTTGGTTATAAGAAAGAGGACAAAATACTTTGGCTAGAAGCCAAAACAAGAGAATTGGGGACATCAAGAAAATATCTTGAACAGAAAGAGAACACAGTAGCAGGGCTTCACTCCAGGCAAGAACGGAGTTCTATCTTTTGGACATACAAGAAGAAGAGAAAGTACCGGGTGTATGTGAATTAGAGGTGGGACAGGGAGGAAAAGGGGCAAGGGGAGGTGATTATACCTAAGCAGATGGGACCTCAAGCAACCTTGCAAAAATACTCTTACCTCCACTGTGTGCCAGCAGGATGTAGTTCCATGGCCAGTCACCTCCTCGGAGCGGAGTCATCATTGGGAAGTGGTAGCTTTTATCCAAACAAGCATCTCCTACCTCTGCAGCCTCAGTTATCTGTACTTGCCTTCTGCTTCTCCTGAAGATGTCCCTTCATCAGCTAGCATCTTGTTTGAGGCCTCTCTGAAGAAATGATGCTTATCCATGTCCTTAAATTTTTCTTGGTTTCTGCCTGACTTACTCTTACCCCACACTGCCTCAAGCATAATGTGAGCCCAAGAAAAGTGGGGTGGAGTCCTGGAAACTTAATGGAATGGCATAAACAAACAAACAAACAAACAAAAACTAAGCTAAATAGAACCAGTTTAATTTCTCCCCTACCGGTATCTGTCTTTTCGCATGAGCTGGGATAATGTTTAATGGCTTCTTTTTACATGATAATAAAATTCCCTGTAAATACACGGGCTATCCTGCGCAGAAGGAATATCCAGGTCAAAGGTCTTATTATAGATCAACATATTCTTTAAAATAGCTTAGTAACCAATATGGAGGAGCACTGGTCATTTCGGCTGATTTGGAAAAGCATAGGCCTGGGCAGTTATGAAGTCACTGAGACTCTCAGCAATACAGGCCCCTCTGAACTCCTAGTTAACACTGAAGAGGTGTAGAACTCGGTACATCCTAGGTGGGGCTTTTTGGACATCTGGTAGAAAGAAAACAAATGGAGGAATTATGATTTGGAACAATTTACTGTGTTAAAAATTACTTTATCAATGAAAGTTGAGTAATTTTTCCCATTATTTAACTGAAGTTTGTGCTCTTTTATGTAGTTGGTCAGCTATGCTTGTGCCTCAGTGTCTTTAAAAAAAGTATATTGCATTAAATACTTTGGAGGGAGATGTGCAAAAAGATCAGAGGACATGCTTGTAGTGGAGCCTTGGGCTGTCTGCTTAGAACTTTCTGAACCCTAGAGGAGACTTGGGTAGTCTGCTTCACTGGATGGCCTCCCTTGTGGCCAGAGTGGGAGAGAAGTGGGACCAAGGGCTGCACATCAGTCTTTGCCTGTGGTTAAAACTGTAACATGGGAGCAGTGAAATGTCCATGAGAAGTGAAGAGTGTTTCTGCCCTGTTTGAGGATTCTCCTCTTGCTTGGAAGTTGTCTTCAGTGAGCATTTGTTGAATGACTTGAATTAGTGAATGGATGGATGGAAGAATGAATACAGCCATGCAGAAAACAGCAGAGGAAAAGGGTAGAGTCCTGCCCACATTCCAGTCCCTGGTTCTAGTTCCTTCCTGCCTCTTAGCTCCAGTGTTGACTTTAGTAGCACAAGCCATTCTATGTTGGTTTCTGTTACTGGAGATTGTAATCACTAATAAGGGGAATTTGGAGTCTACTTTGAGACTTATGTGAAAAAAAAAACAACCATAGGACTTACTCTCTTTGTATATATGTATATTTATATGAGCGTAGGTGCATGCATGTGTATGTATATATAGTATCATGTACATATATATACTCCAAATCAATAAGTGTCCCTGAGCTCTCTTCCTTATATCTAAAATGAAAGGATTAAACTAAATGATCTGAATTTTTAAGAGGTTATGCTTTCCAGGAATTGTGTCAATGATTTGTATACAAGGTATAATGTTGCCCAAGTGCCCAAGATAGGCCCTCTGGAAATTCTTATACTTTCCATGTTGTGTCATTGCTGAAAACAATTGGGAAGCTCTTTTGGAAGTGCATTCACAGGTGGTCACACATTATTTTAACTCCCTCCATGGAGGCAGATCTCCAGTCTGATAAAATGGTGACTGAGAGTGCTGGTAACACCGGTTTGGGCAGAAGGCAAATTTTGGCTGTAAAATAGCAGTGACAATTTTCCTATGAACTGGCCCCGGAGGCAGACTCGAGGGAGTGCCATGGCCCTAAGGATGGAATATTGATACACCATGTTTGGTGAAAATGACACACCAAATTGAAATGTCTGGATGGGAGATAACTTGTAGGAGTCACCCACACTTGGTTGCCCTCTTTTTGGATGGATAGTTCTTCAGTATCCCTCTCACATCAAGCATAAGGCTGGGCCTATACCAGGTTTTCAATAAGCACTGGGTGATTGACTAAGCCAAATTCATAATGACAGCTATCGTTGTTTGAACTTTTACTAGTGCCAGGTGCTTTACATATGCATATATTTTCTTTTCTTTATTTTCTTCTTCTTCTTCTTCTTCTTCTTCTTCTTCTTCTTCTTCTTCTTCTAGGCTCTACATCCAGTGTGGTGCTCAACTCAGGGCTTGAACTCACAACCCTGAGATTGGGACCTGAGCTGAGATCAAGAGTCGGACATTTAACCGACTAAGGCACCCAAGTGCCCCTTCATGTATTTTCTCATTTCACACTGTCAACCATCTTCTTCTTAGTCTCATTTCAAATGTTAGGAAAGAGAGACTTCAAGAATTTAAGAAACGCGTCCCTAAATTCCACTGCTAACAAGTGGCAGCACGAATGCGGTGAAGCCAGGTTGTCTGACCCCAGGCCCACTGTGCTCTCCTACCTCCCTCTTCTCGGCCATAATTGGAGGCAATTGAGAATGGCACAGGCACAAAGACTGTCCATTAAATAATATTGATCAGAACCAGAATGTTCTCCTGAATAGCATTTCTGCCTAGAAAATAAATTTAGGGGTAGTAAATGGTTCAAAACGTTGTGTATAAGTATTTTGTTCATAACATTGTGTATATGCATTTCTAGCTGTTACTTTCGCTTTGTGTTTTCAGAATGTCTGAAAGGGCAGCATATCCTGTATAATACTCTTCTCTACATGTCTCAGCCATCCATGTGGCTTTTACTGGCATGCATTATTGTTCTCTCCTTCTCCTATATGCCTTAAGGTAGGGCAATTCTGCCACCCACTGAAGTTCAGTTCTAAAAAGCTAATAGCTTTGGCAAAATAGCAGAGGGGTTAGTTATTTTTTTCAAGTTAGTGTGGAGAAAAGGGAATAGAACAGGTTCTTCCCAGATGCCTGATTTCTAGTCAGCATGCGGCATGAATCCCTGGTTGAGCACGTTTCAGCCATCCTGTGCCTCAGGAGAAAACCACCACTCCTGCCTGCGTCGCTATGGTAACTGATGCTCAGCAGGCAGTTGCAGTTTCATTTAACATACTGGCTTTTAGAACTTGGGAAGCATGCTTTCATGTAAGAGAAAGGGAAAGGCAAGTGGTTTAATTAATGTGTCTCAATTTAACATAGGGATACAGGTCACTTCCACTGTTTGACCATAGCGTGTGTAGCTCTGTTTTATATCTGTGTCAGATCTAAGGCATCAAAGGATGGAATATTTCTCTCATCATGTGTGAAGTGTACAAAGTGGGCAGAAAAGGAGAGACGGGTTGTGTTGGACCCTTTGCAAAAGGTTTTTCACTTTATAAAACCATCTCGGTTTGAGAGTGTATAGAATTGCTTCCTCTTCTCACATCCACAAAGGAGGCCTGAGAGATGGGTTGCTAGGCAACCTCACACCGAAGACTGGGGCGCTTTGAAATTAACATAGTTGACCTCCCCGTCATCTCTGCAGCTCTGCTATTCAAAACCATTTGGTGAGGTCCTAGGACTCAAGAAAATAGATACAAAACGTAAATACAAAAATAAAGAAAGGGTGAAACACATCTAACCTTTTCAAGCAAAGATCAGGATTCTCTCAGTGAAAAAAGGCAACAGTATGAAAAAAGCAGGCTGAGGGGAAAATGGTATTAGTCGCTATAAAACTAGAAACTTATATTTTGAATAATCCAGGAAGCAAATTTTCCTTGCTATGTTTTTAGAGATGTTTATAACTGCCATGTAAACTATCATAGCAAAGAGTCTGAAAACACTTAAAGGGCAAACAAAAAATAAATCAGTTTATGATAATAAGATCTACTACATATTTTTGATGAAAAGCTCAACTCTCAATCCTCAGCACGTGATGTTTTGCTTAAGCTCCAGAGTCTCCTATTCTCCTTCCTGCCACTACATCATTAATATGACACTAGTTGGTGTGGGAAGGGATGGCATTTATTTTGCAAGTAGATGAATATTTGGAAGGAAATTGCAAAGCTGGTTTATGGAGCAAAGCATACACTCTTGTCAGCAATAAATTATTTAGTTTGATTTTTAAAATACTTTATACCACTGCAAATGGTTATGGTAACATTTTAAGATAGGCTGTTAAATTTATCAACATTAAAATCAATCAAAATTGGTGGTGCTGTGGAAGGTGGGGGACAGTAAACAAACCTTGAGGTCTTTTAGTAGATTTGTGTTTTTATCATGAGTGTTAAGTGAAGCAATTCTGAAGCTATTTTAGATGGATTACAGGATTGAAGAAATGAACAAATATGTTGAGGTTTTTGGGACTCAGGGTCTCCCTGTGGAAGAAGGGATGTACAAATGAAGACTGGGGAAAAGCAAGAATGAACCTTAAGATGATAAATTGGAATTTGAGAAATGGATGTAATTTTGTGATTCCTAAAATATGTGTTAGTATATGAGTATGTGTATTTATATTGTGTATGCATGTGTATACATGTGTATGTACACATATATATACATGCAAATGTTTTTTATTTGCTCAATGTGTTTAGAAGCAATTCACCCTGGTAGCAATGAGCACTTAGCAGTAAGATCTTGATCTCTGATACCATTCCCCCACTAAAGAAAACCAGGGCTGCTTGTAGAAACTGCAGCTTGCAGGGCTGAGGCAGGGTAATTAGAAGTTCAACCTAACACATTGTTATGCTGAAAAGCAGGGAAGTGCTCAAAAAAAAAAAAAAAAAGTGACAGGGGGGGGGGGGGGGATGTCACAAGCCCACAGGGGCCAGCTTAAAGCAGTTTCTGCTGGCCAAAACTGAAACAATTTGAGCACCAAAAAAAGAACATTAATGACTTATGAATCATTGGTGGGGGGAGGGGGAAGGGAATTCATGAACCCATATGATATTAAATAATAGATTAATACATAAAAAGTAAAAAAATAGAGGAAGGGGCTCTTGCTTACAGTAAAATGCTGAGTACTGACTGGTTGGTACATGTGGAGAAAGTGCTGATGATAGATTGTATTAAAAAATTTTTTAATGCTTATTTTTGAGAGCAAGAGCGCGTGCATGTGAGAGATTATGCAGGGGAGGGGCAGAGAGGGAGAGGGAGACAGAGAATCCTAAGTAGGCTCTGCACTGTCAGCACAAAGCCCTATATGGGGCTTGAACCCATGAATGTGAGCTCATGACCTGAGCCAAAATCAGACACTCAACCAACTGGGCCATCGAGGTGCCCCTAGACCGTTATCTTTTATGACCATCGTGGTAAAGAAGAGATCAGGCAAGAATCATGCTAATCTAGGGGGTATTTTTGAAGAAGAGTAGACTATGTGTATGATCTAGAAGTGTCTCCTCACAAATTGGTTGCTCGTTACAAGGGAAAACAATAACAACTACATAGTGGAAAAATTTGATTGGGCAATCAAAATTAATGTCACCAGTGAGGACAGATGGACATTGTGTGCTTCCAGAGGACACCGGGAGGACACAGCATTATCTGGTATTATGGCCAGGTATACTCAGTGTGGATCTAATCATTAAGAAATATCAGACAATCCCCAAACAAGGAACAACTCTACTCAAGAAAAGGAGGGGCTGAGTGGATGGATTCTTCAAACATGGCTGTGTTATAAAAGACAGAGAAAGGCTGTGGAATTGCTCCAGGTTAAACAAGACTAAAGAGACATGACCAGCAACACAGTTGTATCTGATCCCACAGTGGAACGGGTCTGGAGGAAAAGGATGCTATAAAGGACACTATGGGATCAACAGACAGAGAGTGGAAGATGAAAAGTACCGTGTCTATGTTCAATTTACTGAAGTTCACAGCTGTACTGTGATTATATTAGAGAATATCCCTATTCTTGGGAGATACACAAGAAAGTACGTAGGAGGACAGAGGCATGTATGCAACTTACTCTCAAAAATGCTTAGAAAAAAACATTTTATGGGGTGCCTGGGTGGCTCAGTCGGTTGAGCGTCCGACTTCGGCTCAGGTCATGATCTCATGGTCTGTGGGTTCGAGCCCCGTGTTGGGCTCTGTGCTGACAGCTCAGAGCCTGGAGCCTGCTTCCCATCCTGTGTCTCCCTCTCTCTCTGCCCCTCCCCCGCTCTTTGTCTTACTCTGTCTCTCAAAAATAAATAAATGTAAAAAAAAAAATTAAAAAAAATTAAAACAAAAAGAAAAAACATTTCATGTATAGATAGGAGTATATATGTAGTGTATATAAATGTATATATAAATGTATATATAAACATACGTAAACACAGAGAATATATATTAAATGTATATATAAATGTATATATAAACATACGTCATACACAAATGACAGCACAAATGAGGTAAAGTAATGGCAATATTTTAATATGTATCTGTGTAAGTGGCATGTAGGCGCTCTCTGTACTTTTCTTATTCATGCAAGTTCTGTAAGTTTAAAATGACTTACAAATAAAGAGTTAAAGTCAACCAAAAAAAATTTTTTTTTTCTCTTTTTGTGAAAACAAAAACAATTTGTACAGGAACTAAAATAAGGACTCTTTGATACTTAATCTGTGCAAACAACAACACATACAAAAAAATGTTACACTGTAACCCAGGGTTGTGTGTTTAGCACAGAGAAGTGATAGCAGGATACAGACACACCCTGGTTATACCATTTCTTTCTCTTGCCTCTTTGTGTGGCATATGTTTAATCACTTTAACTTTGCTCTTGGGTGTTCTCAGAATCCTGGACTTGCCCAACTCCTAAATTCCCCTCAAACTGTCCTCTGCAATTTGTGACTTAGGTCAATGTGAAAAATTGACCAGTTTTCAAGAAATTATATGTCAAGAAGTTTTTATTCATCAACTAGAGTAATTTCAAGTATTTCACGTAAACTGTTTGAAAAGAGCATTTATATGACTGTTTAGCATTTTAGCAAAAAAGTTTATTTTTTCCCTTCCAAGTTTTTAAACGTAGTGTGTTTTTCAAAGAAAGTTTAATCTGTAACTGTGGGGCAGGACCTGTTACCCTGACCCATTACAAGTGAGGATACTACTGACTACTTCACAGCTGTTTGTGATTCAAAAAACTTTTTTTTTTTTAAAGCTTCTTACATCATTTACCCATTAAAAATAAAAGTAGCCTGCCTTTGGCAGAAACTGAAATAGTAATTACCTTCTTAAAATACCCTTGTTTTTTTTAAAAACAGAGTTTCTTTCACATTGCCAAAACAATTTGTTTGAAGAAAGATAAAAATAACATGCACACTATTTGAAAACAGCTTGGTTTAAAGATTGCCATAGATTCTAAGGTTATACCGCTCGGAAGGAAGACATTTAGAACCTGCTCATTACTCAGCTTTCCTCATTTATGGGATCAAATTGCTTTTATGGGCATTGTGCCAGATTCATTTATGTGCACTGTAAGGCAGATTGTAGAGTGAAGCATTTTTCTAGAAAACATCTGGCTCTTAAGAAGAGTATTAAAAGGTGTGTAGCACTTTTTTTTTTTTTGCTCATAACTATGATTTATTATGTTATGGTAACCCCCCTCTAATCTGGCAGGCAGACTTCCAGCAACCACAGCCAGGAACCTGGAAGTAAGTGAAAAATATTTTAGAACCCAAGGAAAACAGAGGCCCCCAAATTCCATGCATATGAAGGAGAGGTACTGCATTTAGGTCAAAGTCCATTTTCTTGATTACAAAACTATTGGAGCAAATTAGTGTAAGGGCTCCTGAGGCCACCTTATATGTTACACCTCTTTCTACAGTTATTTTGTTCCTTTACTCTTATAAAAATCGTGCATGCCTGCAAACTCTTAATTTTTCTAAACACCCCTAGAAACCTACCCTTTTCCTTTTCGTTTTTCCCTCTTCTCTTCTACCTTCAATATCTATTGGCTTTAAATATCCCAAGATGTTCAAGCAGCTCTTCCCTTGGGGGAAAAAAAAAAAAAAAAAGCAAGACACTTGTCATATCCCTCTGCAGCCAGCACTCTGTCACCCTTTCCTTCAGTCCTGTATCTAAACATTCTCCTGCACTATATTTCCTTACCTTCCATTCACAGGGCTGTCACTAACCCACCAGGACCTTTTGTTCAAATTAGAAGAGGGGATCCTCTTCCTCCAAGCGGGGGGCAGTTGCAGGACCTAAGACCTGGGTGCTGGATTTCAGCCTCCACCCACCACCCCCGTAGCGGGGTCCTTCCATTCAGGACACGAGCTACACAACCACACTTTGTGGCCTTGTGTGATTTCAGTTATTTCCACTGGCAAAACTCTGCTGCTAGAATATGGGCTAAAAGTGCAGAGGACTGGTTTTGCTCTCCGTTTTCCCGCAGTTGTGGGACTGTGCTCTTCACCCATTTTGACAAGAGAAGCTCCTACCCTCCTTAGCAATTCCATGTTCTATTACCGGCTGTTACCCCTCGGGTTAACATTTTCCAGCAGCGTCTTGTTCTATCTTCTACATCCTGAATCTTTTTCTCTGACAACTGAAATAAACCAGATTACATTTTGCATAAACAATTAGTAGTAGAGTGTGGGTGTTAAGAGTTGAAAGAATGCTAGCTTTTGTGTCGTTTTTTTCTACTCATCTTTGTTCAGCTAAACAGCTGTAAACAGGCAGCAAGAAGCAAGCTTGAGAACGTTATTCTCTAAAAAAACAAAACCAAACCCAAACTTTTTTAGTGTAGATGTTCACTGCAGTGAACTTGAATAATAGCAAAGAAATAAATTGCTGATTATTTCAGCACTCAGATATAACTAGCTATAAATTGGGTTAACTTCATCTAGTTTTGTATTTATATCTATGCATCTATCTTTTTGCAAGTTAATATATGAAGTTTTGTTTCTTCTTTTTTACTATTTTGTGAGAATTTAGTAGTTAAAAATCTGAAAAAAGTTTCAAAAAACACATAAAAACATCTTCGAAAATAGTTTTTGATGACTACATAGTAGTACTCCATTATTGGGTACACTTCTCATGTATTTGACACTTCATTTATGTTGAGTGTTTTTGGTAACAATAAAAAAAAAAACTCAAGCTGTTTGCTATCACATTTTTTTAACCAAAATTTCTGAATATTTCCGATAAATTTTCTCCAAGTGGGATTAGTCAAAGGACAAACTCTTAATCCACGTTGCCAAAATGCGCTTGAGTAAGGCTGCACTGCGCCCTGCCAGCAGAGTGTGAATGTGGGTTTCCTTGCACCTTTGCCAATCTTTCATTTCAAACAAGGCATTTGTTACTTTATCAGCACTAGTGCTGCTATAGGATCCTGTTATAAGGCTATTCACTTGTCGTCTCTAGTCCCAAACTCAAATCGTTTCTGTCAGTCTTAACTGGTTGTTTGGTTTCCATGATTGTTAGCTACTCGTACCCTAATGCAAAGTTCAACCTAGCTTCCTCAGCTGCGGGTGCATAAAGCCCTTCCAGAATTGCTCTAGGTTCTTGACTTTTGGAAAGAAAGCGATTTCTTCTTGGGACGCAGTTCGTCATACTAGCTGATTTAAGCTCAAAGTGCATTAAACTTTGACGGGATGGTATTCTGATCCTAGGTTGACAGAAAATTCTTCCCTGCTGTGCTCCTCTCCTCTGTCCTGAGTGCAGCCCCCAAACCCTCATCTAACTTGATTCCTTCAAGCAGCAGTTCAGAGCAGTCTGAGCTCCCGCTTTCCTGGATGTGTGGTCCTGGGTACGGCACATAAGCCGTGGGCAGAAACCATGCCATAGTGAACAAGAAAACATCAGAGATTGGTTAAGTGCTAAGTGGAGTTTAAAAAGGGTGATATGATAAGAGTATGACAGGACGGCTACTTTAGATCATGGGCCTGGCGGTGGACATGGCCTCTGAGGAAGAACAGGAAATGGATACCTGAAAGAAAGAAAGAATAAGCCTAGAGCAGGAAGCTTGGAGACAGGAAGCAGGGTAAGGGAGAAGAGTAGGGAATAGAGAGAGAATCCTGGGTACAGGAGGTGAGGGCAAAAGCAGAGCTGGATGAAATGAGATTTTGCATGTAGAGAATACAGCACAGTGTTCATGGGGGGAGGGGAGAGGGGCAGAGGGAAAAAAGAAGACATAGGGTGGGGAGGAGGGAGAACGTGAATGAGAACCCTGAATCCTGTCTGATTGAGCTGTCTTGGGGGGCTTACTTGTCCTCTTTATCATACCTTGGACTGCATTTTTCTCTTCGGTGAAGGTTTTCCTCAGTTGCAATTACTACTTGGCCCTGTTCCACTTATAATAAGTACAGCCACTATTTATTAAGAGCCTAAGTGAGTCAGATTCATTATAGGTTTTATATATGTTCTCTCATTAAATCTTACAACAACCTGAGACAGATTTATTCTTATATGCTTCTTTATGGATGGGAAACTCAAGGCCGAGAGAGCCCACGTAACTTGAGAAAGACAAAACATCTAGTCAGGGGTAGAGCCAAATGTAAACCTAGGCTGGTCTGACTTCAAATCCATGTTCTTAACTGCTACACCACACTGCTCCTCAATTAGACTTCTCTTTGGTAGTTTCCACGTTTGTAAGAACTGTGCATTCCACTCAGTTCATCTTGTTCCTCATTACTTGACTTTCTCTGTGACAGAACATCTAGTTTCGTCTGCTAGCCAGATGTAGACAAGATAATTTGTTCTTATAGACACAATCTCTCTAGCTCTATAAGATGTCTCACTATGGCAAATAGGGTATGAACTTCGAAGTTGTCTGGGTCAGTATGGAATCCAGATTCTGATGCTTTGTCTGTGACCTTTTGCGCAAATCATTTACCTGCACCTCCATCTTCCTCACCTGAAAAATGAGTATTTTTCTTCTGGAGAGTTGAATGAAAATTAAAAGACATAATGTAAGTAAAGTTCCTAGAATAGTACCTAGCAAATGGCAGGTGCAAAATATTCAGTGGCTGCTGAGGAAACAAAAACAAACTCCTGATTTTACAGAAAGGAAGACTGATTTGGAAATGTCTTGCTGGGAGAAGAGATGTTCTGCTGTCTCTATCCAATTTCCAGGACTCTAGCATCCCATGATGCAAATTCACTAGAACTCCTAAAGGTATTCTGTTATATAATGTCCTTAACAGTATCCGTTCAGGCTGAAATACAAAGAAAGAGATAATCTGCCACAGTTCCAGAGTTGTAAACAGGGATAATGAAGCCTATGTCCTAGGGTTGTGGGGTGATATTAACTGTACTAAGACACGTGAAAGTGTTTCAAGAGATAAGAAATGCTTCATAAATGCTCTTATTATTAAATAGTTTCATGAAACACAATAAAGTAGGTGAAAAAGAAGAATGATTAGGGACGCCTGGGTGGCTCAGTTGGTTAAGCGTCCAACTCTTGACCTCAGCTCAGGTGGTTATCTTGTGGTTCGTGGTTCGAGCCCCATGTCAGGCTCTGTGCTGATCGTGTGGAGCCTGCTTGGGATTCTCTTTCTCTCTCCCTCTCTCTGGCCCTCCCATGCTCATGAGCTCTCTCTCTCTCTCTCTCTCTCAAAAAAAAAAGAAGAATGATTAGAATTTTATAACATATAATTGGAATTAAAAGGACTCTGGAAAATTGTAGAAGTGATCAAAAAGAGATATAAAAAGAAATAAACATAGAACATTTAAAAGCAGCAGTGACTAAAAAATACTCTATTTATTGAAAATGCAAATGACATAGAAGACTATGATATTTTTAAAGACAAGTGAGAAAGAGGTGACAACAAATCAGAAATAATGCTAAAAATTGAGTTTATTAAGATTAGGTTAAACTTAACCTAAAAGACTGAGAACTGCTGGGCCAGAGGGTGTTAGGCACGGTAAGGTAAGCAGTTGCTTTTGTGCTTGGTGAGTCCCTGTTGACCAGAAATATTGTCACCCTTCTCTGCCAGATGTTACAGTGTCTGAAGTCATCTCAAAAGACCGAGTCTTTGGGCTACGGTTAATTATTGCTGTAAGAGCTTACCTATGTAAATGGATTTCAGGTATAGATTATTTCTTAAGATCACATTAGCATCAAAAGCAGAAAGAAGGAGTTCAACGAAGGGAAGGGAAACTCACATTCTTTGTATTTTTCTAAAAAGATTCTTCTAGGCAAGTCACATATTCTGTGCTACTACTCACTAAACATTGTGAATTGTACAGTGAGCTTACCCTGATTTTGCAAAACTTACCATGCCTCTTGAGTTCCAAGAGCAATACAAACCATAAATTTGTAAAGTCTTTATTAAAATAGACTTTTTATTTTTCATGCATTAACAAGAAAATTTTTTCAAACCTTTGAAACAGCGAAGAATGTTAACAAAGAACAACAGCATTTTAAATATATTTCCTGAAATAAACAACTAATGTTCCTAAGAAAAGGTATAGGATACTTAATGACCTAGTATTTAATAAAATGTTCTTTATAGAAATGGGTTATAAACTTTACCACAGAGACACCAAATCTATTCCTAATCAAGACAGGCAATCAAATAAACCAGCTCTAAGTCACCTGCTCCATTAGAAACCATCCATGTGACATAGCATTTCTCTTTATATACAATAGCAGCCTCTGCTGGAGAAAGAAAAGGATGCTTCTGTTATAGAGCTTTAGCTCAAACCTATTTTGACCCAGAAGAACTGATTCCTTCCATTTCCTGCTGTATCAACAAACTAAATTGTAACAGTTTTCAAGGTCTCAAAGACATGCGGGCCTTATCAAGTATATCCTTTCTGATTTTTGGATAAGTTGGATGTCCTTCAAGAACCTGCGAAAACAAAAAACAAAAGCACAAGAACTTGTAATTGATTACTGAGAACTAGAGCTATAAAACTTACTGGAAATATGTATTACAGTTGAGATTTCATTGTATTAATATTACAAATATAACAACACTTCTTAAAGGTGACATTTGAAATGTGACGTAACTCCTAGTAATAGTACTTAGAAGACAACAATACATGTGAGAAATACAACAAATATAATTACTTCCTTAATGGATCAGCTGCAAAAAACAAGTATGTATCAATGATTTTAAATATTTAGAAAGTTTAGCTAATCGGGGCGCCTGGGTGGCTCAGTCAGTTAAGCGTCCGACTCTTGATTTCGACTCAGGTTATGATCTCGTGGTTCCCAAGACTGAGCTCTGCATCAGGCTCTGCACTTTCAGTGCAGAGCCTGCTTAGGATTCTCTCTCTTCTCTCTCTGCTGCTCCCCCGGCTCAACCACATGCTGTCTCTCGAAATGAATAAATAAAAACTTAAGATATTTTAGCTATTCATATGATATTAATAAACCCTCACAAAGTTAATTTCGACCAGTAGCACATATCAGATATACTTGGAGTTATTTTGAAACATACAAATTTTTAGGCCTACTGAGTCTAGTAGTGGGGAGATACTCATTTTTTAAAAAAGAATTCCACAAATGGTTCTAATGCATAACCTTACATTAATGTACAACCTTAACCTTAATGTGAAACACTGCCTTACAGAGAGGCTCAGCAATCAATAGCAATCACTGAAGTCAAGTATTTGCTATAATGATGCTGATACAGCTATTTAGGATAGGAGACATTACATAATTCCTTTCCAAGGAGCTGCTTTTCTTGGAGCTCCTAACAATATAATGCCTTATCTGGAACAATGGTGCAGTGCCTCATATATCTATGGGACAATGTACATATAAGGAAACTGCAAATTCTAAACCTGCAACTTAAATATTTGTCACTTGCTAAGGGATCATCTAGTTAGGGATAGATTACAGAAATGTAATTGAATGACTTCTAAGTAACAGAAATACCTCTTGTCTCTAATTTATAAATCTGAATTCTGCACTAACCAGACTTAGACACATTCACAAGAACTTCTATTCAGAAGAATGGCTTGGAGAATCAATAGTTTTAGTTCACATGCTTCTCCCCTTGTCTCTGTCTTTAACGTGACACAAACATTTTATTATTTGAGCCTCAATTAAAACCATGTTTGATTCAAGTAAATTTATTATTATCTAAACTTTGAAAAGCAGAAATCTCTCCCAGATGTATTTGATGAAGCCATTTAATCCAAATACAACATCGTCTACCTCTGCCATTGAGTAAGATGTATTCATGTACATCTTGAGATTAACTAAAAGTAGGAAATTGTGTATCTGAAACATTTTAAGAAATCTATATTGAAGTATTACCTGGTGACATACGTCAATTGCATCCACATATCTTTTTGCTTTTAAGTAATTGAATGCCAATTTGTATCCTGTTAAAGACAAAAAAAAACCAAAAAACAACATAATGATGTAGCACTATTTATAGAGCACACTGCTAGCATTACCTTTTTTGCCCCCTCCTTTGTTTGCTTACTCATTTGAGAAGTCTTAACAAAGGCTGGTGACTATACTGTAAAGAGAGAAGGGATGGGATAATGGAAGGTGGAGTGGCTCAAAGGGAGAACAGGTAGCAAAAAAAATGGAGTTAGAAAAAGGACTGCAGTGAATATCCTGTTGGGTTAGAAGACTGACATACTACAGGAGTGGCTTTTGTAAGTTACTAAAAAAATCCCATTTATTTCAGATTATAGTAATAACTCATCACAGGGCAGTAAATGATAACACAACTATTCATTTATACCACATAGGTTTATTTAGCACTTAACATGTCAGGCGCAGTCAGGAAGTTTACATTTTATTAGAGAAGGAAAGTATATTATTTAAGTAATTATGTAAGTATGTCACCAATTTCCAAAGTGAGATAAATGCTATGAAAGAAAGGTACAGGCCAAGAGAGCTATCATAAGCAGCCTGGGTGGGGAGGGGGTGGGTATCAGGCAATGCCTGGAATCTGAAGGATGAGGGGATAGGCCGAGGGAATCGGAAGCAAGATGGCAGAAGGAGCTGACCAGGCAGCAGTAGTCATGGGACCCACAGGAAACAAATGGATTTGAAGTACGACAGGGCAGAGCAGTTGGGAGGGTGGCCCAGAAGAGGACAGAGCAGTCACCAGATATGCCACATCAATGATTAGTAACAATTATCACAATTACCGATACCGAAATGTCATGTTTCAAATACTGACAATTTAAAACAAAGTTTTAAGACATTCTTAAATGATTGCTGCTTTTCTGTAAGAACGCTATAAGAGTTAGCAAACAGGAGATAAGACAAATAAGATATGATGTATACCATGATGTAAAATAATATGTAATTAATACATTCAATATTTCACTTTACCTCTTGCAAATATAAATCAGGGAAATTTAAATGCTGCTCTTGGGGTCTAATAAAAGTACCAAAATTTTTTTTTTTATTTCAAACAAATACTTGAAAGGAATTATTGGCTAATGTAATCATAAGGTAGTAAAAAGTAAGAAACAGGACTTATCTGAAATTCATAGTGTTTTATAAAAACACACATGAACACACATGCCTATAAAACCATCAAAGATGAAAACAGTAAGTTTAGGAGAGTTAAACTTGATATTACAAAGGAATTGTAAAACTGGCTAATAAAGGTGGTGACATTTAAAAAGGAAAACAATTTAAGATGTCACGCCATGTCAAACATACTTTACATGAAAACTAGAGCCAAAAAAGTTGGACTTCAGTTTTGGGGTCTGGCTTCCTGACTGGCTTTGAGACCTCAGGTGAGCTGCCAACTTCAAGTTTCCTCATCAACCCCTCCTCCCCCCAACTCTTAGTGTACTTTTAAGATCAAAGGAAATACTTGCCGTGAAAGGATTTTAAAAGTTTTAGAGCATCATACAAATAGGACTAATAGTAAAATAGAAGAACAAAGTTTTAATGTTGGAAGAAACTTGATAGATCATCTTGTTCAAAATATTTTAGGGAGGAAATAAAGGGCCAGAAATGTCAAAGGATATGTACACTGAGGCTGCATTATACCTGTCAAGCTTACAAAAATTCAACTCTGTGTAATGAGGGGAAAAAAGGTAGCATGGCAGGGGAGGGGGGGGAGGAGGAACATGAACAATGTACACAGTCTAGTGAGTGTCATATAACCAGAGAATGGATGTAAAGGGGGAAACAGAATTGTGTTTTCTTTTTGGATCTCAGTTCCTGGTGCCTTTCATGGTGACAGTACTCAAGCCTCAATCCTTTGGAAAGAACATGACCGTGATTTTAAGGATTTCCTGACAACTATATAAGTGAAAGGCAATTGCAGGTGTTGGATACAATGACAATCTGAAGGAAGAAACTAAAGAATGAACTGGGAGCCTCAGAGAAAACTTACTAATGAGAAGTCAGGGAAATTGACAAAATCATCTATAAAATACATAGATGACACAATGAAAGAATGAATGAGTTGGAATATTTGCTGACGTCTTCCAAAGAACAGAATGTTTAAATAACTTAACTTGTAAATGTATTCCTTCTGTGGAATAAAATATATTTAAGGAATTTTTATTTTACAAGCTGACTTTATTGTGTAGGATACATGATCTTAAGAAGGAAAAATACTATCAACAAATGGTATGGTATTAGTTCCTGTGCCATATACCAGTCTAGTAAAATAACAAACTCAAGAAAAATACAAGGTGGGGGAAGTCCTGAACTGACAGCAGTTAATGTAAAGATGACTTATCTGATTGCAAATTAAATCTGAGTCCATACCATGACATAGCTGCTCAAAAGACTCATGCCACCTTAAGGCTAAGTTAACAACTGCTAAAATGCTTAATAAAAAAATAGCTTGATTATGCATATAATTAGATTCTTAAATTATACTTAAGAACTTGTTAATTTCTGGTACAACATTTTGGGAGGGACATGGACAAACAAAAGAGCCTTTTCCAAAGTTATCTGGCCATGAAATCTAATCTCTTTATACTCAATTCTCTTCATTTTTTTTCTTTTTTTAAAGAAGTAACTATTAATACCTCACCAACTATTCCAAAGGACAGAGTAGGAAGCATTATTTTAGAGTTTACAGGAGACAGGAACAAGAAGGCTGAAAGATTTGGAAGCAAGTCTCAGGAAGAATGGACAAGTAATTGAGATAGTTTGAAGAGATGTCTTGGGAGAGACAGGACAGTGGTTGAATTAGAATGCCACCATCGGTAAGAGGGAAGAGACTCTGTGGGCTGCTCCAGAGAAGAGACCTGACCAGTTTCAATGCAGCATATTTCAGCTCAGTACAAAGAAAGGGAAGAGCACAGGTATGAGCTCCTCGCAATGTGGAGGGAGGCTAGTCACTAAGTATATTCTAGATGCTGTGCATCTGGTAGGGATGTTGGAGACTGCATTCCTTGAGTCTATCACTGGAACAAATTGATGTTTCTGGATGCTCAGTAAAAATAAAAAAAATGTTCCATGGTCATATTATTGTGGGAAACACGTCCCTCTGTGATATCCATCACAATGTGCATTAGTGTTTAAAGGCATAAGAAGTTCTGCAGTAAAGAGACCTGCAGGGGCGTCCGGGTGGCTCAGTTGGTTACGTATCTGACTCTTGAATTCAGCTCAGGTTATGATCCTACAGTCGTGGGATTGAGCCCCACATTGGGCTCCATGCAGGGCATGGAGCCTGCTTAAGATTCTCTCTGCTTCTCCCACATCCCTTGCCACTGAACTTGATCTTGATTTAATGAAATGTTTTCTTAACTGATGTGACATTGGAATACTTTTTCCCACAGCATTATCATTTTAGAAATAGCAGAGGGTTAAAGGGAGAGAAAGGGGCAGAGTTAGATTAGATGCAGGGGCGCCTGGGTGGCTCAGCTGGTTAAACGTCTGACTTTGGCTCAGGTCACAATCTTGCGGTTCGTGGGTTTGAGCCCTGTGTTGAGTTCTGTGCTGACAGCTAGGAGCCTGGAGCCTGCTTTAGAGTCTGTGTCTCTCTCTCTTTCTGCCCCTCCCCTTTTCATGCTTTGTCTCTCCCTCTCTCAAAAATAAACATTAAAAAAAAAAAAAAAAAAAAAAGATGTAACTGAGGACCCGTTTGAATCTCAGGACATTATACTTAGTAACTATTAAGCTAATAATCTATTATGAACATAAAATTTATTTTTCAGAAGGACTGATAAAGGAAGTTGGCTTTTTATTTAGGAAGCTGTTTATTTTGTTCTTAAAAAATATTAAATGCATTTAAATGGAGATTTACAAATAAAACTCAAGTTTCCAGAAAAACCTAGTATCTAATTTGTTAAACTCACCTACTGTTGGATTTGTCTGATTGCCATGTTTCCATGCCATCTCATAGTTTAAGGCAGCGTCTGTATATGCTTGCTCTTTTTCCATAATGTATCCCATGTATTCATAAGCTTTGCAGCAAGACTGAAAAAAAAATGGAAGATGTTATCAGCAGATATCACTTGATTTTATGGGGGTGCTTATGACTCTAGAGGTTGACCATATTAACTCATTTAATTGGCATATAAAACAATGTTTTTCAACCTTGGCTATGCAATCAAGTCATCTATGGGACTTAATGAAAGATTCTGATCAAGTCCCACTTCTATTCCCCCCAGAGTCAGGAGTTTTACATGCTAGGCAATGGACTGTGTATTTTACACATATACACATACAGTTTTTATTACAAATAGTTTTAAGTTAAAATTAACAGTGTAATGAACCCCATGAACCTCTATCTTCAACAATTAAATCAGGACTAATACTGTTTTAACCTCTACCCCCCACACTTGTCCTTCTGTATTATGAAAGAAAAAAAAAATCCTCAGATATTGTATCATCTCATTCATAAATATTTTACTTTAGTATGCCTCTTTACATACAAGGACTTTCTTTAAACATAACCACAATTTATCATACCTAAACGTAACAACTCATTGATATTACCAAATATCCATTCATTATTCAAATTTCAAATGGTCTCAATATCAGTTTGTTTTGTCTTGTTTTTAGTTTGTTAGGAAGATGATCCAAACAAGACCCACACATTGTAACTGGTGGAAATGTCTCTCAACTTTCTTTTGATCTAGAGGTTTCCTCTCCATCACTCTCTGTGTCTCTTTTTTTGCAAGTTTTTAAACGTAGCAAAAAAGAATTTTTATCCTAGAGTTCCTCACAGCCCAGATTTAGTTGAATGCATCCTTGCAAGTGCTTATGTAATATATTCCTATATCACCAATATTTCCTGGAAATTGTAATTAGATCTAGAGGTTTGAATTTGATTTCAATCTTTGAGGACAGAGGTAAAAGTACTTCTAGGTCAGTGCCCTGGTGAGCCACATTGGAGCCTGAGGCAAAAGGAAAAATGCACAACTCTGTATACATGTTTTTGTGATTTAATTGATAATTTCCCCCCCAGATGTTAACATTTTACAAATCAAATTGACAAGTTGAGATATTAAAACTCACAACATTTAAAATTTAAATATTTCTTTATACCCAAACTAAATTTATTATAATTTTATTTTCCTGACTTTAATGGGAGTAAATATATTAACATTTTCATTAAAATCATTACCCACTGAAAAATATACAGGGGCACATGAGTGGTACAGTCGGTTAAGCGTCTGACTCTTGATTTTGGCTCAGGTCACGATCTCATGGTTCATGAGTTTGAGCCCTGTGTGGAGCTCTGTGTGGAAGTGTGAAGCCTGCCTGGGATTCTCTCTCTCTCTCTCTCTGCTCCTCCCCTGCTCGTGCTTTCTTTCTCAAAATAAATAAGTAAACATTTTAAAAACGAAAAATATGTAAAAACATGGATATGGAGACATAAATTTTCCCCTTTTGTTTCAGGCTTCAATACCACTCAGCACAGCACTGTCAGATGCTATTTAACATTTTGGCATTTTGGCTAAAAAATACTGCATTAAATTATTTATTAAAAATTTTTTCCTCCAATGTTTATGTATTTATTTTGAGAGTGAGACAGACAGAGTGTGAACAGGGGAGGGGCAGACAGAAAGGGAGACACAGAATCCGAAGCAGGCTCCAGGCTCTGAGCTGTCAGTACAGAGCCCGATGTGGGGCCTGAACTCACAAACTGTGAGATCATGACCCGAGCTGAAGTCAGATGCTCAACCGACTGAGCCACCCAGGTGCCCCTGCATTATTTATTGTAATAATATTTTATTATAATTTATAATAGGTATCTTGATTAAATGATAATTTATCTACAATGGACTGTTTCTATTCCCCCCAAATCCGTACATGGAAAGCCTAACCTCCAGTGTGATGCTACTAGGAGATGGGATCTTTCAGAGCTAATTAGGTCATGAGGGTGGAGCTCTCGTGAGTGGGATTGGTGTCCTTATAAAAGAGACCCCAGACAGTTCTCTTATCCTCTCCTCCCACCATGTGAGGTCACAACAAAAAGTCAGTGGTCTGCAACTCAGAAAGGTGCCCTCACCAGAACCCAGCCATGCTGGCACCCTTACTCCAGACGTCCAGCCTCCAGAACTGTGACAAATCAACTTCTACCGTTTATATGCCACCCGGTCTATAGCACTTTGTTATAGTAGCACCAGCTGCCTAAGATCATTACTGAGACGTAAAGTGCCCTTGGAAATTTTGGACCCCAAGTGAGGGTTTCACTAACCTCACCCCAGTTCAGCCCTGTCATAGATGGCGTGATCTTCCCTGAGGAGGCACATAACGTCAGGTTCTCTTTTGATGATGTTATACCCTTTCATCAATTTATCAGGGCTGGAAAATGATGATAGTCTATCACTCTTCATTTATTATCTGGAAACATCTATAATAAGAGATGTCTTTTATACTATATTGTTTCCCAGTAGTGTAGTTCATACAGAAAAGGTAGGCTAAGTGCTTAATGGCTTCCCTTTATTTCCCAGCTTCAGAAATAATAGTTCATCAGTATATGTCAATGGTGACTAATTAGGTTTTTCATTTTTTTTTTTTCTTTTTTGGATCTTTGTAAACCCATGGATTTAAACTTTTTTGGTGTGTTTCAATCCACTGCAGTTACTATTCTTACTGAGAGTTAATGTGTTCCAACTCTGGCTACTGTGAGTGTCTTCAAGTTGGCTCCTGAGTCCTTGACATGACTCTAATCATCTTCGATAGTTTCCTTGCCATCTGGTATGACAAGATGGTCTAGTGTCATCCTGTACATTTCTGTCCCAGATCTGGATGATCTCCATCTTTTAATTATACAATTCAAGGTTTCGAAGCTCTAGTTCCTGAATCTCATGCTTCCAATATTGACATGCCTAATCAGCCAAATGGCGCCTCTAAAGTAGCCATTGTGTTCAGCCATGCAATATATTGCTGTCAGTGTTCCAGGAAACTGAAATTCTATCTGCACTGAAACCTTAATTTCCATGTAATCTCACTTAATCCTAGACGAGGCGTGTAAGGGTCAGCCATTTGGCTGTTTACATTTTTCTTTTTCTTTTTAATTGAAGTATAGTTGACACACAATGTTACATTAGTTTCGGGTGTACAACATAGTGATTTACCAAGTCTATACCTTATCCCATGCTCACTACAAGCATAGTTCCCATGTGTCACGATTCAACGTTATTACAATATCACTGACTATATTCCCTATGCTGTACCTCTTTTCTTTTTTTAAATGTTTATTTATTTATTTTGAGGGGGGAGCCGCAGAGAGAGACAGAAAGAGAGAATCCTAAGCAGACTGTGCCCTGTCAGCATAGAGCCCAACCGGGGGCTCAAACTCATGAACCGTGAGATCATGACCTGAGCCAAAATCAAGAGCTGGACACTTAACCGACTAAGTCTCCCAGGGACCCACCCACTCCATGCTGTACCTCTCATCCCCATGACTTTTTCACTCCATAACTGGAAGTCTGTATCTCCCATTCCTCTTAACCCACTTTGCCCATACCCCTATGACCCACTCCTCTGGCAGCTATTAGTTTGTTCTTTGAGTCTGTTTCTGCCTTTTGTTTGTTTAGATTCCACGTATAAGTGAAATCATGTGGTAGTTATCTTTCTCTGACTTATTTCACTTAGCGTAATACCCTCTAGGTCTATCCATGTTGCACAAATGGCAAGGACCCATTCTCTTTTTATGGCTGAGTCATAGTCCACTGAATATATCTGCCACATCATCTTTATCCATTCTATCAATGTACACTTGGGTTGCTTCTTATCTCAGCTATTGTAAATGATGCTGCTTTTTAAACATGGGAGTGTATATAACTTTTTGAATTAGTGTTTTCATTTCATTTGGGTATATACTGAGCAGTGAAATTTTTGGATCATATAGTCTTTCTATTTCTAATTTTTTGGGGAACGTCCATACTGTTTTCCATAGTGGCTGTACAAATTTACATTCCCACCAATAGTGCACAAGAGTTTCCTTTTCTCTACATCCTTGCCAACACTTGTTATTTTTTGTCTTTTTGATGATCCTAGTCATTGTGACAGGTGTAAAGTGATATTTCACTGTGGGTTTGATTTGCATTTCCCAGATGGTTAGTGATATTGAGCAACTTTTCATGTCTATTGGCCATTTGTACATCTTCTTTGGAAAAATGTCTATTCAGGTCCTCTGCCCATTTTTAAATTGGATTTTTGTTTGTTTTGGTATTGAATTCTACAAATTTTTCATATACTTTGGATATTTTTTCACTTTTTTCAAAAATTTTTAATGTTTATTTTTGAGAGAGAGAGAGAGAGAGAGAGCGCGTAGCGTACATACTAGTTGGGGAGGGGCAGAGAGAGAGGGAGATACAGAACCCAAAGAAGGCTCCAGACTCCAAGCGGTCAGCACAGACCCAATGCTAGGTTCCAACCAACGAACTGTGAGATCATGACCTGAGCCGAAGTCAGAGGCTTAATTGCCACCCAGGCACCCCTATATACTTTGGATATTAACCTCTTATCAAATACATCATTGCAAATATCTTCTCCCACTTCTGCCCTTTTGCTTTGTTGATGGTTTCCTTCTCTGTGTATAAGCTTTTTATTTTGGTGTAGTCCCAGTAGTTTATTTTTGTCTTATTTCCTTTGCCTGAGGGGTCTGGAGGCAGATTTTTCAAAACCTATTAATTAGTATTACCTGTTTTTCAAGTCCAACTTAACTTCAAATTAGATGTACAGACTATAAATTGATAAACGGCTTGATATTTTGGGTTTTTAAAGTTATTAAAGTAACTTAATAGCATTAGATGATCTGTTTTATAACTTAATTTGCTCAAAGAGAATAAGACAGATTTACTATGATTACGATTTTGAGGTAATTGACATGAATCTGTAAAGATAAATATCCTTAAGTTTCTAAGTTGATTGCAATTATTTCTCAACAAATAGTAACAAATTCTTTAAAAATGTTATAAGACATTCTTTTTTGTGTGCCTAAAAACCAAAATGAGCTATTACTGAAATATGGTGGAATTGTATAGACTTAAAGATTTTCAGCTTTATACCTAAAGGTAAGAACTTTTTAATAAGCAAATTAAATGCTGGAAAGACTTTTCCCCACAAAATATATTATGCATAGTGGATTTTAATAATGTGAAAACAACATGCAGCTGCAGTAAATTTATCTAGAGTATTTCTTAATAGGAGGGACAGACGTCCGCAATTAACGTTCTTCTGCAATTTTCATTAGTTCTGGGATGAGCTGGATAATCACAAATGCTTGACATTCCATAAACACTTTCTGTAAGTGGGGCGTAAACCACAGCTGAACCCTGAAACTGCATCAATCTCTATTTTTCTTTATTTTCAAAAGCAAATGGCTTCTTTCTTCTCATGACTGTTTATTTCCTGATTGTGTTAAGAATAAACATTTAATTTTCAAAAAATACACAAGAATCCTTAGAAATGGACCAACATTCTATAATAACCTATTACGGGAAGCTTGTAAGTGAAAGGTTAACAATGATGTTTTACTCTTCAATCACCTACCCTATTATGACGCAGGCACCGTTTTAATAGCTCTTCTGCCATGTCGTATTTTGCTGACTGAATATAAATATCAGCAAGCAGCAGCCAACTCTTCTCAAAGTCCTCAGCATCAATAGGATTCCAGTTCATTTTCGCAATCCGCTTCAGCTGGTTTCTGGCTCTTGGAGTCTGTTTCAAGATCATATAAGCTGTTGCCATTCCCAAAAGTGCTGGAATATGATCCCTCTGTAAGAAAGCAAAACTTCAGATGCCCATATACACAAATATACATGTTCTATGTTTAAAAGGAAACAGGGAAAGTAGCAAGTGCTACACAATGTGAGAACTGGCCTGTGAATTCTGTAACTGGCTCCACAGATATAACTGTGACATAGTCATTATTTAATACACTGAGTAAACTCAAGCTATCATGGAGAAACCTGGTCAGGCACCATGTGGTCAAAATAATTCAATAAATACACAGATGCCAGAACCACATGATTCAGACCATTAAGGCGACTTAATCTTTTGGGGACTAATTAGTTTTTATGGTTTTATACAGAAACAGGAAAAAACAAAATTCTATTTCAGTATAATACTCGTTAAACATTTGCGTTTCAGATTCTGCATTCAGATTCCTTAGTTCTTTCACTTGTAAAACAAGAATGAGAATGATTTACCTGCAAATGATATTCCTTCTCTATGTGACCTTCTACTGACTTATCTATATTGACTTTTTATCGATATGGACTTTTATCACTTGTTTTCCCTTCCTTCTTGTTTTATTTGAAAGCCTCTTCATCCAATTAAGTTTGACCAATGAAATCTTATAAACAAGGCATGCGATTAATCACTTAGAAATTATATGAAATAAACTCATGCCTTAAAACACTCTTTTAGACTTAGAGCCTGCTGCTTGGTAGTGTCTATAAAACACAATGTTCTTTTAGAGAAGAGTTCAGAGTCAGAAAATGTCACTCTGTGAAACCTACAGACTAAAAAGAATTGGTATGAAATGGAAGCCATTAGTGATCTACCCAGAAAACCAACTTACCTAAGCAATATGTGTATATCCCTGATAAAGCTAGGGGGGCTTCTTACATTTCAGCAGTGGGATCATGATGTTTTCATAAAGAGAAGGCTTCAGGTTAAAATACAAATAAAAGATGAGAGACTGTGCTTTAGAAATTACAATATCATGACTATAATAAAAGGACACTGTAAGATAGCAAGTTTGGGTAACCAATAAGGAATACTGCCGAAAGGAGACTAGAGGGGCATGTTCAATGTCCAACCCTGATCATGGTTGGAAGTCAGAAATAACCCTGGAATATGGGGCCCCTGGGTGGCTCAGTCGGTTGAGCGTCCAACTTTGGCTTAGGTCAGGATCTTGCGGTCTGTGAGTTCGAGCCCTGCGTTGGGCTCTGTGCTGACAGCTCGGAGCCTGGAGCCTGCTTTGGATTCTGTGCCTCCCTCTCTCTCCGCCCCTCCCCTGCTCATGCTCTGTCTGTCTCTCTGTCAAAAATAAATAAAACATTAAAAAAAAAATTAAAAAAAAAAAAAAAGAAAGAAATAACCCTGGAATAGAGAGGACAGTTCCTTAGAGCTTGATGAAAACAATTTTTTGGAAGATAAAATTTCTTTGGTTGTAATTCTATGCCTAGCAACAAACTTCCAATATGTAATTTGCTGTTGTAATTAAGGGATGGCAAAAAGGTTTGAGTGCCAAATTCAGCCAATTGGTGGTAGATTTTGGAGACATAAGGGGCATATTATCAATTATTGAGCCCCTCCCCCCTTCTGTAGAAAGGAAAGAAAATAGAGGTCTGCTCTGAATTTGTCAGCCTGGTCCTAGGACAGCCCAAGACAAGAAAGGTTCTATAAAAATGTCCAGATCTAGGGGTGCCTGGGTGGCTCAGTCGGTTAAACATTCAATTTCAGCTCAGGTCATGATCTCAGTTTGTGAGTTTGAGCCCCGCATCGGGCTCTGTGCTGACACCTCAGAGCCTGTAGCCTGCTTTGCATTCTGTGTCTCCCTCTATCTCTGCCCCTCCCCTGCTCATGCTCTATCTCTCTCTTTCAAAATAAAAAAAATTAAAAAAAAGTCCAGATCTAGTCACATGCTAAAAATATCCTACACTATACATTTAAAAATAAGCTCTCTGAACCACACACCTTGAGTTTGATTGGAATTAATCAACTTCTCACCACTTGATCACTCCTGAATGAACTCAAGAATGGTTTCTAAAAGCGCAAACCTGAGTTACAACCCCTGCATTAGACCCATATGTCTTTTCTGGTGCAGACATCCTAAGGTGTTCAGCTGGCTTGTCAATGTCTCTCTCAGTCACTCTGAGCTGCAGCAACTTTAGATCACAGAAGACAATATAGCCATGTTGTAACCAATGCACCCTTATGCTTCAAGACGACAGGATGAAAACAGGTGGAAACAGTTTGCTTGGGTTTAATGTGTCTTCTACCTTTTCCTCAGGTGACTTCCTGTTACCTACCTCTTTTTCAATCAATCTGAATGCTACAGAGTGTCATAAATATACCCCATGCTTGTCTGCCTCCTTGCCTTTGTTCATACTTTCCCCTTCCCCTAGAATGTATGTATTGTCTGTCTCTGCCTGTGAAAATGCAATTTATCATGGTTCCTCTTAAATCACACCTCTCCACAAAAGGGCCTCCCCACTTTCCTTATACTGCTTCCTACACCACTTTTACCTGTAACTCTAGGACAGAATGTAATAGATTTTGGTTTGCACACAGGCAGTATGCTTTGCCTTATCATCCCTAGATTATGATAAACTCGATAAAAGAGAATATACACTTTTGTGATTCCCATTTTGCCTAGCACCCACTGGCTGCTTAGTGAATATTCATTTTATTAATACATGCAGCTTATGAGTTAAAAGAAAAAAATGCCAGATAAAACTCACTGCTGAAACATCAGTTCATGCATCAGTCTTAGGCTGGAATGGTCAGTGAACAGATTTGAGGGTAGTATATTACTAATCACACATATATGAATGGTAAAAACAATGCAGTCTCACCAACACAAAAAACTGGCACAGTACTGCTAAGAAACAGCCGTGATGTCGCTCACTGATTTTGGTGTTCTCTCAAACCTCATGATTTAAACTCTCTCCCCTACTTCTGCTCTCCATTCATCAGCCGCTGTCGTCCATCTGCTGCCACACGGCCCACCCCTGAGAGGGTCACGTCATGGTCAGCAGAAGGGTGCTGCTCTAGAATGTTACTGCTGCTGATACTACCTTGCTGTTAAGTTCCAAGGGTGGCTTACAGGGGTGATAAAGTGCCATCTAGGATGCTTGTGCACAAATGGCAACAGGAGCTATAGGTTCCCCAAAGCTCTCCTGGGTCATGGGAGGCAAGAGGAAGGGGCCACTGCAGGAGGGTTTTGGTGGCTTACTGCTACTACTGTGATCTCTGAACCGCAAGAAAACACAGCAAAGTTCTGTATGTCCTCTGAGAGACATAAATTATGAATTTTTGGTGGCCTACAACACTGTTGAATGGAAGGAACATGAAATCCAATGAGTATGCTTAGAACTAGCGATCACCCACTGCTGATGAGTGGGGTCCCTAGAATTCCTTCCTTAGTATCAAGCAATTGAAGAAATACAGCACTGTGTGAGAGAAGGCAAAACCAAGAACCCAGAGTGAGAAGGTGGATCTGAGTGAGGTGAAAAGAGAAGAAAATCTCTGATCTAATTATTATTTGCTCTAATTATTATTACTGTTGTTACTATTATTATTTTTGCAGGGGCAAACAACACCATTATTCTCACGACTGAATTATAAGCGGTCAGTACTGACCTCATTTAGCCTTAGATTTGGAAACATTTCAAGTTTGCACAAGTGAAAAGGTGAGCTATCAAGGCAAACAGGTATTTATTTTCACTTAGCAAGTTAAGTGAAACAACACAGAAACTTTCCAGAAGACAAAGCCATTCCTTTGAGTTAATTTATGCCCTTTTGAAGAAGAATTTCCTTTTCTTAGAATTTACCATTCTAATAGGAATAAATATAAATACATATATAAAGAAATACAAATAAATACAAATATAAATAAATAAATATAAACAACATATCAAAATAGTAACAAAACTGTTTCTTCTGGAAACAGAGGTATATATATATTGCGTAGAATTATGCCGAACTACAGAGGCAATTTGTACTTGTAATTAAGTCAATCTTCAGAAAGTAAACAACTATTTCTATACCACCAAGAAAGATAATATAAAGCTGAAAAAGAAAATCTAACCTCAGATGTTGCTATTTCAGTGAAGGTATTCAATGCTTGTTCAACATTAGACTTCTGCTTGGTAGCGACTAGGCAATAGTTTTCCATTATGCGAAGCTGTACATGACCCTGAATGGTCTGAGGTTTTAGTTCTTTAAGGAGTTTTTCTGCTGTTCTCACTGCTAATTGCACAGACTCTTGCTTCTCAGTTGAATTCCTATATACAATTAAAAATAAATCTGTCTGTTACTCATGAAGTAAAAAATTCACTGATTTTGGAATGAGCCCTAGGGTACACTGGCTTCTTTGCTGTCACTTAATGTAACCCTTTTGTGGAATGTCACTCATTCTCTTCTAATACAAAGTGAACCACGGTTACAATGCATTAGATTTAAACAATTAATACAGCTTTAATGAAACACCATTAAACATTTATTCACTTTAGACTGAAGACAAAAATTGGACAATATCTGTATGTGGTAAGTGTGTTCATTTCCACTAATATAAAACTAGAATTCGGGAGAAGTAGAATCATTCAATTATCAAGTGGTACATATACTCAGAAAATGAAAGGAAAGAAAGGAGGGAGTAAAAAGTAACTAACTTTGCTGAAGCACCTACTATGTGCCAAGTACTGCAATATTTTTACCTGTCTATCGGTCTCTCAGAAAAGAAACTATGTATCTGTCAAAGGCTGTAAATGTCAAGTGTAAAAACAATGTGGATATGTGACATCAATTTTCTTATTTAAAAAAAAATATATAAATCAATTAATAAAAGGAAATTAAATTCTCAAAGCCCATTCAGTAAACCATTGGTTTTTTTTACCTCAGGCTTCAGGCTTTACCTTCTCTAGAACATTTCACATTGTTGAATACCTTCTTCAAAGTTTCCCTCCTTTGCCTTCTGTAACATTATGGTTTTGGGTCTCTTGCTACCATGCTGAGTGTCCTTTTCTGACTTCCCTTCCTCCTCCAATCCCCTTAAACATTAGCCCGAAGTTTAGTTTTCAAACTTATGTTACTGCATTCTATTTGCAAAGAGACCATTCATTGAGCTCCAACTGTCTACTCTGATCACACATCCCCCACACCTGTATCTCCAGCTGGGACCTCCCTTCCGAGTTCTAGTTTTATATTTTCAACTATTTGCTAAATATTTCCATGAGGACAGCCTATAGTTGCATAACAGTATGTTACCTAAACCTTTATAAACAAACAGAAACATGCCTCTCCTTTGCTCTAAAACTTTTAATGGTCTCTATAACCCAAGCCTCCAAATCTGTCATTAAAACCTCTCAGCAGTCTGTTCTCACTTTCTCTCACACCCCTGTGCATCTTCCCCTGACTGCTTTGCACTGCTAGGATTTCTATGAATTCTTGTAACACTTACTATCCATTTCACCCATTTCTGTTTTGTCAAAGATCCAATGGTTTCAGATATTGTCTTGCCTCCTAAGTAAATTACATGCTCCTGAAGGCAGAAACTACCTTATGTACCTTACGCATTTACATCCTTATATATCCCCTACAATGCCTTGCCCATTTCTGAGAACAAGCAACTAACACAGGTTGATAGCAACAGCACTATTTATCAGCAGTGCACCACGGTGGCTATTAGCAGGAACTTTGAGGTCATGTAGAACTCAGTCCACATCTTGCCCCCACCATTTACTATCACATTAGATAGGTTAACTCTGAGCTTAGTTCACAACACTGTTGCAGGGAGTAAATAAGACAATGCACATAAAGTATATAGTATAGCACAGGGTATGGCAGAGAACTACCATATGCTAAGGAGTTACTGTTACTGTGTGGACAGCTTTTGCTAAAGTAATCAAATTCTACAATTTATGCTGTTTCAACAAGTAATTAGGGAAATGTCTTTGTAGCATGCTTATTCTGATTTAGGAAGCCTCTTAAAAGCATTTCATGCTTGTTTCAGAGAATGGCTATTCTAGCTATGATTTTTTTTCACCTGCCTTTTCATTAGTGCTCTCCTAGAGTTTAGCCCTCTTTTAGAAGGTATCCTTGCTTGTTATCCCTAGTAACTGTTTCCAGAAAAGGGATAATTTGTCAAATGATAACTCACCCTAGGTCTCCATCCAGATTTTCAAATACTTCACCTCCAACAGTTTCATTATCTGGATTCAGACAGATTTCTATCATATTATAAAGGGCATTTTGGCCCCAGTCACTGTCTTTCCGAGCTTTATTAAAGTGTCGAAGGGCATCATTTGGTTCTCCAGTATACCTTGTTAGATATTAAAAAAAAAAATCACTTATTTCAATTGTCAACTACAAACTTTAAGTCATTTATAATATCTTTGGTAAAGATTTGGTTAAAATTATTAACATGTTTTTTTAAAGTTTTTAATTTGAGAGAGAGAGAGAGAGAGCACAAATGGGGGAGAGGGGCAGAAGAAGGGAAGGAGGGAGGGAGAGATGCAGGGAGGGAGGGGGAGGGGGAGGGAGAGAGAGAGAGAGAGAGAGAGAGAGAATGAATCCTAAGCAGGCTCGTGCTCAGCCCAGAGTCCGACTTGGGGCTGGATCCCATGACCCTGGGATCATGACCTGAGCCGAAATCAAGAATTGGATGCTCGACCCACTGAGCCACCCAAGTGCTCCATAAAATGTAGATCTATCTTAAGACAAAGGAAAGTTTATTCTACTTCATTCACAATGAGAAAGAAAAAAACTATTATGTAGGATTTATTCACCAACAGATTTACCAAAGATATAGTCCTTTACAGTATTGAAATCCCGGCTCCAATTTTGCTCTGCAGTTACGTTTTTCAGCCATTAAGAAAAATCTTGGAACATCCTCAAGTTTTCCACATCTTCTCAGGAAATCAATTAAACGAGATAATGTCATGTAATTATCTAGAAACAAAGAATATTTCAAATATAGACAACATTTTATATCTCTTGTTTTTGTGGTTATAATCCTGCTTCATTAAAGTACAGTTTACTTTAAGTGATGTAGAATTTAAATACAAGCAAAAGGAATGCTTTAGGTATTATAAACCCTTAAAAAGACTGTATGAGTAATTGGATAAAGGTTTGGTTGGTCTGGGCAGTGGGAGAAGGTTCTATACAAGCCAATGTATAAAAATGTACATTTGTTATAACTTAATTTTCAACTGTTCCTGGGACCAAAACCTAGAAACAGTCTCTGCATTGATCATCTAAACTGTAACTGTAGAATTCAGGAGGGTTGATGTGATTACACAGGGTTAAGACTACCTCTGACCTCCTTTCTCCTCTACCCTTAGCTAGGAACAGGGTGAGAACAGTACTTTTTGATGATAATGTTTGGGGTGGGCAATTAGAAATTTTACTCCAGACTTTTCTTAGTATGTATATGTGACTAATGTACTAGACACTAGCTTACCATAATACAACTGTAACAAATCAGTCCTAGTATTTTAATCCTAATTTGCCTTCTCCTAAGAAAAAATAATTAATTTAGTTCTTTGGTATCAGGTATAATTTACTGGCAGGTTCCTAGAAAGCCTTCTCCCAATTCTATCTAGTTCTTTTATATCATTAAAATACTGTTTTGAGAAAAATTTAATAAATATTTTTCAGATTGTAAAAATAACGCATGGACATTTTAGAAAATTTGGAAAAGTGTAAAGAAGAAAAAGAAATCACTCATATTCCCACCAGCTAGAGATGACCACATTTTTGTACTTCTCCTTTCATATATTTGTGAGTGAAAATCATTCTATCAGTATTTATGTATCTACTTTTATTCTATCAATATTTAGTATACATAAAATTAATATGCAATATTAATATACAATATTAATATATACAAAATTGAAGTCACACTTGGGGTTTTAATTTTGGTTCAGCATTATACAATAAACATTTCCCAACTCATTAAATAGTCTTCAAAAACATGATTTAAATAGCTGCATAATAGTCTATTATATCAATGGCTCATATTTTATTTCTCTATAGTTGTGCTTTTTAGATGTTTGGACTCTCAAGTTTCAGTGAGCACAGGACTCATAGTAGGGGATTTGTGAAAATCATTGTATAAGCTATGCTGATCTTTTCTGTTGAGTGAATTAGAATTAAAACACACAAACAAAAACTTTTTAAGAAATTTTTCCTTGATTTTATGTTCTAAGGAGAGAAAATATATGATCCAGCAAGTCCACTTCTGGGTATATATTCCAAAGAATGGAAAGCAGGGAATCAAGTAAATATGCGTGCACCTGTGTTTATAGCAGCATTACTCACAATAGCCGAAAGTGAAAACAACCTAATGTTCATCATCAGATGAATGGACAAATAAAGTGTGGTATATACACACAATGGAGTATTACTCAGCATTAAAAAGGAAGGAAATCCTGACATATGCTACAGCATGGATGAACATTGAAAGCATTATACTAAATGAAATAAGCCAGGTACAAAAGGGCAAATATCGTATGATTCCACTTATATAAGGTATCTACCTACAGTAGTCAAATTCATAGAGAGGTAGAATGGGAGTTGCCAAGAGATGGGGGAGGGGAGCATGGGGCGTTAGCGTTTAGTGGGTACAGAATTTTAGTTTAGAATGATGGAAAAGTTCTGAAGATGAAAAATGGCGATGAGTACAAAATAATTTGAATGTACTAAATGTCAGCGAACTGTACACTCAAAAATGGCTAAAATGGCAAATTTTATGTTATATACTTTTTGTTATGTTACCACAATAAACAATACTTAAAAAAAAAAAAAAACTTCTGTAGGCTTGGTTTCTACTCTATTACATGATGTTAACGTAATCCAGGTTGACAACATCATCATTTGCCTTCCTTTACCTAATATCTTGAGATTTTGTTCTTCCTGTTTTTTGGCATCACTAAAATACAGAGCATGGTTTCAGAGAAAGAGGATTCAACTAGTGGTCTTTGTCTTTTTCAAACAAATTACTCAAATTCTCCGAGTCAAGGATTACCTATTTTCTTAAAATAGGAATATAATATTGACCCTCAACATGTCATAGAGACCAAATAGAAAAAGGTCATGAAAGAGCTTTAAAAATACAATGGTCATTAGTGGGGAGCCTGGGTGGCTCAGTCAGTTAAGCGTCTGGCTCTTGGTTTTGGCTCAGGTCATGATCTCATGGTTTCGTGGGTCCAATCTCCGCATCGGGCTCTATGCTGACAGGATGGACTCTGCTTGGGACTCTCTGTCTCCCTCTCTCTCTGCCCCTCCCCAGCTTGCACTGTTTCTTTCTCAAAAATAAATAAACTTAAAAAATTAAAAAAAAATTACAATGGTCATTACTAATATTTACAACTCCAAAAGTGTGGATAGAAACTAGGGATATCTACCCACAATAAAGTCACAGGACCTAGAAGCTGTCTTGGATTAGGCAGGATGTGAAGGTGAAAATTTCTGGCCAAAGTTTTTTTGTATGATGTTGCTAATATGTGCGATGCATGATATTGCTAATATTATCTAAAGTCAACATTGGGAGGCCAGTTTCTTAGATAATTATCACTTTCCAATACTACTGAAATGTATTATTAGTTCAAATTATAATTACCACTGATACTGACTTGTCTTTTGGTTAACCATGATACCTGACAAGCAGGCAAATTTCTGTACTTAGGGAATCCATTGAAAACTGAAATGTATTATATATTATGAAAAAACTTAGCCCATACCTATTGAGGGAGAGGGAGAAGATACCAAATGATTATAGTGTGATGCAATGCAGCATGAATAAAAGTGCTATGGAATTACAATGCACAGAATTCCTAACTGCCCGAGGGAGGCGGGAGGTTTCACATGGAATCAGACCTTTGGGCAGCCTGAAGGCTACGAGGAGGATCGTACTAGACATACCAAGACATTCCAAGAGGCATATGGCATGTGCAAAGACAGAGCAGAGCAGCATGGGGAGTGCTGCTAAGTCCAAGGTTACCTGATATTAAAGTGGAGGAAGAGGGGTAAGAAATACAAATCGACCAGTAATTTAGGACTGCCTTATTACCAAAATAATGCTATGATTTTAGACTTTCCCCTGGAGAGCCATCCTAAATTATACGCCAAGCAGCAGTTTTTGATTTACAGAAGTGCTGTGAAGGTGTCAAATGGCAGGAGCTTAGAGACTGGAGGATGAGTGCGGGGGCTGCACTGGTCTGGGTGAGAGGGGATAAAGGCGCTAATTCGAGCAGTAGGCTTAGCAGACGGCAGCCTGGATGTGACAGCTGGCTCTTTAGCAGACAGAACTGATGAACCCTGTTAAGAAGTTAGTGTGAGGGAAGGGACAACCCAAGATGATGTGGAGATTTTAAGAGTTAAGAGATGTAATCTGTCAAGAGAACAGTAATTACCTCTATAGGAAGGATTGTCTACTAGTTAGGTTAAGTCAAATTAGACAGTGCATTTCTGAAGTCAGCTAAAATACAGCATTAATTTAAGGTATAACATGTGTTACTTAGGATGACCTATAATTCATGCAGAGAGTAAGTATATATACTCAGGTGTTAGAATGATTCTGATAGAACAGATCTGTGAATAGAGTCCTATTAGGAATAAAGAATGCAAGATTAAAAACCTAAAATATGACAGAGACCATAACAATTTTAACATTTTGTACTTTTAAATGACTGGGTATTTTAGTCATGCATTGATCCATTCAACCAATAAATATTTATTTTGCACCATCTATGTGCTTGGTGATTCGTCTGATGCTGGGGACGTAAGATGAATATGACGTGATCTCTGCAAACTTGAGGAGACTGTAGTCCCATGGAGAAGACAAATGGATGCATAAATATTTTCAAAAAGATACTAGAAGAGACGAGACAAAGAGGTATGGGTGAGGTCATCCAGGATTAGGGTGACCAATTCATCCCACTTTGTTGAGACTTTCTTTTAGCATTGGAAGTACTGCATTCCAGGAGATCGTCTCATCTCCAGCAAATTGAGGTAGATGGTCCCTCTACTCAGCATCACGTAAGGCATCTTAAAACACAGGTGGTGGCAGTAAGGTACAGGCTTTTGTTTTTGGTAAAGGGTGAGTATATTTTGGATCATGTGTTGGGAAAGACAGAGAAAAAGAATAAGGAAGGCAATGTGCATTATAGGCAAAAGGAAAAAGAAACATGCAAAGATTTGGACATATGGATGTATGTGATTTGGTATTTCCAATGTACAAAGTCTGTACACTGAATTTACAAATAATTTATTTCATATTTGTTTATAAACAGACAGTCCAAAGCTGCCAGTCTACTAAGCCAATTTGACTATTATCTCTTCCAACAAAATGCTGATGCCAAGTTACCTGGCTGAGACCAAATTCACATGACAGATGAGGGCTTCTTCAAATCTTCTGTGTGAGGGCACTAGTGTCATCAATGGCTTAAAAATATTCCAAGGGCAGAGGTTTGTTTTTTTAAAGAAGCCAGGTTTGATTATTCACTCAGAGGGAAGTGCTACAATATGAGAACAGCTTAAGACAGAATGAAAATAGTATGTGTGTCCCTTAAACTGGCAGTTCATAGAAGGAGAAAAGGACAAGCAGAGTCTAGAACCGAGACAGAAATGGCATGACAGAAATAACTTAGGCTTGAAGAAAGTAAGAGTAAGCTTTGGACAACTGAGGTGGGAAGATGTACTCAGAGTGAGTAGAAGAGGTAAGATGTTAATATAATTAACTGCACTCTTTTATTTTTTTAATGTTTATTTATTATTTTTGAGAGAGAGATAGAGAGTGGGGTGGGAGGAAGAGAGAGATGAAGACAGAAGATCTGTAGGGGGCTCTGTGCTGTTGCCAGAGAGCCTGATGCGGGGTTTGAACTCCCGAACTGTGAGAGAGATCATGACCTGAGCTTAACCGACTGAGCCACCCAGGCACCTGGATTAACTGCACTCTTTTAAATAACACCTGGGTAGAAGCTGGGACAGACTGGGGAAAGAAACAACAACAGAGCATGAGGCAATCCAAAGGTGGGAGAACATTTAAAAAGATAATAAAAATAGTAGAAATAAAATAAAATGTTATCACTATAAAGACAGAAAGGACTTATTTTCTTTCAACCTTTACTCTAACGAGGGGTATTTTGTTTGTAAGTAGAAAGTGTTGTTCTCAAATTCAAACTTTTTAAAAGTAGAAGCATTAGTAACTACAATAGTAGAGTATGTAAAGTTCTTTGAGTTGCCCTACTTGAAAGAGACAGCTGCCCAAACCAGGCAGTTGTGGTTGCCTGTGGTGGCATCCCGCCATGAAGGCATTAGGGTTTACAAGAACTGAGTGACACCTCTAGGAGTCCTCTGAGATTTCAAACTCTTTTTGGTAAAAACGTAAGTAACACACATTACTGTTTCCACCTTCCTTTCCTGTTTTCCTTTTCCTCCCCCCCTTCCCTCTCCCTTGTTCCCTTTGCTCCTCCCACTCTTTTTCTATCCAATATTTACTGAGCACCAAGTTGGCCAGATACTGTTCTAAATCCTGGAAACAAAGCAACAAAGTTCCTGGCCACTTGATGCTTACATTCCATTATTTAGGGTGATATAAAAAAACCAAACACAAGATAGAAAGAGAGCAGTAAGAGGTGTCATTGATACAGGATGGCTGCAGAAGGGTGCTCTCAGGATGTGGCCATGCTGGAGCCAAGTCCTGAAGGCGTGAAGTAGCCGCCACCAGAATATTCCAGGAAGAGGGAAGAGCAATTTAGAAGTGTCAGGGCACTAAGCTGCGAGGACTGTTGCCTACCTAATGTCTACCATCACTTTCTTCCTTACTATCAGAATTCTGATTTTATCCTACATGGCACTGGGTTCAACTAAAAGATGACCTTTCCCACCATCTTTTGCAGCCATGCAGGTGCTTCCAGAAGGGAATTTTTTTACAGAAAAAAAAAAAAAAAAGATGGTTCACTAGGGAGGTAATCCCTTTTAGCCACCTCCACCCCAACCTTCCCCATCTGGGCCCTGGAACGTTGATGCTAGAGCTGCAGTCATCCTGGACCATGAGGTGATACTCAGAGTGGAAGTCAGGCTGATGAGGGCAGGAGAAAAAGGCAGAGGACTCAGGTGTCCTGATGATACTGTGGGTCCTCCATGCCACTCTCCGCATAACCGACTTCTACATTTCTTTTACGTAAGAGGAAAATAAAGAGCCATAATCATTCAGGCCACTGGAACTTTGAGAGGGACAGTCTCTGCTACTTTCAGCTGAAAGCATTACTCGACTGTCTGGAGGCAAGGAACAGAAACGGGTGAGTTTGAGAACAGAGCATTAACTATCTACGTGAGAGACGCTGATGCCTGAGACCAGGTGGCAGCAGCACAGGAAGTAAAAGGTGATGGGATTCCAGATATGCCCTGAAGGTAGAGCACACGGGGATATGCTGACAGACGGGATGTGGTAGAGAGAAAGATGAGCCGAAGGTAACTGTAAGGTTTGGGGCCTAAGTGGGTAAATGGTGATGCTATTTACTGAGGTGAGAAATGGAGGAGTAGATTTGGAGGGACAGAGGGAGAGATCCATTGTTCTACAGAAACATGTCAAGCTGGAGACCCCCCAGGACAGCAGAGTGGGAATGGGTCAGGACTGGAGGAACATGCTTGCAAGACACCAGCATACACGTAGGACATAAAGCCATGGGCTTGGATGAAGTCACCCAGTGGGCTGACTATATTAAAAAAAAAAAAAAAAGTTTGAGAGCCCAGGTCTAGAACATTCTGATGTTTACAGGTCATAAAGAGAAAAGAGATCTAACAAAGATGTAGACAACAAAAAAAGAAAAACCAGGGAAGCCCAGTGCCCCAGCAGGCAAGTGAAGAAAGTCCTTCACGAGGGAGGGAAGGAGCTGTGCTGAGCGTAAGGACAGGCCACGGAAGCAGACAATGAGATATGAACGCAGCCTCTGGCAGCTTGGAGGTGGCCGCCTGTCCTGCAGAAACAGCCTCCCTGGACTGCAGGAGCGGAGCAGACGATGTGGAGACAGCACAGATGGAAACCGTTTAGAGGAGACGTTCTATCCGGGAAAAGCGAAGAATGGAGCATTAATTGGCAGGAAGAGTAACTGGACAGTTAAGAATTGGTTTTTAGTTAATATATTTAGCAAGGGGCTATCACGCCATACTTGTGCGTGGGCTTGGGAAAAAACGGTGGTGCAGGAGAGACAGATGTGCCTGAAGAAAGCCCTCCGGGAGGACAGGGGTGGCATCCCGAGCCCGCAGGGAGACACTGGCTGTGGGAAGGATGGCAGATCCGGGGAGGACAACGGCTGCGAGAAGGCAGACTTGATGAAAGGCGAATGGAGTTCTTCCAGTTGCTCGTATTTTCCTACTCAAGTGGGCGGCAACATTTTTAGTTGAGGACAAGGAAGGGGGATGAGGGGGCTAGACGTTTGAAGGGGGGAGGAGAAGGTATAAAAAGCAGCTGGAATGAGTGAATTCATTAGAGAAATACAGCAGGATTGCCAGGCAGCGTCTGAGGGCCCACTGGGGGTCTGTGGTCATAATTTAAAGTGAGGCCAGTCAAAGGTGCTGCATTTTCCTTACAGACATTTCTGCTACTCAAAGGCAGGTGTGGAATAGAGAGTTGGATTTGACTGAGGTTTTCATAACAGTCAAAAAGAAGAGAAAGGAAGTTGACTGCATTAGTAAAAACATAATTAATGGATATTTACCTGGTTTGCGTTCTAAAAGCTGCTGTAAATGAAACACTGCTTGTTCATAGTCCTGTTTCCTGAACATGAGATCTGCCATCATCTATAAAGGTAAAAGTTGGTTCTAAAAATATTGCCATATATTTTACAAAGCATACCTTTCCTGTCAAGATTTAGGGCTATGAAAACACCTATGAAAAACATGAAGAGGGCAAAGTTTTACAAAAAGGAGCCATTTAAAATTCAAGTATATCGAGGAGCCTGGGTAGCTCAGTTGGTTGAGCATCTGACTTCGGCCCAGGTCATGATCTCACTGTTAGTGAGTTTGAGCCCCACGCCGGGCTCTGTGCTGACAGCTCAAAGCCTGGAGCCTGCTTTGATTCGGTGTCTCCCTCTCTCTGCCCCTCCCCCATTCACGTTCTTGTCTCTCTCTCTCTCTCTCTCTCTCTCTCTCTCAAATTAAATAAACATTAAAAAAATAAATAAAATTCGAGACTCAAGATATGAATTACACTAATTCATATCACTGTAACAGAAGATAATTAAGGATGTGAAACAGATCACTCTGTTCACAAAACTTTATTTTTAGCAGAAAATATGTTTCAAGTGGCTATTTTAAAAACAGAAATTTGAAGGGAATTGCACACTCTATGTGCCGTGACAGAAAAGATGCCTCCCTGGATTTGGCTAAAAGGACGAGAAGATTTAAAAAAAACCCAAATACTCTTAAACCCTAAATATTCCAAAGCAATTTAAAATACACAAGATCTACTGAGCTTTTCTTATTGTGTTTTAAAAGGGATGCTTTTTATACTTCTTTTTTGTTATAATAATAATTTTCAGTGAACCTCACATACTATCATCTACCTAGCCGTTGGGAAATGAACTCGTATCTCAACCCAGGTAAAAATGAGAAAGCAAAGCACACCATCTTAGAATAATACATCAAGGCTTCTCTCTGTAACTACAAAAGTCCCATGGAAACTTTTTAATTAGTCCTGCATGTCTGGTAAGTACTTAAAAGTCAGTCATTAGCCAATGATAGCTTTGTCACATCAACTCTTCCTGATCATGTATCCTCTTCGGCATAAAGACAAATTAACTAGACCCCAAAGGGAAAGTAAAGGCCTGACCTAGGTTTGCCATTCTTATAAAACAAAAAGATTCTTGGTCTTTATTGGTAAAATATGCTAATAATGTTAAAAATACTGTTTCTTCCAAAAGTCAACATGAGCCAGGCCTCTCATCTAGTATTAGTTTTACGGGGTAAAATTTGAAACTTCCACATGGAATATAAAACACAACTGCCTTTCCAGCACTGAAGTCCTTTGCACTGACCATGGTGGCAGCTTCATTGTCCTGGTCACTCTGGAGAAGCAGCGCACAGTGCCGCAGGCAGGCATCAGGGTCGTCCTGTGCCAGGTACAATCGAGCCAGCTCCAACAGGATCTGTAGAGAAAAAGCGCAAGATTAGTCAGAAACTGTTTGGATTAAAAAGTGCATATGGAAAATGTCTGGACACAGATTACACTTCAGTTGACCAAAAATGATTGCAATAAAAATGCCAAGCATGATCGGCAGGAAAACTATACACATACCCGCCTCTATTTTCTCTTATACTGGAAGAAAGGGGGAAAACAGGTAGTAACTCACTTGAAAGGTATACAGACACAAAGCACTGTGAAAAGAACACTTGTCTTAAATCAGAGAGAGATTAGATTCTAGTCCAGGCTTCTCCACGATGGGGCCAGGTCCCTGTTATCCCTCTAAACCTGTTTTCTCATTTGAAAAATAAAACGCTTTTAGCAGATAATTTCCAAAGTATGCTTCAGATTTGAAAACATGATTCTAACTCCTTTAACCACCACTATACAAGGTACCTATTGGCTATGCCTTAAGGGTTATTTTTGCCTTACATCTGAAAGAGTTGTATTCATTTTACAATGTTCAATTCAAAACCATAAATTTTGGGGCATCTGGGTGGCTCAGTTGGTTAAGCAGCTCAGGTCATGATCTCGCAGCTCAAGTGTTCGAGCCCTGCCTCGGGCTCTGTGCTGACAGCTCAGAGCCTGGAGCCTGCTTCAGGTTCTGTGTCTCCCTCTCTCTGCCCCTTCCCAACTCACACTCTGTCTCTCTCTCTAAAAAAAATAAACATTGAAAAAAAAAATAAAACCTTAAATTCTAAAATATAGTTGTCTTTTCTCCTGCATCATGAAATAAATTCATCAGAGAAAGACAAATACTATATGATTTCACTCATGTGTGAAATTTAAGAAACAAAACAAATAAGCAAAGGGGAAAAAAAAAAAAAAAGAAGAGAGATAGAGGCAAACCAAGAAACAGACTCTTCACTGTAGAAAACACACTGATGGTGACCAGAGGGGAGGTGGGTGGGGGTATGGATGGGGATGAAGGAGGGTACTTGTGATGAACACTAGGTGTTGTATGAATTGCTGAATCACTATATTGTACACCTGAAACTATTATTATGCTGTATGTTAACTAACTGGGATTTAAGTTAAAAAAAGAAAAAGAAAAAAAGAAGTATTTAGCCATATATTAATTTTTTTAAATTAATCATCTATCTAGATTTGAGAGAGGAACAGCATTTTAATTTACATAACCAGACACGTATAGAAGTTTTCTTTACCAGTATTATCCTTACAGTTATTCTCATGCTGTGCCACTTTAGGTAAGAGATTCAATCTAGTCACTTTTCTGCATATCCAGCACCAAATAGCAATTGAAATACAGAGGTGTTCAATAGCAGTTTAGTAAACTGAACTGAATCATGAAGATCGAGATATTCGAGACTGAGAAATTGTTTCAGAGTGATTATTAAAACATAGATTAATATCAAAAAAACCAAAGAGCTTACTGATTTATTTTATGTTACTTCTTCCACGATAAGTTTTAGACTCTGACATTATTACATAAGGCATTTTGAAGAATTTCTAGAAATAATATTAATTTTTTAGCTTGTATTTTTATTACATTTATTTTTTTTACAAACAAGCTGGGAAGAATTTTACATCTGGGGCAATTAGATGACATCTGGAATAAAAGGCGGTGAAAATTTTATAAAGGTTCTGACCTTATTATCTGTTTCACAATGAACAAGAGCCTCTCTATAAAACTTAATTGCTTTTTCATAGTCTCGCTGAGCAACAGAATGTTTGGCAATCCCTGCACAAATTTCAGCTGCTAAATGCTTCTGTGCAGAAGCTGCGTCTGGCTGTTCCATCTGAACACGTTTTAGTATCCGAGATTGTAATTCTCGAGCCTAGAAGAAAATAAGGATAAAAAGGAATTTTAAAAAAGAAATGGAAAATAAGTTAAACAATTATCAATAACTCACACACGGCATACATTTACAGAAGATATATTTAAGCATTATTGGCCTTAAATCTAACAAAGCTTGATCCAAAGAAAATGTCTTAATTGAGGTCTTAAACATGTGCTTGTTTGCAAATGAGCCAGCATGCACATATCTTTCCAAACAAAGTATAATAAAATTACTGAGTCTTTTCCCACTGTTATAAGGATATGTACAGAAGGCTCACTAAGGAGGAAATGCAGGCATGAAACAAATATATGAAAAATAGTCTAGATGCTGCAATTAAATACGTGGAAATATAAAATGTTTATTAAATTAATAAAGTAGTATCTAAAAATTATTAAATCAAATATTGGAAGGTTTCAGGCAGTAAGTACATCCATATATCGGTGATGACAAACGAATGAGTCCAAACATTCTTGGAGAGCATCCTAGCAAAACATGCTAACTCGATAAAACGAATCAAACTACTGAACTTAGTTGTTCCACTTTTGGGAAGGTATTATGGATGTTACTTAGAAGAAAAAAAGGAAACATGTTATCTGTTAAAAAGAAAAAAAAAACAATCTCTGTTATTTGTTGTAAAAACAAAAAAAGAAACAACAAAAAATAAGAAATCTGAAAGCAACTCAAATGTCTAATGATGGGGAAATGACCAACGAACTGATGGTGTATATTTATAAGGTCCAACACTATACACAGATACCCAGAAAGGAGGTAGGGGCCTCTGTCAAGGTAAGAATGTAGAGCAGGTTGTTAAACTAGAATATCAGCCTTATCACTTACCTACATGTTTGATTTGTGAAACATTGAGACCTTCCTTTTGTAAATGACAGAGAAGTCCTACGTTTTAGGCCTTCACAATATAATTTAACTTTGAGCTATAGATAACCATCCACTAAGGCATTCATGCATTCATTTAACAAAGAGTAAAATGCCCACCATCTGCCACACATTATGCTACACACAGGGAGCCCTTCTGGGGACTCCTGTCAGAATGTTGGTTGACAACTGGTATTTGACGAAGATGGTCTAAAGCAGAGTATTTTTAGAACCGTAGGTCGTAACATTAATTTAAGGTGTCATAATAAGCATTCTTTTGGAAATGAAAGAGGAAAGATTAGAAAACATGGGTATATATAGCATGTGGTAAAGGTTAATATTGTTTCATGAAATTTTTATTTTGCTTATATGAATGTATGCTTAAGTGCAGAGGTATGTGTACATTTGTGTATTTGATGTTTTTTATACATACATATATTGGTGTGCATAGTTTTGCACACATATTCACAAACACACACTCATAGACAAAAAACTCTGAAACAACTGTCTAAATAGAGTGAATGTATCGTTCCATCTGGCAGTACCTTTTATATCTGTTGTGCCAGGTTATTATTAATTCTGCCTTCTTTCTCTCTCAAAAGTATTTTGGCTAGAATGATAAATTCTTTGGTCACCCTAGGTCTAAACGGTACACAATTCATTCTCGAGATAGCCTAAGTTTTATCTCTGCATCAATTAAATTGCTACAAAGTCAGATGAGTGGACCTCATTAGCTTAACTTCTAGATAAACACTTTATTTATCTACTTATTTATTTAGGAGGGAGAAGGAGAGAGAGGGAATCTTAAGGTAGCTCCATTACATGGAGCCTGAGGTGAGGCTTGATCTCACAACCATGAGATCATGATTTGAGCTGAAATCAAAAGTAGGATGCTTAACCAACTGAGCCACCCAAGTGCCCTGCTTTGCATTTTCTTGAAGGCAAATAATCAGGGAAGATTTTTTGAGCAAAAGTTTTTGCATTTCCTATTAAAGTCATTTCATAAAAGAACAGTCAATGATTGTGAGTATATAATGATTAGAAAATATTTTCATACAGAATAAAATTTTCTTGAAGAATTGACACCATTTCCTATGTTTTTTTCTTGGGTTCCAGAAAGATTAAAGCTAAATTTAACTGTCTGTTAAAATAACTATATTAACTTTGATTGTCAATGCATTTACTTTCTTTCCTTATTTTATAATATTCTTGTAAATTCCATAAAACCCTTGGGTAGAATGACATACAAACATCTTATTTCATAGACTTCTTAATTTTCCTTTTATATTTCAATAGCCTTGTTGTATATGTATCTTACTGAAAGCCATATCAAAATAAAACTTACCAATAAAGTCAGAATGTCACATTATATTTTATATGAGGAAGATGGAGCTACATAGACATCAGGGAAAAAGCCACACGAATGTTAAGTGAAAAAAAGCAAAAATAAATATAATCTGTTCGTAGTAATTAAAGCTACACTAAGTTAAAAGTCACAAAATTGTTAGTGTTTTATGACATATAGGTTGTTTGTATTTAATTTATTTAGATTTTATTTTCACAGAAAAAATGGTTAAGATGATAAAAAGTGATTTTTTTCCCGTGTAATTGTTCCTGCAATTAAAGCATTAAAATAATGTATGGTTTTCACGGGGCGCCTGGGTGGCTCAGTTGGTTAAATGTCTGACTTTGGCTCAGGTCATGATTTCACAATTCTTGAGTTTGAGCCCTATGTCGAGTTCTGTGCTGACAGCTCAGAGCCTGGAGCCTGTTTCAGATTCTGTGTCTCCCTCCCTTTCTACCCCTACCCTGCTTGTGCTCTATCTCTCTCTCTCTCTCTCTCTCAAAAATAAATAAACATTTAAAAAAATTTTAAAAAATGTATGGTTTCCTTTCAGTCATTCAACTAAAATTTCAAGCACCTGTCATGGTGGACAGATTTTTACGATGACTCCCATGATCCCCACCTCTTGATGTTCACTTCCTTGTATTAATCACCCCTCTTTGTGGGAGGTGTGGCCTATAACTTACTTGTAGCCAATAGAATATGGCAAATATGATGGAATGTCAATGTCACCCCCATGATTACATTTCATAAGACTCTGTTAGTAGACTTATCCCATGGTGGCTCTGAAGAACTAAGTGACCCTATTAGCTGGCGTACCAGGCAAGGAGCTGATGAACCTCTAGGATCTGCAAGAAGCAAACAGGAACTTGGAGCCCTAAGTCTCACAGCCTTGAGGAAATGAATTCTGCTAACAACCCATTTAAGCTTAGAAGTAGATCCTCCACCTGACAAGTCTCCACATGAGAACCCAGCCCTGGCCACACCTTGACTGTCCTGACACCTTTTAGAGGACCCAGCTAAACCATGCCCAGAATACACACCCACAGAAACTGTGAAAAAATAAACGTGTGTATTGTTTTCATTGACTACAATTTGTGGCGATTTGTTACACAGCATAGTAAACTAATGAAGCAAGCATTTGCTAGGGTCACAAAATATGGAACTACACCTACACTCATGGAAATTTTAATTTTAGCATGAAGACAGATAATAAAATAATTACGGCAAATTATGAGGGTCCTGTTTTATGGCTGGGAAATACCAGTCGCATTGGGATTACATAATAGGAGACCTAACCTAATCTTGGAGATCAAGTGAGACTTGAAGAAATTACTGGTAGTACTCCCATGTGACTTTGGGAGAAGGAAAGGAGATGGGATGGATTACAGGCATTAGGAATGACAGGTGAAGGAAGAAGGTGCGGGATACTATTGTTTGACCAAAGAATTAGAAGGAAAAATGGCTAGAAATACAGAGATAATTTACATCAGGTAAGCTTGTTAAATAATTTGCTTTTTATTCTAGAGGGCAGTTTTTAACATAGGGTAGTTACTACTACATGTTTATAAGCAACAGGATGACAACATCAGGTCTGCCCTTTAGAGCAATTACTCTGGTGTTGTGGAGAACTGGAATGAAACAAGATTGGAAGAGGATGGGGATTAGTTAAGAGGCTCCTGGAGTCTGGGCAAAAGATAATGCTGGACAGGGCTAAAAGGTAACAGAAAGATGACAAGATGAAAAAATGTGGAGTTATTTCAGAAATCTGAAATCTTTAGAAAGTACAATTAATAAGACTTGGGGTTTCCCTAAATGTAGCAGTTCTGCCACGGCCTATAATGTTTAGCAATTATGCAAAAATACTATGACGGGACTACTAAAGTTCCATAAGGTGGAGATTAGGCTCAGTAATGGGTCCTGAATAAATGAACTTAAAATATCAAAAACTTTTGACTATATTTATAAGTTTCTGTTTGAATTATAACTCAGGATTTATCTTTTTGGAGATCAGAAAGCATAGAATGTTAACAATTGGGAAGAATTTTAGGGCTCTTTAAATTTTATTAAGGATGAATAATCTCAGTGCTATAACATATAAACTTAAAATTATTTAAATTTGGCCCACTGGCATTGTCTAGCCATGTATACTGTTTGTTCTCAGTGTTGCTTGATTTATCTGCCCATACAACACAAGGACTCATATAACCAAGGCAGCTGGGACTAATAATACTTACAAAAAAGTAAAATAAGCCAAATTCACTTCTAAAATATTTTAAAAGTCTGAATTTACCAAAATTACATTTTTCTTGTAGCTAATGGTAGCTAACCTAGGGTTAGGTGAAATTCTCTTATCATGTGATAGAAAAATAGGGATAAAACCATACCAATCAAGGATAAGATATTAACACTTTAAAGATTACATATTTTAATGAAATCATAAACTTAGATGGGTATCACAGAAATTTAATGAGTATCATAGAAATCTAATAGTCCAAGATCAATTCATTCATAACTAGAATAAAAAAATTATTGGACATATTGGGCAAATTACTGAAATACAGATTATTTTACACACACACACACACACACACACACACACACACACCACTGTTAGCTAAAGCTCAAAATCAAAACATTTGATAAATTATTTGGAGAATGGAGAATTCTTCTGGGTACATGAAAATTAGGTCAAAAGGTGTCAAGCAGTGTGGTATTCTAGAAAGCATATAGGATTAGTAATGAAGTACTCTATGTTCCACTTCAAGCGCAGCAAAGATGTAGGATAAATCAACTAACAAATCTGACCCGAACGACATATGCTGAACTAAGTGCTCAGTAATGCCAGAAACACATTATTTCAAATCCACACGGAACCTATACCAAAACTGATTATAATGTAGGACACAGAACAAGCTTTAACAAATATCAAAGGATTGAATCATTCAAAGTATGTCTTTGACCACGGTGGAATTAAACTAGAAATCAATATCCAAAAGATAATACTCAAATACAGAGAACTAGTGGTTGCCGGAAGGGAGGGAGTAGTGGAATGGGCAAAATAGGTGAAAGGGATTAAGAGGTATTAAAAAAAAAAAAAGGTAACAAGAAAATCAGAACTGTTTCGAAACTGAATACTACACTTCTAAATAACCCATGGTTAAAGAAGTAATCAAAGGGGAAATGAGGAATATTGTGAACTGAATAATAATAAACTTGTGAGAGGTAGCTAAAGCAATGCTTTGAGAAAAATTTTCACCTTAAATAGTAAGAACAGAACTAAGGCTAACTAATCCATTATCCAACAATAATTCATCAATAAGCTAGGCAAAGATCAGCAAACCAGATCCAAAGAAAGTAGAGGAAACTAATTAATGAGATAAAGGGAAAACATTTAATGAAGCCAGAAAAGGGAAAAATTGGTTCTCTGAAAATATTAATAAACTCCTCGTGTAACTGATCATTAATAGTAGAAGGAAAATAAAATCATCAGTATCGGGGCCATAAAAGAAGATATTTTTATAGCACTTGCAGACATTCAAAAAATAAGATACAATGAACAAATCTTAGTCAATAAATTTGACAATTAATGAAATGAACAAATTACTTAAAAACATAGCCATTCAACCTCACATAAGAAATCTAAAAATGATCAGTCTGAGGGGCACCTAGGGTGCCTCAGTCGGTTAAGTGTCTGACTCTTGATTTTGGCTCAGGTCATGATCTCACGGTTTGTGGGTTCGAGCGCCGTGTAAGACTCTGCACTGGCAGTCTCCCTCTCTGCCCTTTACCCGTGTGCTCTTTTAAAATAAATAAACTTTAAAAAAATGATCAGTCTGAAACCCTCAGTGGAATCCTTTAATAAAAACTTGCCATCAACAAAGCCTTGAGGTAGAAATGGTTTTAATTTTGAATTACTCCAAATATTAAAGAAACAGCAAGTCTTAGAGATCCAATCTCCCTTACGAACATAGATATACAAATTTTAGACAAAGTATTAGTATCTTTAAATCCCAGCAATATCTTTAAAAAAAAAAATCACAACAAAGTGACATTTATTTAAGAAATATAAGGGTGGTTTAACATTTGAAAACCAATTTAATACACACATTAACAAGAAAAAAAGGAAGATTCATGCGACTATCTTGATTAATGCAGAAAGTGCAGTAGATAAAACTTAAGTCATTTATAAAAAAACTAATAGCAAACTAGAAGTTGAAAAATCATCAAAAACCATCAGCTGCCTAGGAATATATCTAAGGAAATGTGTATAAAACCTCTCCTCTGAAAACCTCCAAAATATTAAGGGAAACTAAGGAAGATATAAATAAACAAAAGTAGAAAAAACTGAATTCAAATCCTGCCTATGACCCTGGTCATGTGATTTTATACAAATTATTAAACCAAGCTTCCTTACCTACAAAAGTGGATTAAAAATATTAACTTGCTGTAGTTGTTACAATGATTATCAATAACACATTTAAACAGTACAATCCATTGGCATTTGATCATTATTTCTATTTTGACTTATTTTCTGTGGTAGTTGGGCCAAAATAACTGGTCTTTCTCCTACCCGTGATGTATTCCCTTCTCCCCTCCCCTCCGACACCCCACAAGCACTCACAAGTACATTTACCTGTTGTAATGAAGCTATGGCATCACCAGGTCTTTCCACTTCACTATAAACTTTTGCTAGGAGAACATGAGAACGTCCATCCTCCATGAGAGCTGACAGTTCATTTACTATGAGAGAAGGTATTGGGAACAAATAGTCATTTTTAAATAAACGTTTACATTTTTCTACAAGTTTTGAAACAGGTCTTTACAAAGAATGATTTTGAGAAATAGTGAATAAAGTTGAAAAACTTTCAGTCAGTTAACTGAGGGATGGCCAAATTAAAGAAAGAAAAAAGATTTAGGATAAAAACTAGCTGGAAGAAAAGCTAAGGAACTGGATAATAACAAGGTTTTTCTTAGACTTATATTAAGAGATAACAATGTAACAATACATGTAAGAATTTCAATTTTCATTTTTAACTGTATAAACATTTATGCTGATTGAAATCATTAAAAAACGAGATAGAGTAGTTGCTACATGCAATTAGGAAGATAATGGCTGTTTTTAAAATAATAGACACTTGATAAGCAATGAAGTACAGTCACTAAGAGCACTGACTTTGATGGCAATCTGTCTGGTTTCAAATCTAGTCCTTATCACTTACTAGCTATTTAACTTTGAACAAGATACTTATACATTTTGTGTTTCCCTTTCATCTGTAAAATAAGGGAAAGAATAGTACCCATCTCATAGGGTTGTTGTAAAACTTAAAAAGTAAGTTATGAAACAAGGGTGCATATGCAAAGCAATTAAAATAGTCTAGTACATGGTAAGTGCTATTTAAATATTTGGTATTATTATCTTGTGATTTAAGAGCAATAATAGAACCATACATAAATAAGAAAATGTTTCTTCTACTATTTATCAAGTTCATGAAATGAACAAATTACTTAAAAACATAGCCATTCAACCTCACATAAGAAATCTAAAAATGATCAGTCTGAGGGGCACCTGGGGTGCCTCAGTCGGTTAAGTGTCTGACTCTTGATTTTGTGCCACATATACATCAAAGTGGTTTATATATATTATTTCTTTAAAACCCCAGCCTAAGGGGAATCAACAGGATTTCCTACAGGCAGGGACAGGGTGATGGCTAGGATCCGGGCTCTCAGCAATGACTAGAGGGATAAAGCTCTTATTGAGACAATGAAGGTTGCATGCAGGACAGATGTGGGGAGGCAGATCGGGAATTCTGTTTCAGACATGCTAAGTTTAAGATGTTTATTAGAATCCAGGTGCTGGCTACTTCAGCTAGATTAAGTTAGATATGTCAAGGAAACAGAGTCTTAGGTTTTAATTTAAATATGGGAATTATAATTGCCTCAAAAATGAATGTGGACATTAATGAAACAGTATATAATGAAATGCACATGAAGGCATCTAAGTGCACAATGGGGTGTGCTCAACAAATATTTATTACACGAAAGCATTTATATTACGTAAGTGTAATAAATTTATACCCATATAAGTAAAATATGCTACTTGAATCATTCTTCCTCTACAACCTTTTCAAAAATGCATATGCACATTTAAGGCTATCTGTAGTGTTTCAAGCAAGGTCTGACAAACCCATGCAAATATTTTTATGGACTAATACTTTATATGGTGAATAAATCCAAAATTAGGTAAATTTAAGCACCAACCTCATCAAAGCTAAATGAAAATACTATTTTTGAAAATCCTAGAAAACTTCGAGTGGGCTGGCCTTATCATATACCCAAACACATTTTATTTTTTAAAAAATATTTATTTATTTATTTTGAGGGAGAGAGATAGAGAGAGAGAGAGAGAGAGAGAGAGAGAGTGTGCACAAGCAGGGGATGGGCAAAGACAGAGGGAGAGAGAGAATTCCAAACAGGCTCTGTGGTTCTGTCAGCACAGAGACCAATGCAGGGCTCAAACTCACAAACCATGAGCTCGTGACCTGAGCCAAAATCAAGAGTCAGACATTTAACTGACTAAGACACCCAGGCACCTCTGAAGACATTTTAAAGCTACAGTGGATAGGATACTGGCAAAAGAAAAATAACGCAGGGCAACAAAATGAAGATTCTCAGAATTAGTCATACATACAAATAAGTTTATTATGTGACAAAGATGGCATCTCAATAAATGGCACAGAAATAAAATTGGTCTCCATTTGGGAAACTATATAGTAAAAACTGTACATGGACTAAAGTTCTACAAAAATTACAGAAAATATAAAAGAGTATTTTTATGATGTTAAGATGAAGGAAGATAGTTTCTGAGTATGAGAGGAAATTCAGGACTCAAAAAAAGGAAAGGCTGGTATATATAATAATTGGCTATTCTATTTGACTAAGGAAATGACAAATTCAATTAAAAAAACAAAAAAAGGGATAGGCTCAGGAGAAAATGTCTGCAAATGACTAACAGGTGACAGATGATTAATCAGAGGTTCAGGGTCAAAGCAAGGGATATAAATGAAAACATCCTAGAAGGAAATGTGATCTACAGACATGGAATGATGCCTAACCTTATCGATTATCAAAGAAATTCAAATTGGAAGTGGTTTTCTCCCCTATAATTAATACAACACAATGATGGGACATTTTTGACCTTAAGAAACAATGATGCGGCACAACTCAACTCAGAGGTATATAAAGAAGCTTATCTCATATTGTCTTCAACTTTTCTTCAGTCTAAATGTCTATCAATAAGGGACTCATCAAATAAATTATTATATCAAGATATAGAATACCTATACTAAAGAAAATAAAGAAAAGCTATATTTGCCAACATGTAGAGAAGCTATTAAGTGAAAAATGTCTACTGTAGATATACAGTATAATATGATCCCATTTTGGCAGGAAAAATGTGGTATGTAATTCTGTGTGAGAGAGACAAAGAGAGGCATGGCAGAGACACTAATTAGGATGATACACAAAGTAAATGTGTTTTTTTTTTTTTTCTGGAAAGCTGGGACAACACAACTTTCACTCACTTCTGTAATCTTTAAATTTTGACAATGAGTAAGCACTAGATTTTATTTTAAAATAACAATCTTTAAAAAGCAAATTTGTATAGGGGTGCCTGGGTGGCTCAGTTGGTTAAGTCTCCAACTCTTGATTTCAGCTCAGGTCATGATCTTTCAGTCGTGATAGTGAGCCTGCCATCAGGCTCTGCGCTGGGAGTGGAGCCTGCTTGGGATTCTCTCTCTCTTTTTCCCTCTGCCCCTCCCCTGCTTGTTCCCTCTCTCTCCCCAAAAAGAAAAAAAAAAGGCAAATTTGTACCAACTTATAAGAAGGCAATTTAGATAGTATCCAGTTAAATTTATCTTATTTTTATTATTTTTTTTAATGAATACAATTTATTGTCAAATTGGCTTACATACAAGACCCAACACTGCCCTCCAGTTAAATTTTAAATGCACATACTTTTTTGACTTAGCATCTTACTCTTAAGAAATATAAGCAAGTACGGACTTCAAGCTATATTACAAAGCTGTAATCATCAAGACAGTATGGTACTGGCATAAGAACAGACACTCAGATCAATGGAACAGAATAGACAACCCAGAAATGGACCCACAAATCTCTGGCCAACTAATCTTTCACAAAGCAGGAAAGAATACCCAATGGAATTGATATTCAGCAAGTGGTGCCAGGAAAACTGGATAGTGACATGCCGAAAAATGAACCTGGACCACTTGCTTACACCACACACAAAAATAAACTCTAAATGGATGAAAGACCTAAATGTAAGCAGGCAAAAACCTCTCTGATCTTGGCCACGGCAACTTCTTACTCAACACGTCTCCGGAGGCAAGGGAAACAAAAGGAAAAAGGAACTATTGGGACCTCATCAAAATAAAAAGCTTCTGCACAGCAAAGGAAACAATCAGCAAAACTAAACGGCAACCAACGGAATGGGAGAAGATAGTTGCAAACGACATATCAGATAAAGGGTTACTATCCAAAATCTATAAAGAACTTATCAAACTCAACACCCAAAAAACAAATAATCCAGTGAAGAAACGGGCAAAAGACATGAATAGACACTTCTCCAAAGAAGACATCCAGATGGCCAACCGACACATGAAAAAATGCTCCACATCACTCATCATCAGGGAAATACAAATCAAAACCACGATGAGATACCACCTCATACCTGTCAGAATGGCTAACATTAACAACTCAGGCAACAACAGATGTTGGTGAGGATGCAGAGAAAAAGGATCTCTTTTGCACTGCTGGTGGGAATGCAAACGGGTGCAGCCACTCTGGAAAACAGTATGGAGGTTCCTCAAAACATTAAAAACAGAACTACCCTACGGCCCAGCAATTGTACTACTAGGTATTTATCCAAGGGATACAGGTATGCTGTTTCGAAGGGGCACATGCACGCCCCAATGTTTACAGCAGCACTTCAACAATAGCCAAAGTATGGAAAGAGTCCATATATCTATCAATGAATGAATGGATAAAGAAGATGTCGTGTATACATACAGTGGAGTATTACTCGGCAATCAAAAGGAATGAAATCTTGCCATTGAAACTACGTGGATGGAACTAGAGGTACTATGCAAAGCGAAATTAGTCACAGAAAGACAAATATCATATGATTCACTCACATAAGGACTTTAAGATACAAAACAGATGAACATAAGGGAAGCAAAAATCATATAAAAACAGGGAGGGAGATAAAAACATAAGAGACTCATAAATATGGAGAACAAACAGAGGGTTATTAGAGGGGTTATGGGAAGGGGATGGGCTAAATGGGTAAGGGACATTAAGGAATCTACTTCTCAAATCATTGTTGCACTATATGCTAACTAACTTAGATGTAAATTAAAAAATAAATTAAATAAAAATTTTTAAAAAAGAGTACTAAAAAAAAAGGATATAAGCAACTATATACCAAAGAATGAAATACAAGGATACTCACTGTAACATAGTTTATAAATATTAAAATAATGGAAAATCAGCTAAATATCTAATAATTGGGGGCATCTGTGTGGCTCAGTTGGTTAAGCATCCCACTCTTGCTTTCAGCTCAGATCATGATCTCACAGTTCATGGGATCGAGCCCCATGACATGCTCAGTGCAGAGTGTAGAGGCTGCTTGGGATTCTCTCTCTCTCTTTCTCTCTCTCTGTCCCTCCCCTGCTTGTACTCTCTCTCAAAAATAAATAAATAAACTTAAAAAAAGTCCAATAATTGAAAGAAAGTTAAAAGAGAAAAACATGGAGTCATAATAAAAAAAAAACTGTTGAGTTATAGAATATTAGGATGCCATTAGAATGATATGAATGTACTAACATCTGGAATATGCTATCTGGGGAAAAAATTCCAGAATAGGAAGAACAATACACTCAAAAAGAAAAATTATGCATATTATACTTATGTACTTACATATACACTGCAACACAAAAATGGTATTACCTCTAGGAAGGTAGTTTGAGAAGAGGGCAAGTAGAATTCACATGAGAAACTGGAGACTTACACATTATATTCTTGGATTGTGTTGAATTTAAAAAAAAAAAAAAAACTTAAGAGGAAAGATTATAAAAATGTTTACTTGTCTAAACATCAGATGTAGTTTCACATTATTCTGGAAAGTAAAGTATCTTTCTATGGCACAATTAACTGTTTCATAAATCTGTTATTAGATCATTCAAATGTCCTATTTTAGTAGAGTGACATTCTGATAATGAATTAACCAACCTCACATATATAATACTGAGAATACAAATGAACATTTATATAATATAAAAATAAAATAGATCAGACATATCAGATATGGTATACTTTTTTTTCAAATCAGAAAGACTTTCATACCAGGCTCATGAGCTAGAGCATGTTGAAGAACTTTTTCTGCTTTGTCATACCATTTCAATTTTAATAAAAGCTCAGCCAGGTCATAGCAAAGATAATTTTGTTGTCCACTTTTCAGAGCGGCTTCATAGTAAGTGATTGCCTAAACAAAATCCGTTTCAGTTAGGAAAATAAGGCAATGAGAATGGTGTTCAAGCATAGATATTTTATACATTATAGATTTAAAGCATAGAAAAATTGGAAATAACCTAGCAGAAACTCAGGCATGTACCTATCAGTTAAATATGCCATTTTTTAGACAATCAAACATCACATAAGGCAACTGGCATTTCTTATGAAAAGCAGTTAATGAAAACTGCTTGGTGAATTTTTTTTTTTTTTTTTACCAGTTTTATTCCAGAGGCCATTGAATGCATTGAATGCAAATATATATGTTCAGTAGTTACCAGGAATAGAACAAGAATATAACAACTAAAGGAAAATCCATTATCCCTACTAGAGGGAAATAAAAGCACATGGCTTACCAAAACTGGTTCATTAGAAAGGACAGCTATTATGCTTTGTCCTATAATGAAAGAAATATAATGTTATCACAATTGACTGGTTGCAGGGTTTAGGTGCAAGATGAAGCCAGAAGTAAACTTTAGGCTCCAGTCTTTGCAAAATGCAGTGGTCAAGAATCTGAGACACTGACAAAATCTTTAACATCAATTCCAGTTTGTGAATATAAATTTGGAGTTTATAACCATCAAGATACAAACAGTGCTTGCTGTAGACTTCTCAGAGAGCAGGGTTTGAAACATTTAATCCAATAGGCATATCTCAAGTACATAAAGTACTTACCTTTGAGTAGTTGTGAGTTTTGACAAGCGCTTTTCCAATTTTGCTTGCCAGTGTTCCATCTTTGGGATTCTGATTTAATGCTTGCTCATACGCTATTATGGCTTCTTCTGGCTAATGTTGGCAGATACAAAAAATAAGCAATGAATAAACAGCTTAGCTGGATCCTTTTAAAGGGCAACATTTCTGTAATTAAGCTCTGTATCTGTAGTACTCACTCAGTGAGACAAATAAAGTACATAGTAAAGTCTAGAAACATTACCACTGTCAGAGAGGTGACAGTCACTAGTGTAGGTGTAACTCATTACTGGCTCTCTTCATTTTTCTGTTTAAAAGAGACTCTTACCTTGTTTCTGGTATCCTATCTATTTCAAATAATGATAATGCTAAATTACTGGATCTCAGTTTGAAAACAACTTTTTTTTACTATAATGGTTATTTCCTTTTTACTGTAATGACTGGATCTTTAAATAACACTTAAAACATTCCTTTAAATAGAATATTATGCTAATCACAAAAAGGAGTTTTTTGTTTGTTTGTTTGTTTTTTAAATCTAAGTTCAGTAGCATCAGAAACTTTACCTCTTGTATATTCATGTATGCATCACCAAGGAGAAGAAAAGAACGAGGGCTGGGCATTCTCTCAGCAATATCTCTAGAAATCAGACCAATTCTAGTTAGTATCCTGAATATAAATATCTTCTTCCAAAAGAATTAAATAAAAAGTAAGTTTACTTATTTCAATTAAGCCATAGCTTTCAGAGTATCTTCTACATTGTAAAAGAAAAAAAAAAAAAAAACAACCCATTCATACCCAGATTATTTATGCTAGATCAACTTTTTTTTTTCCATTAAATCTTCCCATTTTTTGATATGCAGGTAACAAGAGTACTGGTAGACAGTAAACATATAAGCTCTCATTATATGAAAATACATTTTTTTACCTTTAATTTTGAAATGATGTAGGAGCAAAGGCACCAAAACAGGATGTGACGCTATCAGTAATGTACAGCATCTCACTCAATTGGTCCAAAAACTATATGCGAGGTATAACTTTATACATGACACTAAGAATTGAAGTCTATAACTAATGTGTCAGATCTGCCTGAAACAAGACCTATGCTTTTAACTATTATACTATAGGGCATCCAAAACAAATCAATCTTATTTTTAAATATCTTCTGATCATGAGAGATGACGGTGCTGATCTTTTGGAAACATCACAGGGAATAAGATCTAGGACCTCCAGTTCATCCACCCATACACAGGTGCTGCTCAGTTTCTTCGAATCACTCAGCACATACAAAGAACCTGAACAGCTTTCTAAGTTTTGATATTTACATGATATAGATGAGCCAATGAAATAATTCATCAACACTGTGCTATGTTCTCAACAGATAAGAGTGTTGATCTCTTCTTACATGAAGTGTGTGCTTGTATGTTTATAAGAGTAAGAACAACCTGTGCGTGTTGTCGATCCCAATAAGAGCACCAGTGTATGACATAATGCACCTGCCCTTTCACCAAGGAAAATTTGTAATCCATACCTTGGCGTGGTGTATACTAAGTCATAATTTTCTATTGCTATAACTATTATGCTGAGCATTAAATATGACCATTTAGCCCCTGAATTGTTGTTATATTATAGTTTTCTTAAGCTATTAGAATATATGTAACAGTTGCTTTTCCCCTTCCCAAACAGAAAGGTTTAAGGTCTAGAAATAACATCTAATGAAGGAGGAGAGTTAAGAATCTAGAGTAAGCCACAAAATAATCATCATCATTAATGATTTATGTCTTAGGAGAGTGAGTTGCTTAGTTAGTGTGACTGTGGTTGGTAGTAGAATATATTAAGGAAAGGGTCTATGAAATATCTCTGTAAAGCAGTTAAAGAAAGAAGAAATAACTCTGGGAACTAATTTTAAGAAGTAAATGTGTCAAAATACAGTGGGTTGAAATAATCATTTACCTGTAACAAGTAATATATAACATTTTCTCTTTTCTGTGCTTCAGATAAATATCTGCCATTTTTTCTTTGGCCTCTATGAAATAAGGCTGTTCAGTGGTAACATTCCGAAGCATACTTAAAGCTCGCTCAACATCTCCCTGGGCCAGAGCTAGGTCTGCATTAGCAATAGTAACACGCAATTCTTCAGATGTCCCAGAAAATTCATGGATGGCATCTTGTATAACTTTCGCTGCCTCATGCTATAAAGATGAAGTTAAAATAACATTCTTTCAAAATATTCAACAAATTACATTAGAAATGAAGATTTTCTACTAATCCAGAATAAACAATAATTATTCAGGTATGATGAAAATTGACAGATTTCTGAAAAGTACAAAAATTTAAAACTAAACTCAGAGACCAAATTCAGATGACAGTATGAATATTTTTTAGGTGAAAAGTGTTTTCATGACTAGGACAATGGCAATTGCTATGAAAGAGCTCCTGCTACTGTAATTTAATAAGCATTTACTTTGTATCCAGCATTATATCAACCCATTTAATTCTCACAAAACCCCTCTAAGCCCTCTCACAAAAACCCCCATCTTGCAGCAAGGAAAATGAAATTTGGAGAGTTAAGAAGCCATGTTCATTATTGCCCCCTTGATGGGATCCAGTCCACAATCATCCACTGTACCAAATGGCTCTTCACCAAGTAGCAGATTACTTTATTCCCTATACCAGGAGCAGTTCTGTTATGCCTCAGCTGAATACATTACCTCATTTTCAAGTCTGTACCTCAGTGAAACTAAAATGTCTTTTAAGATCAATATCAATTTTAGAGAATATAAGACATTCCGATTTCAGAAACATTAACATGAAAAAAATAGTGCATTTTAGAATCGACTATCTGTGGTAGAACTGGTTCTTGTTATGTATTTATGTTAATGTATTAGTGAAATAGAAATTATTTTGCGATTTGGCAAGAATCTAGACACAGCCTTCTTCATTTCTGCTAAAATATGAAAATAACTGACTAGCAACTGTTGCAATCTAAAAAACAGACCTAAATGATGTTAAGTTCTTCATTTTCTATAAGGCTTTAACTCCTCTCTCAGAATTGCATCCTTGCCTACTTCCTGTCTATTTATTATTATATATTATATTATATTATATTATATTATATTATATAATATTATGTTGTATTATACTGCATTATATTATTGTATATATTATTTTAAGTATTTGATTTTATGATCACCCTATAAATTTACCAAAGGTATATTCATTAAGTGTTCCTTTTGTTTTCTCAACTATTAGAATTTCAGATTGGTACTTTCATTTGATTCCAGTAGTACTTGTGTGCACATGTACATACGTGTATGTGCATGTGTGTGAGTCCTTTCAGGAATTCACAGAATGACAATTATATTATTACCTTTCATGGTAGCTGAAATCATCACACATTATATTGCTATATACGTTATACTACATTCATACATTTCATGGTACGTATTATATTATTACTCATATTATATTACACATATGTTATTCTATTGCCTGGTAGCTAATGTAAGTACACTGATACCTAAGGCCATCCAGGTACAAATTATGTTTAACTTCAGGGACTTGAAGAAAGGACATGATTTGGTTCAAAGTAATGAGAAATTTTCTAAACTTTATCATTTGGCCAAGAAAACAATTTTAGCTTTTCCATTTCCTACTAATATGTACACTTGTATAAAAGTTCAGAGCTGAACTACTGAATTAAAACTTGACTTACCTGTTCTCCATTTAAGCGGTGAGCCTCTACCAACTCAAGAAAGACTGATAAACGATGGTTTGCATCAACTTCAGTTTTTCTGTGTTTTGATTTTGAGGAAGCTCCAATTCTCCTCATTCCTGGTAAACTCATTGCCATATGCAGGGTTTTAATTGCTTCTGCTATTTCTCCCATTTTCTTTTGTGACTGAGCTTTTATCAAATGATACAAAGGGCATTCTCTCACCTGAAAAAATAATATTCAGAAATACTTCCTTAGAATATACATACAACATCAACACATAATTTACAATCCACCAAACATTAAAATAACAGAATCTCTGAGGACACTCAGCCTGTATTATGTACCTGAGGTCTATTTTTGCCCTCTTATTAATTTTGTGATCATTTACTGTGTGATACCAGATTCAAGGAAACTGCCATTCTCTAGCATCCTTCTGGATAACAAACCAGGTGATGGGCTTTTACCATGATAGAAGAGAAAATACTTTAAAAAAAGACTAGCCAATATATTCTTTAAAAAAATTTTTTTTAATGTTTATCTTATTTTTTGAGAGAGAGAGAGAGAGAGAGAGAGAATGAGTGGGGGAGGGACAGAGAGAGAGGGAGACAGAGAATCTGAAGCAGGCTCCAGGCTCTGTGTCAAGCCAGAGCCCGACATGTGACTCGAACCCACAAATCATGCAATCATGACCTGAACTGAAGTCAGACGCTTAACTGACTGAGCCCCCCAGGTGCCCCAAGGCTGGCAAGTATATTCTAAGAAATTTAGTTTTCAGGCAAGGCATTTATCTGGGACTTCTAGTACTGATATAAAGTCATTAGATTTCTAGAAACACAGTTTTTCCCTTTTCTTCTATTTTTTAATTTTAGGATTAAAAATTTCAGAACATTTTAGTCAAACTTGGTGTTACCCACTGATACTACTCTGAAACCTGTAGCAATGAAGTTTCTATCTTTATTTTGGCTATCCAAAGTGTTTACAGAAAAAAATAAGAGAATGACAAAATGAATGAAGAAGGAGTCAAAGGAAGGAGATGATCCAGAATGAGGCAGTGTGGCAGTCATCTAATGTCTAGGATGGCTACAACTGCCCTGGAGGCTGCAGCTCTAAGCCTTAACGAGGCATCACATTTGCTGATGGGTTTTGTGTAAATTTACTCATGCTTCTATTCTTCTCTCTGAGATTTCAATTTCTTGGGATAGGGTACTGGCATTGGGGTCATAATGTACCACCCATCTTGAGAACTAGTGACATAAGAAGCAGGCACTGCCTTCTGCAAATCTTGAATTATCCAGTCCACTGAAGCGTCCTCACATAATAGGGTTCAAGACCCTGTGAACCAAAGCCAAAGTTTGAGGAGCTCCTCCATGATTCTAGGTAGTTAGGAAGCACCTGAACCTATGATTTTCCCCAATGCTTAGAGATATGGGATGTAACACAGAATATCTTGGATAGAAACCTAGTGTGTTTATATCCTCAAACCATATATGAACTTTCAAAATGACTAGGTGTTCTTTGATGATGACTCTAAAAAGATGTTATTAAAGCCACAATCCAAGAAAGAAAAAAGCAGTAAAATAAAGTTCTTACACATAAAAATATTTGGCATAATGTTCTATAGCTTACAATTATTTTTATATACATCCATTATTGCACTTAATGCTCATTATAACTGTAGGGTGTTATTATATGAGTTTTATAGAAAAGAAAACAGGTTCAGAGAGAGATAAGTGACTAGACACTGACCCCCAGGTATTCTGTGTCCAACTCCTTACAGTTTTTTAATTATACCACAGCTGCCTCCATGTTTTCTCCCACTGCTTGTGAATCCAAACTTGTTTCCATTAAAAATACATTTATTAGCAAAACATATAAGCAAAAATGCAAGATAGCTGAATATGTAAGTATCTGCTAAAGGTTCAAGGAGGGTGATATGTCCTTTCCCACGTGAATCTGGAATACTTACCTTAAAATTATAGCTCAGGCAAAGTTCAAGTGACTGAGAACACAATTTGAATTTTTCCTGAGACAAATAAACCTGAGCTATCAGGAGATGCGCATCTGCATAAGAAGGATTGTGTTCTAGGCAATGCTGCAGGTAATTATAAGCTGCTTCAATGTCACCTAATGACAGAAACAAAGCATTGTAATTCAAATGGTTAAGAGACAGAGATGTGAGAGAGAAGAGGGTCATGAGGAGTTTATGGAGAGTTCCAGTATTTAAACTAAAGTTCTCTATTCATAAGGCAGTGTAACCTCTCTACCTGCACCAGGTAGCTAGCCTCCTTCTAGACTTCATGAAAGGATATACCTGTAAGTCCATAAGGAGCTCCATAAGGAGCAAGGCAGAGAAAAGCTGTGAATGGATGGATCAGAGTCCATTACTGTTGTTACCGAGAGGACCATAAATGTACCTTTATTTATTTTCCTGATCAAAAAAATTTTGCTTACAATTTTATTACAGTAAGTTTTGCAAAACACAGACATTTAAATAGGTAGAATTCTGTAGCGTCCCTTACATTAACAAAGAAGATCTAGTCTTGGAATTATTTTTGGCTAGAAATTTTATCACTGTATATAGAACAAAAAAAGCATAAGGATATATTCCAGACATTCAGAAATATGAACTACTGATTTAATATGCTTTTAAATACCAACTGAAATAGTCAGTGTTTTGGGCATGCATACTCTGTACCTCTGGGGGTCTTAGATGGAAGAAATGATCAAAATTAAAGTGACAAGAATGGGTGGAATCTGTTAGGCTCGGCTGGTACTTGGGGTCAAAAGAGGCTCTTCAGAGAAGGAAGGGCATGAACTCTAGGTCCCAGAAGAACTTTCTAGTGATGTAACCTACAGTGATCTGCCCAAAGCCATCTCATAGACTGGCTAGGTATAGGAGCCCAACTCCCCATTCAACCTTGTTAGGAGCATGGGGGAAGGGCAAGCCCTAAATTATTCTCTGTTCCATTACTCTCCTTAACCTTACATGATACCTCAATAGACCAAATAAGACTTATACTTAGGGCTTCCTGTTCCCAAAGGCCTAAACTACCAATGACAAAATCCACATAAACAGAAAACAGTTTTCTTAGAGACAGAGTAACTGGCTGAGGCTGCATAATAACTTAATAAATACAGTATCAAAATTTGTCAATCAACCATCAAACATAATAAATAATATTGGATTATTTTTTGTTGTGATAAGATCTAACGCTCAAGAATCGAATAGGCAGAAAAGGAAATGGAAAGGTTAAGGATAATAACCTGGTGTGCAAATTACCACCTCCATGTAAAAGAATTAAGGAGATAACCTGGAGGTTACTGCTAAGGGGGAAAGTACATAGGAAAAGAATCAGGATTTATAAATAAGAGACTGAAGAATATGAGGACTGTATGAATAATTGAGATCAGAATTTTTATTGTTTTGTTTAATGGTGATGAGGGGGAAAGATGTGTGGAGTTAGTATTTAGAAGGTCACTAAATATTTAAAAATGAGAAATGGGTAATCACCGTTGGGGAAAATAGCCACATAAACAAAGAACACATCAACATCACATTTTTATCGAAGAATAGCCCAATTTCCCTTAAGGAGAAAATGAAAGATATTTCTGTCCTACATGTATCTCTTTGTTAGGGTCTGGTGTAACACAGAATTTGGCTGGCCTTTGTCCCGTTTCCTGGGAAGGAGTCTTGAAATCATAGAATTTCCCAAGTGAGAGGGAAATCTTTGTTGTTTGAGGTCAGCTCTGATCATTTACCTAAGTGAGAAGACTCATGGTGAGGCCCTAGATAGCTTATGTTAAGGAGATGACTCCATGGGGACTATCCCCGCCAGAAAGACCAACCAAGTACTTAGAGGGTTGGGGCTTTGAACTATGTTTTCTACTTGGACTGGGGAGCAGGATCCTGGAGACTGAGTTCAATCACACACCCAATGATTCGATCTGTGCCTATATAATGATTCTCTAATTAAAAACTCTAAACCTGAGTTGAGTTTCCCTGGCTATTAATGTTCTTTATGTATTGTCATATACACATATGTTGGAAAGTTTATGTGTACTCTATAGTGAACAATGGCAGCTTCACATTTGGGACCCTCCCATACCCCACCCCGTACATCTCTCTCTTTTGCTGGTTTGGATTAGTATCTTTTTTCTAAACTAAAACTCTAATTAAGTGGTTTCCTCAGTTCTATGAGTCATTCTAGCGAATTTGAAGCTGAGGAGTCATAGAAACCCTGAATCTGTAGTCAGCTAGTCAGAAGTTCAGATGGCCTTGGCAACCCCTGAACTTGTGGCTCGTGTCTGTGCCCTTAACCTGTGAAGACTGGTCCAACTCCAGGTAGTTCTCAGGTCAGAAGTCATTGCATTTGGCAATTTATCAGGATACCGTTATTTGGACACATGCCAGCGTTACTTCAAATGGTTTCAGGCTGCTCTTTTTATTTTATTTTTTTAAATTTTTATTATTTTTTTTAACGTTTATTTTTGAAACAGAGAGAGACAGAGCATGAACAGGGGAGGGGCAGAGAGAGAGGGAGACACAGAATCTGAAACGGGCTCCAGGCTCTGAGCCGTTAGCACAGAGCCCGAAGCGGGGCTCGAACTCACGGATCGTGACATCATGACCTGAGCCGAAGTCAGACACTTAACCAACTGAGCCACCCAGGCGCCCCAAGGCTGCTCTTTTTAAAAAGAATGTCCATCTATGAAACTTTGGCAAGTAAGTAATACTATATTGAGACTGATTTATATCAATTTTCAAAATAAATAGTAAGTGTTTGATAAATTAATCACAGAACTCAAAGTTTGTTTAATCACCTAGTAGATAATACTGTTTCAACTGAGAGGAAAAGTAGAAATATCATGTGGCTCAATAGTAGAACTTAATCAGAAGAAGGTATTATAAAGCCACTTCTTACATATAGAGTATTTCAGAGATACAAACTTTTGAGATCACCTAGTTCTTTTTTTAACAGTTAAAACTGAAGTCAGATAAATTATAAAGTCAATCTTCTCTCTCCATTACATGCAAGAAATAATCGTTTACGGTAATATCTTTAAGCTGGTTTCTACTCTTTATGATTTTACAAACTTAATTTACTTTGTGTGGCAATTCATCTACCAAAGGTACATAAACATAAGCACAAAGAATGATCTATTATGTGTATAGTCACACACCTGTTTGTGTCCTAAAAAACTAAGGTTATAAACCTGGGGTTATTTTTTTTTTAGCTATACATAATCACAGAAACTAAGCAGGAATTAATCAACACATTTCATAAAGGCCTGAAACCTGGTAAACTTTGCATCTGGCTATACCAATGAGTCAACTATGGATTAATGGCTATGAATTCTTATTGCCATCTAAGTACCATCTGATGGACTTTTTTGTAAATGGTACAACTGCTTTTTCCTGTCAATTCACTTGAACAATGAAAATTTATGCTGATTTATAAAGAATTAAACACAAAATAATTTAATGCAATTTTACACAATCTTATTTTGGACTAAAATTATTTGTTTGTGCACAAGTAAAATGCATCTTATGTGACTATTCTTCAAGTATGTGGAGTGCTTAAACATACCTTTGTTTTTATCAACATCAGAATTAAAAGGTCAATTTAAGTTTTTAAGTTATATTCTACCTGATAAATATTTCACTTTTGCTATAAGGAAGACAGCTTGCAGTAGACCTGGTACAGTTCTTACTATAGTCTCCAGGATTGAGGTACAACGTCTGAGAAGTGGAGAAAGAGGTTGCCCAAGACTTGCAGGCTAAACAAAACAAATTAGCACATCATTTTATAATTATATTAGTATTTAGCTAAAAGTAAACAAACATACTAAATTTTAGTGTAACTAGCAAAACTACCTATTTTCCCAAAATTTCTCTTATTCTATTTTTGCAATAATATCTTTCCTATAACATGACTAATACTAATTTATCCCCTTGGGATCTGTGAACAGCCCATGTAATGGCTTTTATTCAGCAAAACAGTTATGAGATTATTACAGTTACTGATCTGATAACATGAAAGGAGCATATTTGTTCAAAAACTGTCAAGGAAACATACTCAAAGGAAAGATAACTGAGAGACAGAACTTCTTGCTGGAAATGAGAGTCAAGGCAATGTAGTTCTAATTCTAGACCTGCCTATGATTTACACAGTTCAGTAACTTGCATTACTCCCTAGAGTACTGTAAGTTCAGTTTCTAGAAAATTATTTTTCCTAGAAGTCAGAGGGTAGAACACACTCATGTGTATTATACCAAATGTCTCACACGTTCACGTTCTCTGCTTTTCTGCCTGGCATGTCAAAGGCTTTCAAAGGATTTTTTTTTCTCTTTTTATTAATACATAGTGAATATGGTAACTAAAACAGTACTATAACATTTGTTTATTGTTTTTTTGTTTTTTTGTTTTTTTTTGTTTTTTTTCAACGTTTTTAATTTATTTTTGGGACAGAGAGAGACAGAGCATGAATGGGGGAGGGGCAGAGAGAGAGGGAGACACAGAATCGGAAACAGGCTCCAGGCTCCGAGCCATCAGCCCAGAGCCTGACGCGGGGCTCGAACTCACGGACCGCGAGATCGTGACCTGGCTGAAGTCGGACGCTTAACCGACTGCGCCACCCAGGCGCCCCTGTTTATTGTTTTAATGGCTGTCTACCCAACCGATCTTTATCCAAGGGTTACCCACTCACAAGTTACAAATGTGATATTAGTTTAAATATCAAACGTTTATTCTCCCTGCTTTGACCTACTGATGCTGTGTCCTTAATTTGAAAAATAATCTTCCCCATCGTCCCCCTACACTCCATACATATATACTCTTTTTTATTTTAAGTTTATTTTTATTTATTTCAAGAGAGAGATAGAGACCAAGTGGGGAAGGGGCAGAGAGGGAGAGATAGAATTCCAAGCAGGCTCTCCACTGTCAGTGCAGAGCCCCATGCAGGGCTCAAACTAACAAACAGAGAGATCGTGACCTGAGCCAAAGTCAAGAGTCTGACGCTTAACTGACGGAGCCACCCAGGTGCCCGTCCACACATATATATTTTTAACTAGAGTATAGTGTCTTACAATCACTCCTACAATGAGACGTGACTACTGAAAAGAAACTACCACATCTCTTCACTATGTTGAGTCACAAAAAAATGTGCACTCAAAAATTATTTCAAAATATGACCACTGATGCCTACAATACATCGACTTCTTTAAATTTCTACAGCACTTATAAGTCACGTAATAAAATTTAGCATCCTACATTATCTTATACAATTCCAAAGTAGTTTCATGTTTTGTTTTGCTTCTTTTATAGGGTTAGGGTCTTTATGTGCCTTGAAGATCAGAATTTTACACTCTTTCACATAGTATGAATACAGAGTAAATTCTTCAAAAGTATTTATTTTTTCAGTGTAACTGAAAACAGCGAAAGTGTAGGTGATATAGGTGGCAAAGGTTCTTTACCACCTGCTAAGAGTTATTTATTGAGAACAACCGTCATTTTTGCTGTAAACACTTTCAGAGTGAATTGTACGTGGACAATCTCTAAGATAACATCTGTCTGATTAAAAACAAAATATAAAAGGGGCAAGGAACAGAACTGGAGAGGCAAGTCTGCCTTTCTGATATTTCCCCATGGAAATACCATTATGAATGTTAATTAGGTGCTGCCATGCTGACAAAGGTTATATGGGGGGGGGGGGGGAAACACAAAATGTTGTGGACTAGGGACACAATTGCCACTTAACACATTATTTCTTGATCCACCTACAGTTAATTCTTAGCACAGCTGCCACAGAAATCCTTTTTAAATTACTGAGTCAGATGACGCTGTAAACCCTCTGGCGGCTCCCCACTGTACTCAGAATCGATGCCAGGGGAGGGACAACACCTCTAAGGACCTACGTGGTCTGCTTTCTCTGTTGTGACCTCCTCCTCCTCACTCCATCCCTGTCACATTAGTCTCCTTGTGGCCTTTGGGCCATTGCACAACTGTTCTCTGTGACTGAGACAATCTATACCATATCTCCACATGAACACCACGTTTTTGTTCAACTTTTACCACTTAATGAGGCCTAACCAGATCATCTTATCTAAAATTATCACCTAGGGGCGCCTGGGTGGCTCAGTTGGTTGAGCGTCCAGCTTCAGCTCAGGTCATGATCTCACAGTTCATGGGTTCGAGTCTCGCGTCGGGCTCTGTGCTGACAGTTCAGAGCCTAGAGCCTGTTTCAGATTCTGTGTCTCCCTCTCTCTCTGCTCCTCCCCTGCTTGTGCTCTCCCTCTCTCTCTCAAAAATAAATAAACATTAAAAAAAATTTAAAAAAATTATCACCTATTTCTTCTGAGATTTTCTAATACACCATATAATTGGTTATATTATCTGTCTCCTCCTGCTAGTTATATATATGCTTCATAGAGGACAAAGGCTGTACTTTATCCTTTCACAACTACTTCCCCAGCTCCAAGCAAAGTCCTGGGTACTCTACAAGCATTCATTGAGTGAATTCTGATTATTGCACAAGTACTGAAAAATGCATTCTAATTCTAAGCAACTGAAAGCACATCATGACAGGGAAGACTTGGATCAACCCTATTCCAGAAGGGTTAATTTATTATTATTTTTTAAGTTTATTTATTTATTTTGAGATACAGCATGAGAGGACAAGCTGGGGTGGGGGGGGGGGAAGTGGGGCAGAGAGTGGGAGAGACAGAATCACAAGCAGGCTCTGCACTATCAGCATAGAGCCCAAAGTGGGGCTCGATCCCACGAACTATGAGATCATGACCTGAGCTAAAACCAAGAGCCAGATGCTTAACCGACTGAGCCACCCAAGTGCCCCCAAAGGGCTAATTAAGAAAAAAAAAAAACAGATTTATACAAGTTTAGAAAATGACATAGTGATCAACAAAAGTCGCATGGCTTCCCTAAAGAAAGGCCATTATCCTCATTTCCTTATTAACACAATTATGGAAGCTGTAAATCAGGGAGAATGCTAAGAATTATGCTTTTAGCAATGAAACATCTGACACTTCCTATTATGATATTCCTGTGTTGAAGCATGAGCTGAATATAACGTAAAGTCATCTGCTTACTGTCATAATAAGAAAGTGCTGACTAACGGATCCACATCAGTTTGGAAACAACTCTCTGGTAGTTCAATAAAAGCCTCCATTTTCAGTTCTACTCAGTGCTGCATAAGGCAGATATTGGATGACACTAAAGATCTGTATAAAATAGATGACAATCAGGATCTAAAATAATACGGTAATCTGGAATTATGAGAGGGGTCTGAGGAGATAAGGTTTCACAGGGATAAATGTACAGTCTACAGTTTGGTCCTAAGTTACAGTGAATAATAGATCAAAAGACTTTAGTTAACTATTAATTCAATAGGGGTTGATAATATCGTATGATTCACAAAAGAAGCTAGAAGAACATCTAGAATTAGGGAGAAGAGGATCTGCCAGGGCCAAACCCACATTTGGACTAGTGACCTTCAGGAGAGCTTACTAACAGGAGAAAGGCTATCCTCAGGCCCACGAGCAGGGTTCTAGCTATGTCATATAAAAATAAATGGCTAAAAACCTGGACTTGTTTAGGGAGAACATGAAAACTAATTTCTAAAATCTGAAGGTCTGTTTTATGAATGAGGAATAACCCTTGCTTTGGCTAAGTAACTGGACTTGCCCGTGCCACTTCAGAGAGCAGGAGGATGACTAGGACACAGGTGAATTTTTTTTAACATGAAGTTAAGTCTGATTTAACACAGGAAATGCAGTCTAACAGTTATAGTTATACAGTAAGAACTGCACTTTTAGGTGTACCCAAAGGTTGGATGGGCCCTTAAGATGCTATGGAGTGGATTCAGGGGTGCCTGGGTGGCTCAGTCGGTTGAGCGTCTGACTTCGGCTCAGGTCATGATCTCATGGTCCGTGAGTTCGAGCCCCGCGTCGGGCTCTGTGCTGACAGCTCAGAGCCTGAAGCCTGTTTCAGATTCTGGGTCTCCCTCTTTCTCTCTCCTCCCCCACTCATGTTCTGTCTCTCTCTTCTCAAAAACAAATAAACGTTAAAAAAAAAAAAAAGAAAAATTAAAAAAAAAGATGCTATGGAGTAGATTCAAGTATTACATGAATGTCTGACTTAAACAACTTCTAATATTTCTCCTGAAGTGAAGATATTAACATTCTATGAACTACAAGTGAATATTTATAAACCAAAACATTTATTACTTGATAGCCGTCATTGGCATAAATATTCTGACTTAAAAACTATTTCAACTAATATAGATACGAATACTACCATTGTAAGATGCAGATATAATCTAATATGTGAAAGACAATTTATTAGCACATTCATAAAACACTGTGTAAATGATGTTGTAAATATTTTCACTGAAAAAAGTCCCAGAATTACTTACCTGCATTGGGCAGAAATTCAGATATTCTGTAATAATTTCTAGTAAGAAATCAGGATTTAAGTTCTCAAAATATTGTATGCCAAGTGGTAAATCTTCTAAATGTGAAAAATGAGTGTCCAGAACATCATTTAACATGTTAATAACTTCTTCTTGTCGCTTATTTTTCTTCATAGCAAGAATTGCATGTAAATAAATTAATTCCTACAAATTAAGCAGTTGCCATTAATTATCCCATTCAGTTGTAAAGCCATTTATTTCTACTTAGATTTCAAACACATATGAAGTGCTATTTATGTGCAATATTTATTCAAATTTAAGTATTAGCTTGGACAAACTTTTAGACTCTTTTTAAAAACAAAATTTTTTTTAATGCTTATATATTTTTGAGACAGAGAGAGACAGAGCACGAACGGGGGAGGGTCAGAGAGAGGGAGACACAGACTCTGAAGCAGGCTACAGGCTCCAAGCTGTCAGCACAGAGCCTGATGCAGAGCTTGAACTCACGGATTGTGAGATCATGACCTGAGTCGAAGTCGGACGCTCAACCGACTGAGCCACCCAGGTGCGCCAAACTTTTAGACTCTTATACAAGATTACTTAAAGTCTAATTCTGCAAGGAGGTAAGTTAGTAAATGCAATCATACATTAAAATTATCATATATTAGTCTTTTAAAGCCATTACTATTACTAAAAAAAATTTCATATTTTATAAACAGTAGCTAGGATCTATACGATCTGATAAAATAAAATACTGTACCGCAGATTTTCCAATAGACTGCTGAATTTCACTAAGGAATTCGAGCTGCTGATCTGCATCCTGTAACTGCCCTTCTATTAATTGACATCGGATAACTCCTAAAGCCAAATAGGACAAAAACAGTCAAAGTCCACATCCATTCAGGTATGTACACGTCAAGCTAACAACACAAGGATTAATAAAATAGGTTTTTCCCCCCATAATATATTAAAGTATTGATACATTATAATAAAATACAATAAAGTCATAAATACTACATCAGATTTAAAAAAGAAGAAAAAGAGAATAAAAGGAAATAAAATTGTCAGCTTTGTACCTATATAAAATCAGTTACTAAGGACTTCAGAATTTATGGGAACTACCCCCATAAAAGTTTATTATCGCAAGATACTATATAAGAAATGAAAACTTTAGGGGCACCTGGATGGCTCAGTCAGTTGAGCATCCGACTCGAGTCGGTTGGGCATCCGACTCGAGTCGGTTGGGCCCTGGGTTGGCCTCTGTGCTGAGCATGGAGCCTGCTTCCGATTCTCTCTCTCTCTCTCTCTCTCTCTCTCCCTCTGCCCCTCTCCCCAGTTCATGCTCTCTCTGTCTAAAACCAAGTAAAATTAAAAAGGGGCGCCTGGGTGGCTCAATTGGTTAAGCATGCGACTAGTTTCAGCTCAGGTCATGATCTCAGTTTGTGAGTTCAAGCCCCACGTCTTGGGATTTCTTTCTCTCTTCCCCCCCTCCAAAATAAATAAACATAAAAAAATTTTTTAAAAATGAAAACTTTATTTTTAAAGATTTATGTTTTTTTCTATTGTGGATAGTAGAGGACAGTTTGATTTTAGAAAACCACAACATATTTTCTTCTTTAATAGCAGGTATGAAAAGGAATTATTATGTATATATATCTGAGGAACACTTATAGAAACAGTTGTCATACCAATTAGTGCGGGGACACTAGTTTCATCCAGTTTCATGGCGGTATTATACCACTTCAATGCTTCTTTCATGTCTCCTTGTAAAATCATTTGGTATCCAAGTTCTGTAGCAAATTCTGATTGTTCAGGGTTTAAAGCAAGAGCTCGTTGTAGTAATGTCTGAATTTTTCTAAGAATGAGTTGACTTCGTCCACACTAAAAAGAAAAAAAAATTTAGAAGTCAAACACTTCTACTCAGGTGGGAGGATTATTTTTTTTCTAAATATACAAACTATTTGTACTTCATAGAAATAGAATGAAAAAAAAAGATTTAATAACTAAAGGAAAATAAAACTTCTCCATTTACTACCTGGACAGTGCAGCAAGAAAGAGTTTACATCTAATCAGAACTTAAAATCCTCATGAACACTGCTTTTAAACAACAGCTTCCTGGAAAGTATACTCTAAAGATGCTACACAAGTGTATTTTTTAGGACTGTTTTCAAACTGTCTTATCATTGTTTTATAAATTAGATGAGGAAATCATTACTTTAAGGTTACAGATATGTATATGTACATATATATGTAGTTTATCAAATCAAAACCTAGGACAAGGATTTGCTTTCCCCCTAAGGAGAAGGTATACCACCAGGGCAAATATTTCATTTTTTTATTATTTTATTTTATAATATCATCTCTTTTTATTAAAAATTGTGTATATGTGCAGAGAAAGGATAAACACTTTAATGTTAAACATGTTAAGTTTTCCGTGGTGAGATCATTAGTATTTTTACTTTCTTCTTTGTATTTTCTCCTAATTTATTTTTTTAATGGGAAAAAGGTAGTATATAAATATTTTTAAATATAACTTATTGTCAAGTTAGCTAACATATGGTGTATAGAGTGTGCTCTTGGCTTCGGGAGTAGATTCCCAAGCTTCATTGCTCACCTACAACACCCAGAGCTCCTCCCAACAGGTGCCCTCCTCAGTGCTCATCACCCATTTTCCCCTCCCCTCTGTTTCCTCCCCTCCCCATTAACCCTCAGTTTGTTCTCTATATTTAAGAGTCTCTTATGGTTTCAGGGCAAATATTTTTAAAGATCATGCATTTGGGCTCAGCTGGGTAACTCAGTTAAGCGTCTAACTCTTGATTTTGGCTCAAGTCAGGATCTCCCAGTTCGTGGAACCGAGCTCCGCACTGGGCTTCACACTGACAGGACAGAACCTGCTTGGGAATCTCTTTCCCTCTCTCTCTGCCCAACCCCTGATCGTGCCCACACACACACACACTCTCTCTCTCAAAAATAAATAAACTTAAAAAAAAAAAGATCATGCATTAGAATCTTTGTTATAAAAGCTTCAAAAATAGTTCAAGAAATGGCTACTCTACTAAAATAAGTACATAATGTTCTAACATAATAACTTAAAAAAAGTTTATTTATTTATGTTAGAGAAAGAGTGAGATCGCAAGCAGGGGATGCGCAGAGAGAGAGAGGGAGAGAGACAATCCCAAGCAGGCTCTGTGCTGCCAGCACAGAGCCAGATGTGGGGCTCCAACTGACAACCCGGAGATCATGACCTAAGCTGAAATCAAGAGCCGGGACACTCAACTGACTGAGCCACCCAGGTGCCCCTACCACAGTAACTTTTAAGAGTAAAATTCTAAACTGCTTGAATTTTTTAAGCTTAATTAAAAACTAATCAAAATAAATGATCTGGCAATGAAATAAATAAAAAAAGGTAAATATCTTCCTTAACTCAAACTTTTGTAATAGCAGGGATTTTTTTCCCCTCTAAATCTCACACAATCTGACAATCTGTTTTTTAACAAAAGAATCAGTTTCTTCATGGCATTTAACAATTGATATCCTTGATTTTTTTCTTTCAGTTTATCTATTATTTCATCTACTTATGTGTACCTTTTCCTTATTTTTTAAATAAGGAATTAGTTTAATTAACTTTTCAATCCTCCATTCCTTGTATTGATTTTGAGATTCTGCTGTATTTTTCTACTCCATTCCTGATTATCTTCTTCTTATTGGATGTTGTAATAAAAACATTTCTTTATTATTATTAAAACAAAAAGATCCCAACCATTTCCCCCACCAAAATTGTCTCTTACCTATGTTAAAACTTTTTTTCAAATACAACTGACCCTTGAATAACATGGGGGTAGGGTGCTGGCCTCCACCCTTCACCGCACAGTTCAAAAGCTGCATATAATTTTTGATTCCCCAAATATTTAACTATTAAAATATCCTACTACTGACCACACCTAATTGATAACATAGTCTATTAACACATATTTTGTACATTATATGTATTATATACTGTATTCTTGTAATAAAATAAGCTAAAGAAAAGAAAATTTTATTAAAAAAATCACAATAATAAGGAAACTACATTTACAGTACTGTAGTGTATTGACTGAAAAGATCTGCTTTAAGTGGACTCATGCAATTCAAACCCGTGTCAGTCAAGGGTCAACTGTAGTTTTAAAAAACAAAACAAAGAATAACTCTAATCATAAATCCTACGCTCTGATTAAAATACATGATTTCCCATTTCCTTTGGAATTTACCACTTTCCTATCCTTAAAGGCTCAACAAAGCCTTCCATGAAGCCTTTATGATGTCTTCTTATGGTTGGTGAGAAATTATGTTATCTCCTCCAAACGGATTTTCTTAGGAATGTTATCACATATTTATATATGTAGGGTATTTTCACTCTAGGCCATATCCCCTTTGGTGCCTCAACCTTCGTGACTTATTTTACATTCCCAGCTACAGATACAGAACTCTGGTACATTGCAGGCACTCTTACAGTTCTGCTGAAGGCTACTGTGATCTTATAAAAAAGTTGAGCATTTTGTGGTTCCGTGGCATCCAATGCATTTTCTAAGTTTTCCAGCTTGGTGGCAGCCTAAAACAAAAGTATCCAGTATAATTTTAAAATAACAAAGAAAAAAAGAATACATGACATATACATGAATAAATATTATCATTTAAAAAATGTTTGCTTTTGCAAATTCCCTCTTGACTCCAGTGAAATCATCTATGTTGCAAAATGTATTAAAAGTTCTTTTTTTTTTAATTAAAAAAAATTTCTTTAATGTTTATTTATTCTTGAGAGAGAGCATGAGCAGGGGAGGGGCAGAATGAGAGAGAGGGACACACAGTCCAAAGCAGGCTCCAGGCTCCGAGCTGTCAGCACAGAACCTGATCCGGGGCTCGAACTCACCAACTGTGAGATCATGAGTGAGCCAAAGTCAGATGCTTAACCGACTGAGCCGTGCAGGCGCCCCAAAAATTCTTTTAAAAGGCTCAAGAATTATGAATAAAGAATTGAGTTTTAAAATGTGTTTTTAAAATATCTGTTATTGAATGGAATTCTTTGGGTAGGTAAAGATACCCATAATATTCAATTAACTATATATGCCAAGCTCCCTCTCCAATAATTAATTCATGACACACATGAGATATGAATAATATAAGTATAAACATTACTATTGTATGAGATCGGACTTCAAATTACTTATATAGTCTGGTTTATATTTAAAATATTCTCTAGATTAGAAAAATCACTAAGACACTTATGGTAAGTAACTTCAATGCCAGGAAAATTTACTGAAGAGGCACCCCTACTGAAATTCTTATGGTATTTACTGAAAAATTTATTAGTTGCTATCATATTAACTGATTTAACCAGACTAAACACAATTCAAATCTATTACCTGTTACAATACTATTTGCTTCAAACTGGATTTTGGCATTCCATAATTCAGTATATAATCAATGTGCTCATTACTACAGAAACATGTACCTTATTATAAGGTCCAATGGGATTTCATCCTAAGCCCATTTAAATAATGCAAACACAGTTAAATTGTAAAAATACTACAAATCATATTTTGTATATATATTCTTCCATACCTAGCACCACCAGTTACATTAATCATGTATATAATACTGTACTGGGGTTTTATGTGGAAAACCACATATACTATAATTAATGATTTAAGGAATTTTTAAGGTAGTTTTAACTATATAATATTTTTGCTTTACTAGTTGATTTAAGAAGCTCATCTCTTTGTTAAGGTGTATTTCTAGGAATCAAGTAAAAAGTACCATGTAATACATTCTAAAAGAGCTCTTGAAGGCTCTTATATATGTGCATATGTGTGTGTGTAACTATAGATTTTTTAATACAGGAAACTTAAATAGTACAATACAACTTACCTTCTCTATGTCCCCCTCCCTACACAAATAGTAAAGAGCCAGGATTCTTAGAGCTTCCACATTTTGATTATCTTGAAGCATTAACCTGCAGAAAAACATTTCACTTAATGTTGAAATAAACTTAATGTGCTTTCTTTTATTTGAAGGTTGAAAAAGTCATTTTGCTGGTCTGACTACTCCATTATCTAAGTAAGAATTTTAAGTAGTAAAATAAAATCTCCTTTATGAAAATTATCAACCTCATTATTTAAGCTAAAAAAAAATCTCTGATTCTTAGTCTTTATGCATTGCTGGAGTACTGATTCTTAGTCTTTAATATGTTTTAAAAAGATATGAATAGATGGTACCAGTCTCATTAAATTCTTTGGCAATCCTAAATAAAGTATTACTTAACCATGCATAACAGTATATTAAAAAGAAAAATTCACCTTAACCAGGAAGATTTATTACAAGAATTTCAGGAATCAGAAGATTGGTTAAATATTTAAAAGTCTCTTAATGTAATTCACAACATTAAAACAGATTCCTATGTGACAAAAAAAAATTGAAAATATTATGGAAAAATATCTGATTAGTAATAGGAACAACTCCCCTTACCCCAAAAAAGATATAAACTTAGTAAAAAATATGCAAAAGCTATATAAATTCCTATGAACTTTGCTCAAGGACATTTAAAAAAGAAATGAACAAATGGGGTAATAACACACCAGGTTTCTTATTATGGATGATGTGGTACAATGAATTATTAGCTTCAATTTTCCACCTTCCAAGAATATATACCTTCTGCCACGAAAGTGAGTTCTTCCTATAAATGCTGACATGTACTTTGTTGCTCCTTGGCTGTGGACTTGGACATCTTCCTAATGTTGGTCAATGGAATGTGAACAGGACTGGCAGTGTGCCACACCAAAGTTTCAGAGGCACTGGATACTTCTGCCTGTCCCTTTACATCTCTGCTATAACCACGGAGACGAGCTCACCTCTGGGTAGCTGCTGCTCTCTAGCTTGAGCCCAAAGAAGAACACCCGTAGAGCTGACCAGAGACCAAACTGCAATAAAGTGCCACACCACCCAGATGGACCTAAAATCTGAAGCAGAACACCAGGCAGGGCCGGTGGAGGCCAGCAGACCCGAGATGATCCCTACCAAAGTGAGGAATGAGTGCTTACTATTGTTAAGACCTGAGATTTGTAGCTGTTTGCTATGCCGCAATAGTTGCCACATGATAACACCCATTTTTGGTTAAAAAGGTCCCCCCCCCCCCAATAATCTATAGATTCAATGCATTTCAAACCAAAATCTTAGAAAGTTTCTTTTTTTTTTTTTTAACTTGGTAAGTTAATTCTGACAGTCGATTGAAAAAGAGCCAAGAAAACTATCAAAAAAGAAATGTGATGGAGAACATGCCCCCCAAAATATAAAAATGTATTTGAAATACAGGGAATAATGGGGAAAAAAATGACCAGTCATTTTACAGGGGAAAAAATAGCCTTAGCAATATGCAGGTGCTCAATTTCAACATAATCAAAGAAATGAAAATAAAAATACGGTTTTATTCTACCAGATACTACCACTTTTATTCTACCAGATCGTTAAAAACAAAACCACCACACTGATAATAGCCAGAGTTGACAAGGATGGGGGAGGGGCATTCTGGAGAGTACTCATGGGAGTATAAATTAGTACAATTTCTTAGAAGAACAATTTGGTAGTGTCTTTGCAAATTTCAAACATGCATACCCGAGATAGAGACTGCCATCTGTCTCCTCAAATCATTCTTTCCTCATTTGCTTGGGCACATAGCTAGCTGACATGTTCCTGCTACCTTTGCAATTAGATGTGGCCCACGGGAGACAGCCCACTTCTAGGCCTGGGCTTTAAAGGAAAGTGGAATGATTCCGCCACACTCTTACCCTTTCTACCAGCTGGATACCAACGTCATGAGGTTTTAGGACATCGCAGAGTTGCAATATGGAAAGAACCTAGGTCCCTGAATGACAGTGTGGAGGAAGGCTGACTGATCAAAAGTTACACCCACTCAAAACAATTACATATGGCAGAAAAAGTATTCTATTATGTGTTTAGATCTATTTTATAGGAGCTCGGCCTACCCTAACAAATATGATTCCCTTTAATTCAGTAATCCCTCATTTAAGAAATGATCCTCCAGAAATATACCTATATGTGTAAAAAGGGGTGTGTGTGTGTGTGTACCCCTAAATGGCTATCAATGGGGAAAGATCAACTACTTATATGTTTACTTTATGGATGTGTACTTTGTTAAAAAATAATTACGTATATCTGGCTGAATGGATATAAAAGAATATCCACAAAATACCAAGTAAATAAAAATCAAGCTTAAAAACTATAGTCTATTTTTTATTTTACAAACATCCCCAAATATATATGTGTGTGTGTGTGTGTGTATGTATATATATATATATATATTTAATATACTATATCGATACTCCACCACCTCCCACTCATACAAAGTGCCTAGAAAAGAAATCTAGAAAAATATAAACATCAAAGAGTTACTAATGCCCAAATTGTGGCCTCCAAATACCACTTCCCACTAAAAGGGATTATATTGCACTCCATAACAGCTGATTCCTGTTTAGGGCAAAAAATACACAAAATGACCCTAGTGCATCTTGCTATACACCAAATAGCAAGGAAATTATTGAAGATTACTAGGATCCCGTCAAAAGGACCTAAGAACTAACTTGAAGAGGCTACTAACAGCCAATAGTGAGACAATATGAGCAATTATAACAATCAAAACGGTTAGAAGCACACAAGTTTAATCCATGTTATATAAACAAACCCAAACTGCTAATCAATCACAATTCGGGGATGCTAGGGAACTTTCTAATTTTTTTGGTTTTTTGAAACCCAGAAATAAAAGATTCAAGCACTTATCCAACTTTTCTTACATGAACTATACCACTGGATAACCGACCAGTTGATGCGAAATTTTTTTTAATAGTACTCCAGCTAAGAAATGCAGAATGATATAACCATATTGTAATCCTAAAGCACCCAGGTACTGAGCACAGATTTCTGATATTACCACAAAAAAGACAGCAGGGGATTATGTCCCTTCGATAAAAGAACACATCACCACTTATGAAGTAACTGCAAAAAGAAAAAAAAATTGAACATGTATCTAACCAAGCCTCTATATCCAGTACCAATTTACAGGAAATTCAGAGGATAAGCAACAGTACATGGCATGCAATCAATAAAATTCTTACGGAAAACCTACTGGATACAAGACTGGTTTATTTATCGTAAATATCAAGAAAAAGATGTGGGAGAAGTGGGAGGCCAGTGGAGAGAGAAAGTAGGAAAATGAGAAAGGAGACGAGGGAGAGAGGGGATCCTCCATTTTATACTTCAGAGGAAAAATCCAAATCCTCAAGATGACCAACAAGACCATTTATATCCTGGCTCCCCTGCTCCCTCCTACCCTTCTGCTCTGACTTCACTGTCTAGTCATCTTACCCCCCCTTCTTACTCCTTAAAAACATGACACACACCCTTGCCTCAGGTCTTCACACTTGCTTTTCCGACCTTCTGCAGTCTTCTCCCAGATATCTGCATGGCTTACTCCCTGTGTTCAAATGTCACCTATTCAGTGATGCCTTCCCTGACCGTCCCATAAAATGGAATCCCTCCTCCCACTCCCTATTTCACTTTCCAGCTTTATCTTTTTTCCATAGCACTTAAAACTTTCTAACATACTACGTAATCTTTTACTTGTTCTGCTTATTATATGGTTCCTCTCATTTGAATATAAGCTTCACTAGGGCAGGGATATTTGCATAAAAGATTATCTTAGAACAACTATTCAGATATTTATATAAATCAAAACATTCAGTTGCTAAAAACAGTGCAATGTTAAGTTCTCTTTCAATTCTATATTGCTTGAAAAAAAATCAAATTAAAAAAATCTTATAATAGGGGTGCCTGGGTGGCTCAGTTGGTTAAGACTCTGACTCTTGATTCTGGCTCAGGTTATGATCTCGCAGTTCGTGGGATCGAGCCTCATGTCAGGCTCTGTGCTGACAGCGTGGATCCTCTCTTCTTCTCTCTCTGCCCCTCCCCTGCTCATGCTCTGTTTCTCAAAGTAAGTAAATAAACTTAAATAAAAATAAAAAATCTTATGATAAAAGAATACAGATTTTTTTTTTCCCTGAAATTATAACCAGATCCAAAGGTACTTGTATTATCTTCTTTTACTTAACCTCTGTGCTGTTTCAACAGTCTGGTCCCAATCCTGTAAGGCGAGCTGTAGTTTCATTTTCTTTACAAAAGCAGGAAGGAAACTAGGAAAGTTCACTATTATCTGGTTCACAGTGTCCAGAGCACCTGAATAATTCTGGCGCATCTCAAGGCATTGTGCCTAATAGGAGGAAAAAAGTGACATCAAAACTCCAATCATATACACCGAGGTTCTCATAACAGTTACCCTTGAGAGGTAGGATACTAACGTTTAACATTTTCTATGTTTTTGTTTTCTGACTTTCTGTAAGGAATAGTTATCACTTTTATAATGAGAAATATAAAATAAGTTTTTAACAAAACGAAAATTTTAAAACATCACAAAACAATAAAAATATTGTATGTAAGTGGCTATGTTATAAAATCTACTTTTAAATAACTAGAACAGAAAAATTATCTTTTAGAATAAAGTATTTCCAAGATATTTGCAAATAGCATCTAAAATGAAGACATTTCAGAGGCACCTGGGTGGCTCAGTCCGTTGGGTGTCTGACTTTGGCTCAGGTCATGATCTCATGGTTTGTGGGTTTGAGCCCTGTGACTGGCTCTGTGCTGATGGCTCAGAGCCTAGAGCCTGTTTCGGATTCTGTGTCTCCCTCTCTCTGCCCCTCCCCTGCTCACGCTCTCTCTGTCTCTCAAAAATGAATAAATGTTAAAAAAATTAAAAGTGAAATAAAATAAAATGAAGAGATTTTGTATCTTTAAAAAAAAAAAAAAACAAAACTACTTTCAGGCTGGGACACCCGGCTGGCTCAGTCCATAGAACATGCAACTCTTGATCTCAGGGTTGTAAGTTCAAGTCCCACGTTAGGTGGAGATTACTTAAAAATAAAATCTTTAAAAAAATAAAATAGGGCTCCTGGGTGGCTTACTGGTTAGGCATCTGACTTGGTATCAGCTCAGGCCATGATATCACAGTTGTGAGATTGAGCCCTGCATCAGGCTCTGTGCTGACAGCACAGAAGCTGCTTGGGATTCTCTCTCCCTCTCTGTCTCTGCCTTTCCCTCACTTGCATGCATTCTCTCAAAATAAATAAATAAGCTTAAAAACAAAAAGAAATAAAAAATAAGTAACTTTAAAGAAGGTAAGACTTTAAGAAATAAGCAAAATAAAGTTCAAACAACTCCCTCTACCTTAATATTTTCACTTCTAGGATGTATCTTAATGAAATAATTGAATAAGACCATAGGAAAAAAAAGATTGTATTTATGGCAGATTTATATTAGATATAGTAGGAAAAAAAATAATCCAAAATGCCCATTCAGGATCAAACTATAGCATACCTATTTACTCAAATTTTAGGTGGTCATTAAAAGTCATTATATAGATTTATAGATCTATGCTTAATGACATAAAGAGATGTCATTTATAATATAATAGTTTAACTGGTTATCTTCAATGGTGATATCTATTCTTAATTCTGATATTACTGCATTCTGTACAGTATCCATGTATTACTTTCATAGTCAGAAAAAATAAAGCTATAGAGTTAGCACTTTAAGAGCAGACATTAGGCATATTTATCATATATCAGATTTTTAAAAATTTGCTTCTGGATCTCCTTTAGGAATAAATTTAGTCCTGGAATATCTCAGTTCAAAATGAGTGTCCAGTCTCAATACATGTACAGTAGAATTACAATATAATCCTGAAATAGGTTTGAGATTATATTCTCATCTATAGTCCCATATAACTCCCATATAATTAAAGCCTGAGAACCACCCGACCCTGCTACTATGCCAAAATAAATTATTATTAAAATTTCTAAATAGTTGACAATAATGCATAAAGATTAATGCTGAGAATATTTTCAAATTATATATACCTTGGAATCTGCCTAAATAGCTGATGATATAAAAAAAAGAAAATCATACTAAAGGACCACATCTATTACTTCCTTAGACCATCACCTCCCATATGATGCCACATAACACATTAAACGAAACTAAATTTGCTGTGTACTTGGTTCCTATCATTCCTAGTTGGAATTAGGCTAATGCAAACATCCTCTATTGAATTAACTGAAAAATAAATACATAATTGGAATGGGTTGTATCAGAAAAAGAATTTAAACAAATCTTAAGTATTGGAGGCAAAAGGTAAATCTCTCCTAAGCTGCTTATACTGACACCTGAAATAGCCCTAGACCTTAGTAGATTATCAACTAGCTTTTTTTTTTCTTTTGAGAGAGAGTGAGAGAGAGCATGAGTGCAAGCAGGGGAGGGGCAGAGGAAGAGAATCTTGAGCAGGCTCCATGCCCAGCACAGAGCACAACCAGGGGCTCCATCTCAGGACGGTGAGATCATGACCTGAACTGAAATCAAGAGCTGGATGCTTAACCAACTGAGCCACCCAGGTGCTCCTCAATCAGCTTTTCTTTAAGAAGAGGGTGGAGTTGAAATGATCAAGAAAAACTTTTTAAAAGCTTGATAAATGCTCAATTCGTCTAGCAGTGCCATCAGGTAAAACTTGAGTGCATTCAGAGTGAATACTATTTGTACCAGAGGCGAATATCCAAACAAGTTCACTAGCCACAGAAACTGGCAAAAGCCATGAGGGGATATCAACAAGAGTCAAGACACTAATAATCCTCTCTTCTTTTTTACACCTGCAAATTACTGCTTATCTAACAGGCTGTTTTCCTAACAAATAAATTTAATTTCCTTTTGCTGAATCAAAAACTTTAATATTCTAAGACATTCAGAAGGCATCAATGGAACTGAAGAAAGGACCCAAATTATACATTTCTACCCACCAATGATTTCTAATGACTCATCCTTCACAATGTAAGTCAGGTCATGTTGTTTCTCTTATCATTGGCTGCCCATCCATCTGGTTCAAAGTAAAAGCCAAAGGCTTTACACAATCAGCCATGGCTCTCCTCATCTCTCCCACACACCCCCACCCCCCATCCTCATACTCACCTTCTTTTCCTCAAGCCTCCACTTCTACCCTCTGCTTAGCTCATCCCACTTTCATCTCCTGGCCTCCCAGCAATGCCCTGAACATGCCTTAAGGTAGTTCAACTTGTTATCTCCTCTATTTGTAAATGCTTTCCCCCAGGTGCCCACAGAGCAGTAACTCTCACTTCCTATAGGTCTTTGCTCAAATGTCACTTTCTCTGACCACATGATTTAAAACTATAGGTTCATACTCCCAGCTCTCCTTCTCTCCCTTTATCTGATTTACTTATTTTTCCATTGCACTTATTACCTTCCAATATACTATGTAATATAATTACTTATTTTGTTTATTATCTGTCTCCAACAATAGAGTATAAGCTCCATAAAAGCAAGAGGTTTTATTTTGCTCAGGGTCTCCCTGGTATCTACAGTGATGCCTTGCACATGTTAGACAAACCATAAATGTTTGGTAAAATAAGCAATATAGGAACCACCGGAACCACCACCACCACCATCACAAAACAAATTAAAACCAATCAGGATTCAGGAACTTGGTAAGGAAATACCTTTCTCTAGTTTGTAGTTCACTGTCCTATACAAATAAAATGCAAGTTCCTCTTACAGTTGAGAGCTGATAAAAGTAACATAACAATTACTATCTTTTTTGAACTACTCAGTTTTGTTGGGTTTCAAATATATATACTATGAATAAATTTTAAAATATGATTTATTTACCCTAACTTCAACTCACCTTACCCAGCAGAGCAAAAATATCATTTCCATCTTGTAATCCCTCTTCAAAATATCTTAGTGCTTTTTTAGTATAAGGTTCTTTTCCTCTTGTGATATCAAGCCATGCTCTCAAAACCTGTCCCTGTAGAATGAAAAATTCTAATCATACTCCCATTTTATTGGAAACAAAAGAAATAAATGTTGATGAAAGAGGTAAAAACTAATGTCCTTTTCTGTAATTAGTAACAACAATCACTCTGTCAAAAAATGTTATGAACAATAAAACAGTGTTCAATAAAACTTGTTCAAACCTTTTCCAGCCTCGAGTTTTGGGAACTGTTATGTATTTTAGCCCTTAAGATTATGATGTGTCCAATATTGAAAAACTTGTCAAATATTCCATTAATACTAAATAACCAGTAGTCTCATCTTGGACTTTGCTAGTAAATTATTATTGAAAGTTGTTAAACATGTAATTCAATACATAAACAAGAATGTGTTACTTCTTTTTTTGGGCAAACAGACCAAGTGAACTGAGATGGAAAAACAGAAGTGTCTTGCTTTATATATAGTAAAAGTTAAGATAACCTATCTTAACTTTTAAAGTTAAGATAACTATCTTAATCCTTGTGACCAGTCCAGTGCATTTCAAATGAAAGGATAAATGGCCTCAGAAATTAAAGACTGAAGAAGTCACAGATGCTTACTTTCAGAAATGTTAGGGAGCCAATGGATTATAAGGTTTATAGAATAAGAAAGAAGATGTCTACAGGTTACTTTTCTTTTTAATGTCAAATAAATAGTTGTGAAATCTGTTTTTCTATCAAAAAATTTCTAGGGGCACCTGGCAGGCTCAGTTGAAAAGCATGCAACTCTTGATCTTGGGGTTGTGAGTTTGAGCCCCACATTGGGTGTAGAGATTACTTAAAAATAAAGTCTTAAAAATTTTTTTTCTAGGTTAATTCATAAACTTATAAATCTTTATGATTATATTTACCTCCCTATATTTCACCTGAAAAGACAGAAATGAATACTAAATGCTATTTCTACTCACTAGATCAATGTCTGTATTTGAATCGTTTCAACTATTATTTCTGTGTGGATGATTCTCAACCTTTATTTCTAGTCCAATACCTCTTTCTAAACTTTTCTTTTCCTAAGAGCTCATCTACTATCTCCATCTCACTGTTCCACCAGAGGTGGAAACATAGTATGTCTGGAACCAAATACATTACCCTCTCCAAGATTACCTTCTCGTCTCAACATATTCTCTGTTTATGTTAACTGGGATCTGAACTCTCCAGACTTAAGACCTCAGAGAGACATCCTTGATATCTGACACCTCAAAATCTTGCCCCTAATAATTTTAGAGTCATTGCTAATTTTTTCAAGTCCTGTTGTTAAAAAAATTTGCATCTAATTTAGCCCGTATATCTCGAGAATGATATAAACTATAAAGCTTTCGTATGCATTACAGTGGTCATATATGTACAATATTTTAGCGTAGGCCCTTAAAACCTTCTGCTGGAAAGTATGTACTACCATTTGGGGGCAGCACTCTAGTTTCTCCTTAGGCCAGTTCATCCTATAAACCATACTTAAAACAGTCTTCAGAATTTGTACTCTAATAATACCACTGCCACAATTAAAAGTCTCAATGACCTCTCCATGCCTACCAAATTTCATAGAAATACTTGTAGCTAGCTGTCAAGGCCCTTCAATTTGTCCCAACCCACCTCTCTAAGCTTTTCTTCCACCCTCTTTTTCTACAGTGTTCCCGTCAAAAGTGAGCTTCTTACTGTACACAGAACCAACACATCTCTCTGTTTTTCTCATTTCCATTTATTATTCCCCACGTTGGGAGTATTTGTTTCCCTTTTCCATCATCTTTGCATGTGGAAGCTGTATCCATGTTTCAGGTTTTACCTCAAATGCTACTTCCTTCAAGAAATTCATCCTCATTCTCCTAACATTTATAGATGTGATCTCTCCTTAAGTACCAAAATAGTGCCTAGCACAAAGTAAGTGAGCAAGAACTGTTAATTACTCTTTTCCTGAATACTTCAATCACATGTCTCTCACACCATTTATAAACGTTCTAACAATATTAGCTGGATAGGTGCTCTATGACACTACTAGATTGACCCATCCATGTAAGTAAAGTTTATGTATTCCTAATCTTTGTATTATTAACAGTGCAAACAATGGTATGTCGTACCTAGAACAGTTCAATAAGGAGAGTGAGAGAGAAAGATAGAGATAAGGAAGGAAGGAAGGGAAAGAACCAGGGAGGGATTTTTTCAAGAGTTAATTAACAGCATAAAAATAGACAACTTTAGATAGCCACAATTTTACAAAATAATATTAAAGTAAAGCTGTTATTTATAAACTGAGAATAGAACAGAATAAATACTACTTAATATGTAAGCTTCCTTTATTGTATCTATTTCAAAATAAGAAGACCAGCTACCTCTTTACTGCCATTTGACATTTTGATCATTCTGTCAATATATTCTCTCGCCTTATCATGACGACCAATGTGCCATAAAAATAAGCCTGCGTGGTACAGAGCTTTTGGCCCAGCTCCTTTACGCTGCTCTTTTACTCTGGCATCTGATTCCAGAATAGCTTCTTTATCTAGGAGGGGAAAAAAGACATTAAATAAAAATTAAATTCTAGATCAAGTGTTCATAATAGGTCAGATGATTAACAGAGCACAGAATATAGTTCTCTCTAGAACACCACTAACAGAAATAAAATATTAAGTCACATATGTAATTTAAAATTTCCTAGTAGCCACATCAAAAAAGTAAAAAGAAACAAGTAAAATTGATTTTACTAACATATTTTATTTAACTTAATTTATCCAAATTATCATTTCAACACACAATTGACATGAAAATTATTGAGATACTTTTTTTCTTATTAAATTTTAAAAATCTGATATGTATTTTTTACAAGGTACATCTCAGTTATAATGCTAAATTCTCTTCAAAATTATGTGATTTGTACTTAGCTTCCTTAAAATTTATAGATGAAAACAACAGATTCGTATATTCATTATTCCAAACATTACTTTTCTAGTAACTGAATCAAGTATCAGTTTTAAATTTAAAAATTAGAATTAAAGTTAATTTAAAACTTGGGTTCTCAAACTAGATACATTCCAGCACTCAAACAGCCACATGTGGTTAATGACCACTGTAATGCATACTACAGTTCTATAGTTTATGTCATTCTCAAGATATAAAGGCTAAATATACAAATTTTTTAGCAACAGGACTTGAAAAAATTAGCAATGATTCTGAAATTATTAGGGGCAAATCCAGGACTAGTACTCAAATTACCCAACTCCCTAATCCAATTCTAAAATATGTAAACATTCCTGGCTGCTCTCATTGGTCAATGAAAGGTAGTATAATTACCATTATTTACATGGTTTAATACTGACTGCATAGCAGCTCCCTTAAAAAGATGGCCCACCTCTCATAACTCTAACCTTTAAATCTATTACACGTGTGCTTAGGACACAACTATCAATTCGATCCAAATCCTGAATTGAATCTGAATGTGGATCAACTATGCAATAAGGAAGAAGAAATGTCAAAGCTGAAGGCTGTGATTCTGACTACCTTTCTGGAAATGGCTACTCAAAAAAGGTATTACAACTCTTTCTTTTATCTCTAATGATACCAATGAAAACTTAAATGTGGAACCACCAAGGTACGACTTTGAGTTCATGAAATGAAATTGTTTCTGGAAGGCTATACAGATTGCCTGGCGAGAAGACCCTCCAACGCACCCACTTGAACACCTATAGAAGTTTTCATTAAGTAGCCAGGATACAGAGACAGAACTCTGTAGAAACAGAACTCATCAGGGCAGGGGCATGATTTGTACTTTCCTGCCCAGGTGTCTATCAAGTCTCAAGTGGGCCACCTGTTTGCTGTGACACCATCTGCACAAAGCTGGCTCTTACCAGATATCAGCTCGAGTTCTTAATGGACCTTTTATAATCAGGGCTTACATCTGTATTCAGGAAGAACGGACATGAATAATCTAAGCCCTTCCTAGGCAATACTAATGGACATCTGGGCCCCTCCTGAGTTTAAGCCCACTCAAAATCATCTATGGTAGAAAGTAAAGTCTGTACTCAGGTGTTTCTAAACAATATTTCTGCCTCCATCCTTTTAGTGTCCTGGAAATCACATTTCCCAACAGAACCAACACTCTTGGGAATAACCAATTAAATGAAAACTTGATTCTAAGAGGAAAATAGTTTGTACGAATCTCTTTTTTTTTAGATTTACTGATTACATCTCTCTATGCAAGTTCTGTGTTCCACCTAAATACACTCTTGCTGGAGCACAGAGAAAGGAGATCCATACAAGAGCTAATCCTGAACCACTTCCACATATTTGCCCATTGATTTACCCTGTACGACACATATGTTTTATATTCAAATCCTACTTGTGCTTCTAAAACCAGATTAAGGCCCCATTTTACACAAAGCGTTTGCTTTGTTCTTCTATGGATTAATAGTACATACCATTTTCAGTTAATTATGAACTCATTTGTTTTATTTGTCATAATTTTATTTAATAGTAACATTAGAATTTAACCTTTATGGGTTTTACATTTTCTTTTCTTATCTAGACTACAAACTTGATGTCATGGGTCACTTCTTACAATTCTTTTGTATTCTCTGTGTTTGGCATAGTCTCTTGCAGAAGGTAAGCATCTAGTCATTAGATTTGTTTACTTGTTAAACACATTAATGTTTTAAGTAACTTTTTGTTGATCTGTGCAAGTACATGTAGGATAAAGGAGATATGTGGTACCTTTGCTTCGGAAAAAAATTTTCTAATATTAAAAAAAGACATTCTATGACATCTGGTTATAGTCTAATTATTTGAAACATGATGTACATTTGTAACGTTATTAGCTGTTACTGGATATGTATGAAAGAATACAATACTATTTCTTCTTTATTACCTATAATTATGATATTGTGCTTCAGCCATTAAGATCACTGTTCGTTGACAGTTCGCACAATTTTAATTATTGGCTTATGCATAAGGTTCTTTCTATAATCTAGTTATATTTCCCAACCTACTACTGGATAAAAATTTACTGAATATCTTCTAAGAGCTAGCACCCCTCCCTGCCCTGCAGGGATGTACACGGGCCTTTGAGAAGCTTAAGATACAGTGGAAGGGAGAAACTGCATGTAGGTATAGATTTGCACATAAGCTATAAAGTTGGCTGCAAAATGGGGCACCTGGGTGGCTCAGTCGGTTAAGCGTTCGACTTCGGCTCAGGTCATGATCTCACGGTTTGTGGGTTCAAGCACCGCATTGGGCTCTGTGCTGACAGGTCAGAGCCTGGAGCCTGTTTCAGATTCTGTGTCTCCCTCTCTCTCTGCCCCTCCCCTGTTCACACTCTGTCTCTGTCTCAAAAATAAATAAACATTTAAAAAAAATTTAAAATTTTGCCAATCTGATATGATACATGTAAAATGGTATCTTTTTGCAATTTTAATTTCCCTACTTACTAACAGAGTTGAACATCTCTTCATATTTGTATCAGCCTTTTCTCTGTGTATTATCTGTTCATATTCTATAATTTTATTACATTGGCTCTTTATTTTTGTAAGAGTTCTTTTTATATTCAAATACTATTTTCTTGTCAGTTAATGAATTGCAAATATTTTTTCTAGTATGTAGCTCATCTTTTCACTTTCACCCGCACTCTGTCTCCCTCTGTCTCAAAAATAAACATTAAAAAAAAAATTAAAGTTGGCTGCAATTTATGTGTAAACCTATTTTGGGCTGTCCTTTGTTTAATAATTGCCAATATACAACTTTATATTATTTCAAATGATCCCTATATATTAATGAAACTTTTGCCCTAAGATATAAGGAATATGAAAGTGATAAAAGACACGTATTTCTTGTGCTTGATAAATCAGTAACCTTGTCAGGAAGATAAAACAAATATATAAAATGGTAACTATAGAAAATTGTAATATAGATTATCAGACTAAATGTTATGGTAATTGAGAAAAATCAAAATGAATTGAGTAGAAAATATTGTCCTAAGCATTATACTTAAATACTATACCTGGATTAGGACTCATTTTATGGGCATATATCAGTGCCATTAGAGAACAAAGTGATACATCTTGTTTATTTTTAATAGCCTCAAATTCCCGAAGAGCTTCTTGAGTTCTACCTGAAAATCAAAATTATAATGTGAAAAACTTCATAGTACAAAACAAGAATTTAAAACTTATGGAACATGTTTAATAATTAGCACATACCTTCCATTAATGTACCATAGGCATGATAAAACCTGAAGACTGGGTCACTGCCATACCTCTTAACTCCTTCACTGGCAGTAAGTAATACATGATGGAAATATTTCTCCTGACAATAGTAATTAATCAAAGTCTAAAAGGAAACAGGGACTAAATGTTAAAAGAGATTTTGGTGTTCAAATACCTTAAGAAGCAGATATTAATCTAAAATTTTAAATAATCTAAAATTAGATAATGTGGTTCTTTTTTCCTTCCAAGTTCCTGAAAATATTGTTAAAGGCTAGCACTTAACAGTAACAAATGCAAAACACAATGAACACAAAATTTTTGAAAAAACTCAATGTTTTCTAATAATTTCAATCTTTTTTTTCTAAATTATTTAACAATACTGAAATTAGGCTACTATTGCCTCTTTCCTTTGCCCACATTTTCTTAAAGGTTTTAGAAAATGGGAAAACAGGGATGCCTGGGCTCAGTTGGTTTAGCGTCAAACTCTTGATTTAGGCTGGGGTCATGATCTCACAGTTTGTGAGTTCGAGTCCCACACTGCTGACAGTAGGTAGCCTATTGAGGATTCTCTCTCTCTCCGTCTCTCTCTCTGCCCCTCCCCCACTTGCATGTACACTTGTGTGTGTGGGGGGGGGGGGAGGATTCTGTCTGTCTCTCAAAATAAACTTAATAAAACATAAAAGAAAAGAAAATGGGAAAATTGACAAAAACAGGACTAGTAAGAGCCTTCCATTGCCAGACCACAGGATTCTTTTTTAAAAAAGAATCTTGCTTCTATTTTGTTTTTAGAGCATTACAAAGTAATGACAAATTGAATTCAGCAATTCACTGTCAAATATCTTTCTTTCTGAGTTCTACAACAAAGAACTGTCAGTAAGAACAAATGATCTAAACTTTTTAAATGGAAATTATTACCTTTAAGCTTTTTTCAAAATTATATTATTTAGATTTACTTCGCAGAAAACTACTATCAGGAGATACTAAGTTCTGATTGAGTCTATGCTTTACACCTTTCTCTCAGGATCATACCTAAGGCTTAGTTGCTAACCTAATCAAAGAAGGAAGCCATATTCACTATTTCTGTAATGGACCTGATCCACCTCCATAAACCAATTTGGACCATCCCATACTCACCTACTCTGATTCTGCAGCCCATATAGCAAGAGGGAGAAATATAGATGAAGCAGTGATTGAAAAGATTGAAATATGAATGTCTAGACTGTTTACAAATTTTTTTTTAATTTTTTTATTTTTGAGAGCCAGAGCGTGAGTGGGGGGAGGGGGAGAGGGAGAGGGAGAGAGGGAGGGGGGGAGAGAGAGAGAGAGAGAGAGAGAGAGAGGCAGAATCTGAAACAGGCTCCAGGCTCTGAGCTGTCAGCACAGAGCCCAACACGGGGCTCGAACCCATGTACTGTGAGATCATGACCCAAGTCAAAGTCAAACGTTTGACTGAACCACCCAGGCGTCCCTAGACTGCTCTTTTTTACAGTGTGTTGTTTCTGAAGGGCTACAGTCCACATGCTTCTCTTGAACACTTAGGCAAACATTCCCTTTTAACTTTTACTCTGCTTCCCTCCTTGTGGTTACTGCTCTCTTGTTCCCAGTTACCCACACAGCACGCTTCAGTAAAGTGCACTTTTCCTCCTGTGCCCTTCCCTAAGATTGCAGATGAACTCTTTGTTTGCCACAACTAAGGACAATGTTAATATCATCTTACTTGACTTCTATTCAACATTTACTATCACCAAGCATCTATAATTTTCCTGAAAGGTATCATAAAAAGGACATGGATTTAAGGTGAAAAGACCTGGTTTTAAATTTCTGGTCCATCTTACATACCTTAGTTTGCTCATTTGTAAAATGCCACTAATCATTTATAGACCATTGTGAGGATTAATTAACAGTATCATACTGTAAAACTCCTGTTCTGAGAAAAGTAAGTTCCTCTGAGCCCTATACATTGATGAAATAAAAAAACGTAGTGTCCAGTCAAGACCTCTCATCAAAGCTCCAGATTTATCTTTCCATTTGCCCCCTCTACCCAAGCCAGAAATCAAGTCATGGCATCCTCCCTTCCAGTTTGCCCAGTCTCACTAATTCTAACCAGTCAGTAGGCTCTTCTGTTTCTCTAGTCTACTTCCTACTCTCACATCTATTACCACTCCTTGGTTTGTTCAGACCAACAAATGTTTACTGACTGCCTACCAGTCCCAGACACTGGGCTAGATACTGTTTATGTGAAGATGAATAAGACATGGTTCCTGACCCAGAAAGGCTTAAAATTTTAACCTGAGACTAGAATCCAAAGACTAAAACCATGCCATAGATACAAGAAAAGAGCTTATAAAGTGTTGTAGGGATGTAAAGAATGAGGTTGGGGTGTGGGATGACAGAAGAATAAAAAGATTCTCTGGGTGGACTTCAGAATTCCCTCTTGAATCATGAACTCCTCACTCCGTCCACACGTACACATATTTCCCCTTCATGATCCTTGAGGAGGGTAGAGGAGTTACCAGGCAGAGGAACTACAGCAACAGAGATAAGAAATCAGCACTGGTAAGAAATCAGCAGTGAAACACAAGGATGGAGAGGCGATGGAGAGGACTTAAAGTCATCCTGTATTGTAGAGCAGGGATTGACAAACTATAGCCAGCTGCTCTTTTTTTTTTTTTTTTTTTTTTTTTTTTTGGGTATGGTCAGCAAACTAAGAATGGTTTGTACATTTTCAAACAGCTGGCGGGGGGGAACAAAACAAATTAAATATTCATAACATGTGAAAATACTAAGAAATTCAAATTTTAGTGTCAGTAAATAAAGTTTTACTGGAACAGGGCCATGCTCGCTCATTTGTTTAAGTATTGCCTATGGTCGCTATCAAGCTGCAATGGCAGGTTAGATGCCAGGAGCCCTATGGCCTGTGAAGCCCAAGATACGTACTATTTGACCCTTTATAGAGAAAGTTTGCCATTCCCTGTTTTAGAGTCTTATGTTAAGACGCAGATTCTAGGATGAGGAGGTTGGAGAGAAAGGTAGGGTCTAGCAGGGCCTCATGTTAAGGACTTGGATTTACTCCTCTAGTCTAAGTGATGAAGAGCCACATAACAGTATTAGGCATGAAAGTGTTTTTATTGAAAAGTTCACTTAGTTCATAGTGCAAAGGACAAATTAAAGTTATGAAAAAAATTGAGATGGGAAGGGCTTTGGAAAATAATGTAACTCAAGCAAAAAATCAGAAGACTCTCCAGGACTCTCTGTCACTGCCAAGTTGTCCTTCATCCACTTTTCACCATCTAACACACTACTTACCGTCTGACTCCCCCCAGTCAAATGTAAGTCTAAGACTGGGAGTGTTTTTCTTAGCTTTAATATTGCAGGACTTATTATTTTCAGGGCTTAGAATAGTGCCAGCAACATAGTGGGCACTCAATAAATACTTGTTGAATTAATTTAAGGTTTGTTTTTTTTTTTAATTTATTTTTTTAACGTTTATTTATTTTTGAGACAGAGAGAGACAGAGCATGAACAGGGGAGGGTCAGAGAGCGAGGGAGACACAGAATCCGAAACAGGCTCCAGGCTCTGAGCTGTCAGCACAGAGCCCGACGGACTCACGGACCGCGAGATCATGACCTGAGCCGAAGTCGGACGCTCAACCGACTGAGCCACCCAGGTGCCCCTAATTAATTTAAGGTTTTTGTCCAGCATTAGATTGTACAATCTGTGAAGGCAGGGGCTGTTCAGGTCTGCTCATCACTCTCTCCAGCTGCCAATGTACACACAGCGAGCCCTCCATCAACATGTGCTGAAAGAGTGAATCAGTGAACAAATGGGAGATCATCATCCTACAAAGAAACTTAATTCTCAAGCCTCATGTCCCTGTTTTTAGATCACTTCTTCAGTGGACCGTCACAAAATATTTGCTTAATAGATGAATCGGTGATAAAGAAGCCCATCACCCCAAAATAAAGACTCCTCCATTTTCAAGCCTAGCACTTTGTTTTCATATAATCTTTCGTGTTCCTGTTCTGTGCAATCGGTTTATTGACACTAGTTTGCTTAATTAAATCCTTAAAAATCGCACCGGGAGGCGCAGTGGGTGTTATTCGTTGACCAAGCATCCGGAACAAACGGGATACAAAGTAAAAGTAAACAACCTAAACGGGGTGGGACACGCACACTAACGGCAATTCGTTAGCAGCGTGACTGCCCCGGACTTCAAGATTCCAAGGCAGGGCCCATGGAGGTGGCCCTGGTGATACAGCTACAGGCTAGCACCGCCCGACTGGGACGCCTGGCGAACCCGGGCAGCAAAGGCACAGCAGGATAACGACGCCTTCGCGAAGTCCTCTCCTCCCCACCCCCTCCGGGCCCACGCCGCCGGCGGAGGCAACTTGCGTCCATGCCCCGTCCGCTCACCTTCAGCCCCTGCGAATCCATGGCTCTCACCGGGGGGCTCAGAGTCCCGCAGCCCAGGCCCAAACCCCACCAGAGCTTCTGGAAGCGGCGGGAGGGGCGGGGCGGGGCCGGGCTGCCATTGGCTGCCGGAAGCAGGGGGCGGGCTCTCAACGCAGGGATCTGCGAGGAGGAGGTGCCGCGGGGAGGAGGTGCTGCGAAGACCCGGAGGAAGGGCTGCGGAAGGGGAAGGGGGCGGCACCCGGTGGTGCGACGATGTGGTTGGCGAAGGGGTCAGAGTGCGGAGCGGCATTAGGAGGGAGGTGGATTTGGAATGACGGAATAAAGGAAATGGGGGAGGTAGTAGGGAAAAGAGCAGTCTCCTTCCGATCACTGGCTACAAAGAAAGACACCATTTTCTGCACGTTTGTGTAGGGGCCGGTTCCCGCAATGCGGCTCTTTGAAGGCCGGAACAACGTAAAGAAAAACTTTTATCACTTTCACTTGCAGTAATCCTATTATCACCGCAAGGTGGCGCAGAAAAATCAGGATTCTTTACAGAAAGCTCACCTTTACAGGCATTGCAGCGATCCCCTTTGTTAGAATGCGCATTAAATTAATCCTTTGTTTTAACCTTTCTGATAATGATAGCAAGTTTTAAAAAATATTTTACTTTAATGATACTGCTGATTTTAACCTGATAAGATTAACTCCTATGCATGGGGCACCCCGCTGTGATTCTTGGTCTTGGTGTCCTGTGTTCGGGGCCACACGTTGGATATACAGCTTATTAAAAAAAAAAAAATTAATTCCTGTGCATCTTTTTAATTAATTTATTTTTTTAAATTTACATCCAAATTAGTTAGCATATAGTGCATCAATGATTTCAGGAGTAGATTCCTTAGTGCCCCTTACCCATTTAGCCCATCCCCCCTCCCATGCTGGCTCCAGTAACCCTCTGTTTGTTCTCCATATTTTTCAGTCTCTTATGTTTTGTCCCCCTTCCTGTTTTTATATTATTTTTGTTTCCCTTCCCTTATGTTCATCTGTTTTGTCTCTTAAAGTCCTCATACGAGTGAAGTCATATGATATTTGTCTTTCTCTGACTAATTTCTCTTAACATAATACCCTCCAGTTCCATCCACCTAGTTGCAAATGGCAAGATTTCATTCTTTTTGATTGTCGAGTGATACTCCATTGTGTGTGTGTGTGAGTGTGTGTGTGTGTGTGTGTGTGTGTATGTATATACCACACCTTCTTTATCCATTCATCCATTGATGGACATTTGGGCTCTTTTCTTACTTTGGCTATTGTTGAGAGTGCTGCTATAAACACTGGGGTGCATGTGTCCCTTCAAAACAGCACACCTGTATCCCTTGGATAAATACCTAGTAGTGCAGTTGCTGGGTGGTAGGGTAGTTCTATTTTTACCTTTTTGAGGAACCTCCATACTGTTTTCCAGAGTGGCTGCATCAGCTTGCATTCCCAGCCTATGCATTTTTTAATGTTTGTACCCATCAGCCAACTCTGTCAGTTGCTCATAGATTTCTTCAGGTCATAGAATTAAATTGAAATGTAATGGATTAAGAGATTTCCTATTTCTGCTTAAAGATACTTCAAAAATAGTGGTAAAGATCTGAGGTTTAAATGTTCTTTGCAAAATATTTTTACATGGATTCCAAATTTCCATCCCATTGTTAATTATTTTACTTTAGTTGATATGCTTGGAAATTGTCCTAATCAGATTTTAAATGTGTTGAGTAGGCAATGACCATTTGCTTTTTTTCCATGTCTAGAGTTTAGGTAATGACAATCTAGAAGGAAAAAAGTGGTTACTTGCCAAGACTTCAAGGCTAGGTAATATTTTTCATTCGTTTCCTTTTAAAGATTGGTTTTACGAGGATTATTTTCTTATGGTTCCAACATTCATAGTCAGGCTAAACGGTTGTGATAATGGACAACTTGTAACGGCTGGTCTGATTTTCAAAGCATGTGGCATAATCTGCACTTGGTGTGCAGTAGAAAATACCACAAGCCATGGTCCACATCAAAGTCTATAATGAGGACATAAAAGATACGATTGTCATAACTCATTTAAAATTCTACATTTAAAATTCTACAATTTGATTCATTTAAGTTAGGGAGAAGACAATAATGGTCAGACATATGCCTTTTACATTTCTTTTGCTTAATAACACAATGGAGAAAGTTGAAGAAGTGATCTAATTTCTAAAAATGTATTATTTAGTCATTCATTCATTCATGCACCAAACGCTTAATGAATGCCTACAACAGCAAAATTCTTGTTCCTGCCTTCCTGTTCTTTAAGGTCTAGTAAAGGTAGATATTGAATAGATATTCACAAAAGGAAATGAATAAATTATAGATAGTGACAGCTTTGATAGCTCTTTCAGGAAATGCAGTTAAGCAAGCCACTAAATTGAGTGGTCTCTTCCCAGTTTTAGGAATTAATGTATTAAGAATGAAGGGAAATTAACATCACTTGTTACATTCCAGACACAACTCCTACTCAATTCCTTCTTTTTGGCCACTGATTCTTTGTTTTTCTTTAAAAATACCCATGCAGCTCAGATATCTGACGGCTGAAAACTGCCAGATAATAGAAAATTTGCCTTTTGCTCACTATCAGATATAGGGGCTGTTTCTACTCAAATTTCATGATGGAGACTTACCAGGAAGTTATTTTTTTCTTGGTTTTCTTGATTGTATTTTGACATTTCATCTATGCAAAAGTAGGAGACAGAAGATACAGAAAAATATTTTTCAGAAGAGTCTGGTATTTTGAAATAGAACTAATGAATTATTTAAATGTTTACAACCACCATATACAGAACATCTTCACGAGATGCTATTTGTCTTTCTTTCTACTCCTTTCAAGAATCTGTATCTGGTTGATAAAATAAGAACAAAGAATAAAGATAACTCTCCCTTCAGCCTAGAATTTACTCACTTGGATCCATGTTCATATTTAAAAAAATCTTACCTAACATCAGATCCACACTGCCATCTTCCCAGACGCTCTATTATTTCTGGATGTGAGATAACCAGAGGTCTGTTCTAAGTTTTACCCTAAGGTTGAGAAAAACCAGGCCTTAGCTTTCTAGGTGTCTGATTCTTGATAACTTTGTTTATGGCAGTATTTGTTTCCAAGTAGTCACCAACATTCCTTAGAGGCAATACATGCTAATGTACAATGTTGAGTCTGCAAAAATAAATGAGGAACTCTGGCTTCATGCCCAGTACACGTGAGGTCATAAAGGATGCTCTGCTGTAATGTGATTGTCTTCAAGTATGTCCAATGTAATTTTCCTCACAGACCTTCCTTTCCCTGCCTTTCCCACCAGTCTCTCTCTTCCCTGTGCATCCGTTTCAGCATCTGTATTAGTAGCCACCGTGTGGTAACTCTGCTCCACTGAATTGCTTCCCCCAGCTTGTCATTCAAATGTGTTTGCCCTAATACCTCTTATTCCTCCAGCTTGACTTTTTTATCTACAAGAAATTAGACCAGAAGCTCATAAGAGTGTCATCTTAAGCCTGAGGCACATGGCTTTCCCTCCATCCAGAAGGCAGCTGACTCTATCTCCCTCAGGAAGAATGCCTTTCCTGTTCAGAACCACAGCTTCCATTTCCCTCTGACAGCTGAGACTTTTTTTCTCACCCCAAAGTATCCAGGTTTTCTCTTCACACCCAACTCCTGGTTTCTCATTCACAGGGTCCTCCTCATCGGCCCTACCTCTTATCTGAATTAGCTGAATTAAAACAGTTGGAGCTCACACCTCAGGATCCCTGCTCATAAAACCATTTATACCTAGCTTTAGTTGTTGGCAGTGTATTTTTTACCATGTTTTTATTTTGAGAATTTTCAAACGGGTAAAAAGTGAACGATGTAATGAACACTCCTATACTCATCACCAGAGAACTTTTTTTGAGATGCTATTTTGTATCGCTCTCTGTAGTTTCCATTCTTTGATTTAAGTGGATGACTAGGCCATTAGTATTTTGTAGCAGGGTGAAAGCAAAGGTCTCTAGAACTGTACTGTCCAATAAAGTAGCCACTAGCCACATGAGGCTGTTTAAGTTTACATTATGATTAGTTAAAATAAAAATTAAATCATCAATTGCACTAGACACATTTCAAATCCATAGAGGGCAATTTCATCATCTCAGGAAATTCTTTTTTACAGCACTTTAGAAGACTTTTGGAACTTTTGTAAAGTAAAAGTTCTTTTTATAAAAGATCGGGGTTTCTTGGTGGGTGAAAGGGGCCAGAGAAGTGCCCCTGAAGCAAGAGGGGGAGAAACACTTTCCAGAGACAGAGACAGGGACAAAAGTCAATAGGGTCCTGTAATTTCAGGCATCCACCCCTGATCTGTGGCAGTGCACCCAGAGGGAGGGGAGACCTCACATAAATGGCAACATGGTGTGCCCAGTAGAACTGATTCTGTAATACTGACATCAGGCATCCACTGTAGTTTCTACAATAAGGATGTCATCAGAAGCTGTCACGGACCAGAGGATCAAGAAGTTTCTCCCATTTTCTGAACACCATATGAGCCTCTTGGATTCTGGTTAAGTCCTGGGAGAGATGAATGTTAATACTGAGTGAGAATTGATTTCCTGGCAATCTAATGAGACTGATACTAAGCTTTGGATTTTATTAGATTTAAAAGAAGAAAAAGAAATGGAAGTTTTTTGCACACACACATGAATTTTCAGACTAAATTTCAAACCCATTAGAAAATAGTGAGGGGCACCTGGGTGGCTCAGTTGGTTAAGCATCCGACTTCAGCTCGGGTCATAATCTCACAGCTCCTGAGTTCAAGCCCCATGTCAGGCTCTGTGCTGACAGCTCAGAGCCTGGAGCCTGATTCAGATTCTGTGTCTTCCTCTCTCTCTGCCCCTCCCCCACTCACACTCTGTCTCTCCCTAAAGAATAAACAAACATTAAAAAAAAAGAAAAAAGAAAAATGTGAACATTGTCTTTGGTAATTATTTTAAATATACACACGTATTTAAATAGTGTATGGGTTTTTGGCCACTGGGGGACATCATTGCCCCATGCATAAGACAAGAAGTGGTTCTTAAACTTGAGCATACATCAGGATTACCTGGAGGGCTTATTAACACACAGATTGCTAGGGTGTCACCTGCAAAGGTTCTAGTTCATGGCTGAGGACCCCAAAATATGAATTTCTAACACATCCTCAAGTGATGCTGATGCTACTGGTCTGGGGACCATGCTTTCAAAACCATTGCTTTAAGTAAAAATTATAAAATATGATATTAAGATTATTTATTGACCAAACTTGCTTCATCATTAGGGTATTACAATGGATACAGAGAACAATCTAGATGCTAAAATAATAACTGGCCTTAGTCTAGCATAGGAAGGTCATGCGGTATTTCAATAGTTAGTAAGATCACTTTAGAAAGTCACAGTTTCTACATAGTTGAAGTTCATAGTTCTGTATAGTGCAGTGGATGGAAAGAAGTTTAAGACCAAAAACCTTCATGGCTTCTGAGACTAAATTAGCTGAAGTCTAGACAGAACTTGATCCCCAATTATTGGTTTAGAAGATGCTGTCAAGATGTGTACCTGAATATAACAGACCCTAAAACCCAATAATTTATTTCCAAACTGTAATTCAGACAATATCAAGGAGACTAGATTTGGCAGGTTAATCCAGAGTTAGATTCTGTTTCAGAGTTGCATTAGAGACTGGGACGTGAACTCCCTCATGAAATACAGCCTTCCACAGCAGAAAGAAAAACATTTTTTATGGGTTCCTAAGAACTGGTCGTGACCTTCTGTAATGTTCGTATTTTTTTCTATCCCTAACAGTTATTGTACCAAAATTAATGTGTGATAGCACCTATCCCTTCTCATGAAGAAACCTTTGTATATTGTCTTAAAAGCCTAGAAAACTAATGTAAGGCTTACTTGATTTACAATATTAATTATGGTAGTTTATTGTTTTATGCTGCCAGAAATTGGTTTTATTCTCCGAAAAATAATGTTTTGAAACTAGAATGGACATTGAAAATCCATGTCTTTTCAAGCCCTTCATTTTGTAAATAAGAATCTAATGTTCAGGACAGATAAATGAGTTCAAGGTGTTACAGATTTTATTGGAACAGTATTTCTGGTCTTCTGGAAAAATGATTGACAAATAGTAGTTTTGGAAGTTTGAAAGGTTAAGTAAATGTTTGGATCTAATGATACATGTAGTAATATTTTATGAAAAAATATAAACCAAGTTTTAGCAGTATTTGTCTTTGGGCTTCTTATTTTCTACTGTGTAAATTTTATAGTCTTGATTTTGTTACAATAATCATGTTTTGCTATTGTCATGAAAAATAGAGATAATTTCTATTTCAGAAATAAATATTCCAATACTTTTGAATATTTTAAAAGAAAAACTGTATTGTTAAATGAGATAACTTAAGTATAAATGTTCATAGATAATTAATTTAAATTACATTATTTATCATTCATAGGATACACAGGAATTGAATAGCTTCATATGGGCTAATAGTATTTGCCATAACTCCTCATTTTCATTGTCAAGTAGGCATTTTCTTTGAATAATAATGTGATGATATGTGGCTCCCATCGTTTGAAATATGACATTATTATGTATGCTGCTTTGTGTTGGGTTCACTGCAAAAAAAAAAAATGTTATTGGCATTATGTTTTTGATCCTAAATTTGAAGATATTGTGAGAAGAGTTTTCAATATTTATCCATGTTGGTAGGTTATTAACTTACTCAACTTTTAAAAAAGTACAGTGCTGGCACTGTCCTATACCATGTAAGATGGGCATGGTTTCTGCCTTTAGGTTGTAGAACTGTTTTTCCTGTAAGAGATGTTGAGAGATGAAAAATTAAAGAGTGTCCTTTGATGGCCCCTTCTTCAAGGAGATGCACCTCTACCTAACCCAGCTGTCTAATAGAAACATAGAAAATGTGAATATGTGTGACCTACAAAATCCAATTTAGAAACATATCCAACAGAGAGACCTATAGATTTCACAAAAATCCAGGAACAAAGATATTCATTACAACCTTGTAACTACAAAGCAAAACTGGAAAAATTTAAATGTCCATCAAGAAGTGGCCCATTAATTTGGGGCGCCTGGGTGGCTCAGTCGGTTGAGCATCCGACTTCGGGTCAGGTCATGATCTCACGGCTTGTGAGTTCAAGCCCCGTGTCGGGCTCTGTGCTGACAGCTCAGAGCCTAGAGCCTGCTTCCAATTCTGTGTCTCCCTCTCTCTCTTCCCCTAACCCACTTGCATTCTGTCTCTGTTTCTCTCAAAAATAAATAAACATTAAAAAAATTAAAAAAAAAAGAAGTACCCATTAATTAATCTATAGAATGGAACATTGTGCACCATTTAAAAAGAATGAGGTAGATTTATATATGCCACTTGAAAGTATATGCAAGATATATTAATTGAAAGGTCAAATTGCAGAACATGAAAAATGTTATTTATAATAACAAATAAAGAATATGTTTACATATGTATAAAACAATTCCTGGAGCGTTACTCAAGAAACTGTTCAAAGAGGAGAGTGGGAAAATAAGATTTTATATTTTTCTGTGCTGTTTTAGTTCTTTTTCTTTTCTTTTTTAAAATCTTTATTGATTTATTTTGAGAGAGAGAGTGTGTGTGTACACACACACACACACACACACACAAGGAGTGAAAGATCAAAGAGAGAGAATCCCAAGCAGGCTCTGTGCTGTTAGCATGGAGCCTGAAATGGGTCTCGATTCCACCAGTCATGAGATCATGACCTGAGCTGAAATCAAGAGTCAGATGCTCAACCAACTGAGCACCCAGGCGCCCCATTAGCTCTTTTTCTTAAATAAAAGGTATGTGTTATTTTTATAGCTCAGTCAAAAAACAATAGCAACAACATCACACTTCAGTGAACGTTGCAGAGACCCATAGGTACTGGTCCCATTCCTTATCATCACTTTTTGATTTCACATTTATCATAAGATGTTATTTGGGAGAAAAAAGGGTTCCATAGCCTTGCAATATTAGAATCGTCATTGGCCTAAAAGTTAATCATTCGTATGTGGTCTCTCTTGGGATTGGTAGTTTATATCAATAAATGACCACCAGTGCCTCAGATTGTCCTGCACAATGATACCAGTTGAAATCCAGCCCATGTCCCGATTGCCAAATCCTTTATCCCAGTGCAGAGTTGTTTTCCACAGAGGAGAAAAGGGGATCTTTCCTAATTTTTATAAAGGTCTGTATGAGCCGATTGTGTCTCTGATGTTAGAACTTATCATATGTGCTGAAGATTAAGCTATTTTGTTCTGTTCATTCAGCCCAGATTTCTGGACAGTATTTGGGCACTTCACAGTATCATACGGAATCAAACTCTAACTCGGGGGTGCTACTTGGTGATGCCAGCATATTCTGACCTTTAAGTATTTTATTAATTAAGTACTATCATCAACTAATGATGAGCTCCTGAGGTCCTTGAACCTTACCAGACTACCTACCCATAAGTCAGGATTTCACAGACTTTCTGCTGATGAGACTCTCCGGGGGGGCTTATTATAGCTTTCTCCCAGAACATTCTAACAGCATAACTCAACAGAAATTTTCAAGTCCTTTTCTAGAGATTCTGATTCAATTGTATTTTTAGCTATTTCCCTGGTAAGTTTCTAGAATTAGATGTTTAAAAAAGAAAGAAAGAAAATTGATCTAAGATTATTGAAAGGTAAGAGAGTTTATGATAGACTCAATAACTTGGCGCCCACCACCCTGAAGTTATCCTTGCATTGATTTGCCATGGCAATACCTAGACTTTAGTGTGGCAAAGAGGCAGTGTCATAACGTTGTGGGACATACCTGGATGGTACTAAATTTCATGCAATTAACTGTGTACTGAGTTTTATTTTAACAAATCTAACATATGACAAATAGGACAAACTCTGCTGTGTTTGAATGAATGCATTCATTCAGTTTCCTTGTTTCTGAAAAAAAAAATATTTCCAGGTACTTTCTCCATTCTCCATAAATCCTATTATCCATCTCTTTACGTATTTATATGATCATAACCTTATAGTTACTATATTTTGCTCTAGCTTTGCACCTATTTTAGGTTAGCAGTCAGTATAACTCAACAGACTTTTCCCTAAGGTTGGGCAAATGGCTGCACTTACCATTGAGGTTGATCAAAGGCACAATCTGTTTGCCTTTAGAAATTTGTGTTTTCTATGCCTGCAAGAAATACTGCTGAACGGGACATTTCTTCACCATCTTTGATAAAAGATGAGCATTAATAATGCAGTTAAGAATCAGGCCAAGCGATGTTGAAAACCAAGGTCCAAAGCCCTAATTCCTTTTAGAGGAATAAATTTAAAATGGCAAGCTCAATAGTTCCACCATAGCAAAGAACGGGGTGAGTATTATATAATCCTTAAGTTCTGAAGAGTTAAAAATCAATTTATGAACTTTTATACCTTGGAAATATTTATGTATATACATATCTATACCTATATCTATCTATCTATCTATCTATCTATCTCCTTTTCTTTACAGGTAATAGAGAGGTAGTGTATGTACTCTTATGGAGGGATACAATGCTCATCCATTTATAATATTTATTATATACATCCAATATTTCTATAATATACCAAGGTTGATATTCATTTATAACTCTTATGATGTTTTATTACTTCATATGTCTTATGTATAATGACAGCCCTCTGACATAGTATATAAGTAAAGGGGAAAATATCTTAGAGGGGTAAATAACTTGAAAATGGAATAATTTTGAGCAATGCTAAAATTAATTAATTTGTTTATTTGCTAAATATCCACGGAAAACCTTCTGTATGCAAAGCAGTGTAAAGAGTAAAAGGTATTTAAGGCCAATCTCTGCCTATCAGACACTATGTGGTGTTTGTGTTCTTGTGGCAGAAGTGGAGAGGGAGGCTGGTCAAAGGAAGCAACCCACATTCCAAACCACTGCATCCTGGCAGTTTAAATGTCACACCAATGGCATATATGAGGTGATCCTATGTCCTGGCTTGCCTGGGAGAGTCTGTGTTTATGCCTCTTGCTTTTGCATGATTATCAACAGTATCCTCCTTCACTCTCAAAAGTGTTTCGGTTTGGACGTATACATCCAAATCCCATGGAAGTTCATTGGAAAGAAATTTCTCTTACAGCAATAAGAAACAAGGGAGCTGTCACTGAATTCTGAAGTCTGCGTTTGGTTTCAGTGGGGAGAAAATGAGATGAGGAAGGTACTCAATGCTAATGGTGTCTCATCATTGCTCACCTGGATTCTCCAGTGGCTTCTTAAATTATGTCGCTGCGTTCTGTTTCCTTTTCTTTAGTCAAAATATTCCCTAGTATCTTCACTTCTAGCTTCACTTCTTTTACAAATGTCTAAATGATGTTCATCACTATGCATTAAAGCCAAACCCCGACATGCACTTAGGGCCCTTTGTTATCTGACCCCTGCTTGCCCCTCAGTCACTGTTATCACTCAGTCACTCAGTTATCACTTCATTGTGAATGCTCTGAACATGCCATCCTGTTTCCCATTTCCACATGTGTGTTTGGTCATCTCTCAGCAGGATAGACCTGTATGTAGCAATTACTATATGCTTGGAAGTGTTTATATAAGAGCTTTATTTGTATTAATTCATTTAATCCTCACAAGAATTATTATTACTGTTTTACAGATGACAAAATTGGGGCAACAAAGGGTTAAGAAACTTTTCAAGGTTGTTCAGCTAATAAGAAGTATAGCTGATATTTGAATCCAGGCATCTGGCTCCAGCATCTATGCTTTTGACCACTATTCCATAATATTTCTGCTGTTCAGCCTGTCCTGCCCTTCTTATTCTTCAAACTCAGGCCAGAATTTACTGTTGTAATTGTTCCTGTATCCTCCTGTAGAGTTACTCATCAATTCCTGTATATACTCTGTAATGTGTACTTACTTCTTTTGCTGAACTGGAGGGATAGCTTACACAATAACAGATATTGGGAAAGCAGGTTGGCTTCTGGGTAGTTTTGTTGGTGGCTGAGAGGAATGGAATGTAGTCTAATAAGTTTGGACATATTAAGTTAAAGGTAATAGAAAATATGCAAGTATAAAAGATTGATAGAAAGTTGAAATTGTAGTACCAGCTCAGCAAAGAAGCTGATGGTGCTGTATAAATCCAAAAGGAGAAAAAAAGTGAACAAATGGTAAAGGCAAAGAATCTAAAATATAGGAGGAGACCTAGAATAGTATAGTTTTATGGAAGGCAAAGGAAGATGTGGTTTAATAAAGGTGTTGATGATCACCATCGAATTCTAATTATCTACTAAATATAATAAAGATGGATTAAGATCGTTGAATTTGGCTAATTGTAGTCTGACAGGGATAGGCCCCAGATTTGAGAGCACTAAAGAGAGAAAGAAGGTGCTTTGGAAGAATATGTATCAGCATTGATTTGGTGTTTGAATCTATAAGAGTCACATTTTATACCAGACAGCTTGATGAGGAAGGATAAAATCTGTAAGTTAATGCTTTCCAAAAACACGTGCACACATATTATGGCAACTTTAACACATAATAGTGAATTCATTAATAACCTAATGAGCAAATTAAAATTTTCTATAACAATATATTTTTTCGTGAAAAATTCACACTTAAAATGTAACTTCCTGTAAGTTTACTTTAAGAAGATATTTGCAAGTGGCATATCTGATAAAGGGTCAGTATCCAAATATGTAAAGAACTTCTAAAACTCAACGCCCAAAAAACACACAATCCAGTTAAGAAATGGTCAAAAGACATGGATAGACATTTTTCTAAAGAAGACATACAGATGGTCAACAGACACATGAAAAGATGCTCAACATCACTCCTCATGATACAAATCAAAACTACAATGAGATGTCATCTCACACTGGTCAGAATGGCTAAAATTAACAACTCAAGAAACTACAGGTTTTGGTGAGGATGCAGAGAAAGGGGAACCCTCTTCCACTGTTGGTAGGAATGCAAACTGGTACAGCCACTCTGGAAAACAGTATGGAGGTTCCTCAAAAAGTTAAAAATAGAACTACCCTACAATCCAGCAATTGCACTGCTAAGTATTTACTCAAAGGATAATATATAAACACACAAAATGGATTATTACTCACCCATAAAAATGAATGAAATCTTGCCATTTGCAATTCATCAATGGAGCAAAAGAGTATACGCCAAGGGAAATAAGTCAGAGAAAGACAAGTGCCATGTGATTTCACTCATATGTGGAATTTAAGAACCAAAACAAATGAAGATGGGGGAAAGAGAGAGACAAACCAAGAAACAGACTCTTAAGTAGAGAACAAACCAATAGTTACCAGAGGGGAGGTGGGCAGAGAGATAGGTTAAACAGGTGATGGGGATTAAGGAAGGCACTTGTTGGGATGAGCACCAGGAGTTGTCTGTAAGTTTTGAATCACTAAATTCTACACCTGAAACTAATATTACACCGTATGTTAACTAATGGAATTTAAATAAAAACCTGGGGGGGAAAAAGAACTTTTTGGTCTCTATTCCTTATAAACAAAGCCTACATTTTTAGAAAACAACAGAACAAACAAAATGCTACAGTGTACAGTTGAATAGCTCTGTGAATAATTTTCCCTTCTTAGCAAACATTAAATAGAGAAGATGTAATTCATGATAACCAGAAACAGAGTATATACAGCTTTGCTCCAAGTAGGTAATATTCTTTATTCCTATATCTACCTTTTGTAAGTATTTTCATCTTTTCCTTATAATGTTACTGATAGTAGCCAGCATAGCATTTTGAAAACTCAGTGTACTAAGGTCAACAAGATTATTCACAGCCAAGTTTTCTCATTGATATCATCGATAACTAAGAGTGAAGGTGGTCAGCATAGAACCCTGATTTCAGAAGGTAATTTTTTAAAGGAATGAGATAATGGGACAGTGCATAAAGATGCATCAGAGTTGAGCAAAATTAGTTCTCAAGATTAGAAGAACCAATTTTGAAAATGCAAATCCGGACAGAATGGATCAATAAAGAAGAGAGAGTAAAGATCAAGAGAAGGCAAACAGCTTATAGTGCAAGGTATCAACATACGTAAAAATGAATGGGGAAAAATGATCTCTGGACAGATGAAGGAAGGGGGAGGATGGAAGAGAGAGGGAGAGAGAAGGAAGGAGAAAGGATGGAAACAAAGACAAGGAGCAAAGAAGGGAATGGAAGGGAAGAAAAAGGATGGAAAGAGGAGGGAAGGAAGACATATTTTTCACTGGAGAGGAAAGAATTTGAGGAACTTCATGGCAATGTCCTCATGTTTCTTGGTGAGTAAGAGGTAGAGCTACCTGAAAATACAAGTGTTCGGAGGGGATGATAAAGGACTTGAGCAACACTGAGTACTCAGTTGACATTGAGGATTATTCACCTGTGATGTTAAGCCTTTCTTGGTGATGCAACCTCTCCAGCAACTCTTGGTTGCCTGGAATATTTTCTTCCTCACATGCCTTTGCTGCCATATTGATTGAATCAACGTAAATTGATAACCTCGAAGAATATTCCCATGCGCCAGGAAGAACAGTATTACCAGCTGCACCTGATTGAAGCAATATTTTTGACTAAAAAACATTTTAATAAATTCTTAGTGACTGAGAAACATTTATTTTCTTATAACAATATGAAATTCGAGTGCACACATGATAGAATATGCAGTTACAAGACATATTTGCTGTCTTTAATACAGTTTATTTAGTTCTAATCTGAACTTTCTGGTATCCACGTACAAACACACAAATTTATGAGGTCAGGTAATATTTGTCTACCCCAATGGTTCCTAGATTTTTGAATTCATGTACCAGTAAAGTAAAAATGAGAGGACCAACACAAAGTTGCCAATTTTTAATCTGAGCAAATAAAATACTAAAACAAATAACCTACTATCATTTATTCTCACCGTAATTTCTAAAAAAAAAGCATTTTAACATAAAGATGATTTTAGTCTTTAAAAAAAGTATGAGACACAATTTTACAATTAAATTTTTAAATTGAATACATTAAAATTTATAAATATTTATAACACTATTGTTAATTTTCTGGCTTAAGTGTAGGCATATGAAAACCTTGTCATGGGGGTGCTGGTCTGTGGAACTGTGTTTGGGTTATTGGTTTATACTTAGAATGTCTGGGCCCCAGCTCAGAAAGCCAATAAACTACCTTCTTGTATGATATGGATAGAATTACCAGCATTTAGATTACAAAGCTTCAATTATGTCTGTCTAGTTTCAAACAGATGTCTTAACCACTATGTCACATCTTTATTTTAAAGTTGTCTTTTTTTTTTTTTAGCAATGTAAGGATTATCATAAAAGTCAAAGAATGTAATAATTTAAGTAATTTTAGAAATATGACTTCCAGGAAAAAAAGAATTGTAGTTAAAATAAAGCATTCTTTGAAATAATTGGAGATAGTATATCTAATTTTGAGGGTAGAAAATAGGGTTAACACACATACATACACACTTAAATAACACATAACACAACAGGAACAAAAAACTCTTCCCTTCCAAGATATACCACATCTATTACTATATCTATCTTTTAAATATACACACATACACATAATACATTTTCCTTTGAACACATTTTCTTTTGAGAGTGAATTGCAGACATCATCCCATTCACCCCTAAAAAGTATGCATTTTCCAAGAAGAAAGATATTACCTATAGTTATAATAGCTGCATTAGACTTAATACAGTTAGAAAAATCAATTTTCATAATACTAATATTGAATCAACAGTCCATATTCAAACCTAGTTTTCTCAACAATATCTGTAATTGATGTTATTTTGCCAGTCTAGTATCCAATCCAGAATCATTAGTTTTCATAGCTCTTCAACCTCAGGCAGTTTCTGACCTTCCTTTGTTTTTCATGAAATTAACATTATTTTATAGAATGGCCTTAATCTGATTTTCCTTATGGTTAAGTTCGTGTAATGCAGCTTTGACTGGATACCAAGAAATCATGTGTCTTTTTCAGTGTAGTTGGCAGTATAATTGATGATATCTTTGAAGGTAGTATCTGCTAGATTTTTCCACTATAAACTCTCCTTAAAAATTTTTTAATTAATGCGAAAGAGATACTTTGAGACAATGTAAATTTCTTATTCCTCATCAAACTTTCATTCATGAGTTTAGCATTCATTATTTTTGCATGAATCAATTGTCATTCTCAAGGTTGCCAAATGGTGATTTTCTAACTGTAGTATTTCTTCTACACTTGTTAGTTAAAATTCACAATAAGGAAGAGGTTTTTGCTTTTGTCCATTTATTTATATCAGTATATACTTATGAATTCTTATTTCATTAAATAGGTTGTAATCTACTATCGTTATCTTTTCTGATTCTCAAATCCCCCCAGTTTTGACCAATGGGAACCTCTTTCAAGCCACTGTCTTTGTCCCACTGATGTGATTCAACATTCCTTGAGCATTATATTACTTTTTGGCACCACAAGTATTATGTAAAATAATACCAACATGACTATGGTAATTTATGATTCTGTTTCACTAGTTCTTTTTGTATTTGGAAAAGTACCAGTAACTACTGGTGTGGATGTGGAGTATAAAAAAATCTGTAGAGATTTTCCTATAATCCTTATTTATGTTGGTTGGAAACGGGAAGTACTTTTCAGCCACTAATAAATCGGTATTTATTGTCATGTTGTTTTAAAGTGATGTTATGAGTGTAGAAGGATAAGAAAAGTAGTGCATGACTGCTCCTTTTCCCATCAAGGCCATGTTCCCCCTTCTAGCTTCATAACTGAGATTGTACTACCTGATGACAGGTGAGGGCTTCTCTTTCCTCATAAATTTAGCTAAGGTTTTTAGACTGTCAATCTTACTGTCCAGACCACTGTAGTAACCTTTCTATGATTTCTATGAATTGAATTCTTTGGTTGACTTCAGTGGAGTTTCTCCAGTTCCTGGTCTTTTATGTATAGCCAGTTAGATTGAGTCTCCAAGCTGACCTAAAGCAGATCTTTGCCTTTTGACCCATTTCACAAGCTATTTAATTACTGTGTCGACAGGAAGGAGTTAGGTGAAACAGAGAATGTTGTCATGAAGGGGCCATTGGAAAAGGCATCAGCAAGGTTAGGGGAGAGCTACAAGGAATAGAGAAGTCCAGCCACAGGTCTAAGAGAACAAGTAGGGGAGTGAAGACCAGAACCCCAAGTAGCTTTTGTTGTAGGATGGGATTGTCTGACCAAAAGTATAACTTTATGTTGATAAATGCACCACTGCCAACCCAGAGCAACTCAGCAAAGAAGGAACTGGGGAATAAATACCCAAGTTAGCTCTTTCCCACTGGTGCTTTCCTTGATGGTACTTTCCTGCTGGGACTTTCCATTAGCCACACCAGTTGGGAGCCAAAGGGTAAGAGAGCAATGTAGAAAATCACCCTTCCACAGAGCAAGAGGAGAAGCCTGGAGAGTGGTTCTAGAGGAGCAAACAAAATATCCTACTCACACATAGCAACTTTTAATTTTTTAAATACAGATTTGAGGGCTTCTTTTCGTATCTCAAGAGGCCATCTACCATGGCTCTGGCTCCATACTTTTTTCCAGTGAAAGCTACCAGCTTATGCTCTGACATGAGTTCCTTCTAGCAGAAGTCACTTCCTACTGCTTGTAGCCCTTGGGAGGTCATTCCTCCCAGTCCCATTTCTACTCCAGGGTTTCTGTCAGCTCAGGTAGACTATGTGTTTGTGTCTTTCCCTTTCTCCCCCAATTTGTAGAATAAAATATCTTCATTTTCTTATAAAATGCTGTTAACAAAAAGTAACTAGGCAAACAATAAAATAAAAAATGTAACCTTTATTAGTTTTGCACATTTTTAATGTTGGTTAGCATCATTTAGGGTAATAGTAGCATTTTCCAGCATGCAGTTCACGAATACAGTTTATCTAAGTAATTTTAAGAAAAAGAGGAGCCTATGGTTTGCTTCTGTAAGAAACACAAAATATCCTGATGTAATTGACTATATAAGTTCACTACTCTCTGTTCTTGTGGAAAAAAATATGTGAAACCTGCATTATATTTAGAGCAATCTAGAGCAGGATGACTCCAAAGAAATGAAAACATAAACAGAAATTAGAAAAAAAAAGGACAAAAATGAAAAATAAGCACTACCTTCAATCAGTTTGTGCAGGCACTACCAAAAATATAACTAAAATGTTATACCCTTTTCCAATTGCAGAGCATAATTTGGACGTGGCTTGTGAACCTATTTTGCCCCTTAAAATTATGAAATAATCTAAAATTAGCAAATTTAATAAAAAAGCAGAAGTCTACAACTACCCAGTCTTGTTTTCATTTCTTGTTTAGCAAATGTCTTCCATGAAAAAGTACTATGGACAGAAAGTAAGAAAAGTGATTGTGATATCAACCCGAAGATAATTTCCTCTTCATATTTATGTACATAATGCTGAAAAATAAAATAAAATGACTTTTTACAGTATTTATATTTGCTTATAAAATTCTAAACACATTTTTAACAGGTTAAGCAGTGTGTGTTTGTTTTTTAAACATGTCTGTACAGTCTGGCTATACATCATATGTTATCCACTTAAAATTTAAAAATAACCAAAGAGCTGTTAAAGTGCTGCAAACTATTGCTTAATGACTTAAAGAAATGAGATCTGTTGAACAATTTCCTTGACTTTACCACTGACATATGGTTTCTCATAAATGAGATTCTGAGCAGTGGGAGAAACCAGATACAGCAGCATGGTAATATAAACATGCATTGATAGCATCCAAACTATCTATAATGGTACAGAATACATTATATTACCTGTGTAAAGCTTGCACTCTACATTTCTTGTGGTACATATTTGATGCAATAAATACTGTGCTTAGGTCATTATTTGTTTGCCCAAACGTGCACCACAGGGTAAAATGACTATTTACATAATAAATAGCATTTCATTAACATATACAGTTGTCAACCTGCTGAGCTGAAGATGGCTAAACGAAGTGCAGGATTAAGCAGAAATTTATAAAGGGTTCTTTTGGTCAATTCAGTCTTCGGGGAGAAGCAATGCTCATTTTTCAGTTTTTTTTTTTTTAATACGATAAACAGAAACACAACATTTATGACTCCAGACATTTGAATGAAGTTTGCACCTGCTAAGATTTAATGGCCTACCCCCTCCCCCAGCCCAAAATGATCCACTTGGTCTGGTGGCTGGATTTGATGAAACAAGATCAACAAAGCACCTCCAGTTATCACCCAATTACCCCTCCCAGGAAGATGGATGGAATTTAAGAACTCATGGTTTTCCTTGTGACTTTTTTTTTTCATGCATGATCTCTAAGTGCAGCATGCCCTCATGCAAACCACACCTTTGTGCAGATGGGAGGCCGTGTGATTGTGATAACCCCCGGTGGCATACCTGTTGAAGAGACCCTTTGTCTATTTCACAACAGAAACCCCATTTACAAAAATAGTCACATATAATAAACAACATATGGATTAAAAAAAAGATGAATTCCCTAACAGATTTTGTAAAAATGTGACAAATGTGGCAGTTGAAATGCAAAGAGTGGATACAATTACTACACTAAAGTGTTTCATGTTAAACAACCCCCAAATTATAGGTTTGCACCCCTTTGAACTGGTCCCTACAGTCTGAGTAGCCATTTTGTCTCTTGTCTTCAGCAGTGTCAGCTGGTAGTGAGAGCAGTAACCTCCTGTCAAGGTCGTCTCCCCTTTACACAGAGTCACAGTTTTCTGACAAGGGGTCACTGTCTTATAGTAGGCACTGACCTTAAGTAGATTTGTGTAAAAACAGTCAGTTTGGCATTGACCTCCTAAAGGAGTCCTGTTGACAAAAATACATCACCTTCACAGGCTGTAAACAATTGTCACCCAATTATTCTTATTTATTTTCATTTACTTCCCTTTGGCTTTTTCATCTTTGCCTTCTTGCTCATGTTTTTCCACGATTGGCTTTGTTACCCGATCGTAGGAAGGTGGACAAGCTGCTGTGGACATGGTCAGATCAGTTTTCTCTGTAATAGAGTTTTCATTTATTCTGTCAATTATCATGTCTTCTTTTACAAGAAGGTTAGCCCCACCTTTGATTTTATTTTTATTATAGGTAAATGAAGCTTGTTTTACAGTTCGCTTTAAAAGGTGGCGCCTGTAAGCACGCTGAATAATTACAGCAGACACCTCCTCTTGTTTCCTTTTTAAAGTCGTAGTTATTGGCTGATAAGAGACTTTTGATGGATTAGAAGCCATGAATCGCTCCTCCATCTGTATTCGAAGGGCATCCATCTCTCCACTCTCTCCCAGAACCCGCTTTGTAAAAGCAAATAAGATGTCAAGACAGTGGATCCGGTCCCCACTGACCATGGGCAGGTCCATGGCAATGAGCTGGAGTTTGTTCGGTTGTGGCAAATTGAGAGGGGGTTCAAGAGCAGCTGCAAACTGAGATAGTTTTTCAAATTCCATGAACTGGGTGGCATCAGGATCAAACTTCTCCCAAACCTCATAGAACATCTCAAAGTCATCCTCACTCAGGGGCTCTGCACTTTCCTCAGTAGCGACACTGAAGTTCTCCAGGATGACAGCGATGTACATGTTCACCACAACTAGAAATGATATGATGATGTAACTGACAAAAAAGAAAATCCCAACAGATGGGTTCCCACAGTCTCCCTTAACAGAGCTTCCAGGGTTAACTTTATTAGGATCACAGTCAGGTGGTTTACTGTTGAGAATAGGTGCTAGCAATCCATCCCAGCCAGCAGAGGTGGTAATTTGGAACAGGCAGATCATGCTGTTGCCAAAGGTCTCAAAGTTGAACATGTCATCAATTCCAACTTCCCTCTTAACATAGGCAAAGTTGGACATTCCAAAGATGGCGTAGATGAACATGACCAGGAAGAGCAGGAGGCCGATGTTAAACAAGGCGGGAAGGGACATCATCAGAGCAAAGAGCAGCGTGCGGATCCCCTTCGCCCCTTTGATCAGACGCAAGATTCGACCAATCCTGGCGAGACGGATCACTCGGAACAGGGTAGGGGACACGAAGTATTTTTCTATCAGCTCGGCCAGAAACATGCCTGTGGATAAAAAGTGAGAATACCAACCATTGAAGTTATCCACTAAGATAATAATCAAAATTTTGTTAAGGCTCTAAGGTAAAGTTCAGAATCCTGAAATTCAGTTGCATAATCTTAAATTTGACATACATATAATATACATGTAACTGTATATAATATTATTAATGAACTTTAATTTTGACATTCAGTATTAAATTCAACTCAATATTTGTTATAGACTCAGTTGTGTCCTTCCTCCTCACTACCCCCCATTCACGTTTTAAAACTCTAACTCTCCAATGCATAGTATTTGGAGAAAGTTTGGAGGGGATAATTACGTTTAGATGAGGTCATAGGGTGGGGCTCTCATGATAGGATTAGTACCCTTGTAAGAAGAAACACTAGAGAACTATCTCCTCTCTCTCTGCCGTATGAGGACATACAAGAAGGCAGTCATCCACCAGCCAGGAAGAGAGCCCTCACCAGAAACCCACTACGCTGGCAGCTTGATCTTGGACTTCTATCCTCTAGAACTATGAGAAAATAAATTTCTGTTGGTTAAGCCACTCAGTGTGTGGTAAGTTGTTATGGCAGTCCAAGTTAAGACAATGTTCAGAAATAATTTTACGGTACTTTTGTCTTTGAGGGATGTCTAAAGACTATCTTTAGCTTACATAAAATCTCAAGACTAAATATATAAAAAATAAGTTAAAAATTACCAAGTCTGTCTGAACAGCAGTGGCCAAGGATATAAGTACATATTTATATGAATACAATTATTTTTTTTTCTGAAATTGCCTATTCAGTCCTTACCCATCTGAAAGTAACTACCGTTTTTAATACTATTTTCATTTCTCCATGAACTTGGTACTTGCCTGAGCTTCCACTATAATATTTTTACATATTATATATATGTGCTGCTACATTTCTAAAAGGATCCAAGCTGGTGCCCTTTCTGGTCTCCTGCGTCTAACGTTGGTCTCTCAGACACTTCTTTTAAGATTTTTTCTCTATTTGCTTTTTAGATAATGAAGTAACAATTGAACTAATTTCCTGATTGGTTCAGAAAACCAAGGTCTTTCAAGTTACACTGTCTCATTCTAGAAAAGTATTAGTCTAAGTGTGTGTGGTGTGTGAGAGAGGGAGAGAAAAAGGATGATAAAGAGAGAGTGAGATAGAGAGAGGTGAATATAACCTTAGTACCCTATCCACAACTGATTGCATCATAGGTTACTGTAGAAATCAAAGGATACCTGCAATATATGAGTTGGATATAAAACCAACTCCTTAAGAGGAGGTAATGGCATGAAAATCTACCCGTCAGAGGTGCCCCATATTGAATGGTAAAATGTTGACCCAATCATATTATCTGGTTTAGGAAAGAATGAATACTTTAGGCCCACAGATACACTTCTCCACTTCCCTGGAGCTAGAGTTGTATCTTTAATGAGATGAGCTGCTACTGATGTGATGTGTTGTACATTCCAGACTTTTAAGTATATAATGATAAAATGATGTCCCATACCACCTCGCATCCCCTTGTGCATCATTAGTATAACTCCATTTCAAGGTTATCTAGAAAATCTCTACCTGATACCCTTAAAGAAACTTCCATCTGTATTTGCTAACATTCTGTTCTTATCTTTATTTTTTTTTCACTCTATGCCTTTCTTTATCTTCACACCAGCTTCCACTCCTGTCTACATGCTGATGACTCTGTGTCTATATCTCCAATGCAGTGTCTTTCCTTAGGACCAGACTAAATTTTTAGTTCTCTTCTCAACAGAATCATCTAGATATTATATAGGCTATTTAATCTAAACATGTCAAAAAACATTTTTGATCTTAGTTAATAGCACATTCCTAGTTCAAATTAATGGGAATATACTAGATCCACAAATAATATACCTAATCTACAACGGTGAACATAGGATACAATATTGTACATATAGCAGGAGCCTCATTTTGTAAGAAAAACAAGCACACCTGGATGAAACATAGAAAATTTCAGAGTAGTGATTTCTGAGTGGTGGGATGACCTCTAATGTAAAGCAAATGTTACAACTTTTACTTTTATTGAACAGAATTGAAGAGATGTTAAATACTTCTTACCTACAATGGAGAGAATGACAACAACAAAATCAAAAATATTCCAGCCTATGGTAAAATAATAATGGCGGAGGGAGATGAGCTTCAGCACACACTCTCCAGTGAACAGCACAATGAACACCAGGTTGATGCGTGACAGAATGTTTGTCACATATTCACTCTGGTCATCTGTTTCTACCATCATTGTGACCATGTTGAGACAGATAAGAATCATGATGCTGATGTCAAAGACTTGTCTAGTTACAAAGTCAAAGACCATTCCTTGAAATTTGTTCTGTAGGGAAACAGGAAAGCTTTTTAGCAACCGAGGAGTTTTCCTGTACATATTAGCATCTGCCTAAGTACTTTCTGCATTGGTTAACTTTCTAATATTATACATAGTAACCACTGACTCTGAATGGTGTAAAAGATGGCTTGTAACACATTAATTTTAAAAATTTAATAACCTAAACTTCTATTTACCAATGGGTATTCCACAGAATAATGATCCCTGTCAAAAGGGTACCTCTGATAAGAAACATTGCATACTATACTCTTCACCCAGAGGCACAAATGTATATTAACATATTAAGATTATGAGAAATAGAGAAACCTGCCTAATTTTATTTTACTAGAATATCCTATGATCAGTTGGACCATGCAGGCATCTCAAAATATAGTATCTAGCAACATTCCATTTGTCTTATTCTCAAAGAATTGCTAAAGAGAACTTGGGATTTCCAGGACACATCTATAACATTATGCATTTAAAACCTATGAATGGTGATATTGATGTTCTTCCACCAAAAGTCTTTGTTGACTGTCAGACATAGAATGCTGACCCTACACAGGAATAATCAGACCATAATGACCTTCTTTATACTTTGATGTCAAAAATTAATGTCCCCATCACTGATCTGTCATTCTGCCCCTCATTTCTGCCACTGTTAGTCACTGCAGGCCATTGTCAGGCTCATTTCCTTAGGCTGCTGAGGAATTCTGAGGATATCTTCTATCTTACATTTTTTCTACACATAGTTGACCCATTTCTACTTCCAGGGTTAAGGTTTAGTAGAGAACAGTATGTATTTCTCATCATTTTCAAGAAGGCAACTGTTGGATGGCACAGTATGAATGTTCACTAGTATTTTGTTCCCTAATGTGCCTCAGGAATTATTTTAACTTCACAAATCATCATCACAAAAATCAATACAGTGTAGGATAAGGCTTCTCCATTTCACAGTTGTTTGGTTGGTTTATCATGGAAGCATGAGGATTGTTAGTTATCATCATGAATTGTATTTATTGCCCCTGATGGCTGAAGACATTAGTAACTTCTAACTATATAGCCATCTACACGAACAGCAGATACCAGAATTCTTTTTTTCTCCACTCAGTACATCTAACGGACAATACAAGGGAAGTAAGATGTTATTTCACTCAGCACTTCATCACTTTGTTAACCTAGCAGAAAATTGCATGCTTTTTAATCCCATCCAAATTTTATCCCTCTTCTTAAGATGACTCAGCAACTACTTTTGAGTTCTGAACAGCTTTTTCTTGCGCATAACACATTATTTATGTGCCTTCGCCATTTAGGTTGGATTCTAGTTGTGTAATTAGAAGTCCCCTGAAAACAAGGATGCATTTTTCTGCTTCTTCTTTTTCTTTCTGGTCTCTCTTTTTTTTTTTTTTTTTAAGTAATTTTTACCATTACCATAAAAGGTATGAATTAATGATATTCTAAAAATGGAAGAAATCTTTGCCGCTGGAAATGTTAGCTACTATCTCTTCTGTAAGAAAACACATGCAATTTTTTGTCTTTGTTTATTTTTTTCCTGTATCATTTGGTATTTCTTACTCCTGGTCGAGGTATAGGCTTTTGTGGCTTTTTTGATCCCAATTTTTTCATTGCATTATAGTATTTCTTCTGTTCTTCTGTCATAAAGATATCTTGACCTCCAAAGTATAGAAAAGAAAAATAAAAACTGGTGAAAACTGTGCCCTTTTGCACATAATTTTTCAATGTTAAACTTAAAACAGGAAAAGGATGGTTAAAAAAGGAAACGGATAAAATAATTAAGCCTAGAATTTTAAATTTGAAAAATACAAATTGCATTTTTTAGGTGCTACAGTATTATTTAATTCTCACAGTAATCCAACATTGACTTTATTACTTTCAGTATTATTTTATGGCAGAATGAAAGCAAGCAACTGAGAGGCTAAGTATTTTACCCAACACCATATAATAAGTGAGTGGTAAAATGCGATTTGCTGAAACATGAAATAATAAGTTTCTAATGCTAGACAGACTGCTTTTCAGAACTTAAAGACAATCATTTTCTTATTCCAGTGCAGCAATGCATTAGAGTATGTATATTGTAGGATGGGTTAAAGTTATTATAATCCACCTTCACTCAGCCAAGAATTGGAACAAAAGGATAAAAAGGAAACTGGCCAAGTTGGTAGAAGTGTTAGGAATCAGAGATCATTAGTACGGCAAGGATGTGACAGACCAGGAGGATTGCAACCCAGGCTAATAAGTGATATAAAGACCTGACATTGATCATAGAATATATTAATAACAATAAAAAGGGGTGGGGACAGGAATTTTCTATAGTGAAAACATCTCATACAATGGAAGCACTCATACAATAACAAAATATACTGAACAAATAAGATGAAGGAATGATCAACAAGGAAGAAATATAAATGACAAAAAGCACCGAAAACATGTTCAAATCTACTAGTAATAATAGACATAAAAATTAAAATTAAAAGCAATTTTCATTTATCAAATGTCAAGTATTAAAAACAGAATGTTTGATGCCAGTGAAGCAGCAGTGACCTGAGCACATCCATACACTGTTATTGAGACTATGAGCGAGCATATTGTTTGGAGGAAGCAAAATACTTTGGAAATTTGTCTTAAGAAAATAATTAAATACTAATTTTTATTTTTTATTTTTTGGCACAAAGACTTTTGACTAGGTACTCTTTAAATCATTAAAGATTAGAAACAACATAAATCATCCATTTTTGGGGAAATAGTTAAGTAAATTATGATAATCTACGTACAAAGACTTAACAAAATGGCAAAATACTTATGTTAACTCAAAAAGAGAATTTATAACTATAGATAAAATAATTTTGATAACAAGAATATGTTTGAAAAGTGTGAACAGAAAAACATAAAGTGTGAATAGTGATTACTCCCAAGTAATGGTATTTCTTTACTTTTCATACTTTCTATAATGTGCATATATAATCAGGATGATAAAATGGGCTTTATAAATGATAATAAGATAAAGAGCTGTTCAATTCAACACTGGGACTAATATTTTATAATTAAATATCAAGGAGAAGGAAATAGAAATTATAAAAAGATCCAATGAAGGAAAAAATGTGAAAAGAAACACTAGGAGATGCTTATGCAAACCTTTTGCCTAATTTATTGCAAACATTCTAAGGGTTTTCACTGGAAAGAATATTTTAAGTAGGGGAATTACAGGGATAAAACAATGAGTTGACTTTGGAAAAGGGGCATATGCTGTCTTCTTTTCTAGTTTTTTTTTCTAATTATTCTCTTCGAAAGGACTGAAAATGTGGCCCCTGGCTAAAAAAAAAAAAAAAAAAAAGAGAGAGAGAGAGAGAGAGAGAGAGAGAGAGAGGTTTTGTGAATCTATGTACAGGAATGGAACCCAGTCATTCTTGGCTTTCTATACCCTGAAGGAAATGGGCTGTAGATGGTAGAAGGAACGGATGAAAAATAGATTTTAATGTATATGCCCATTTGGCTTCTGAATCAAAGTACTCATTTAGTGGAGAGAATGCTTCAAATAATTTTGCTATCTTAGTGAAAGAGAAAATATTAGAAATACTTATCTTCTTTTTTTGCTGGTTGAAATTATCTATGATGACACCAATAAACAGATTCAAGGTGAAGAAGGACCCAAAGATGATGAAAATAACAAAGTAAAGATACATGTATAGACTGTCCTCATACTTAGGCTGGAGTTCCACCTACCAAAGGAGAATAGTTTGTAAAATGTCACAATGCATTTTGATGCTATAAGTCAGTGCATTTTCACGAGAATAGAAAAGAAAATGCCTAGTAATACTTAGCAGTACTTTTCTTTTTCCCTCTGAGTCAGCTGCCTCTAAAAAAAGTCTCTGAAATTAGCCTTTAGAGATGTTTTCATGTAAAAAATATAGTGATTATGACACTTTAGAATCTATTTTTTATAACTATAAATACAACTAGTATCTTGCTATTTGGATAGTAGAGTGCTAAATTTGGTAAAAGATTTTTAGGTACTGAGTTTTAATAATTTAAAAATTATTAATGAAAAATTTTATTCTAGTATATATGTATAGACTATGCTTAGACACAACTATTTGTGTATGCATGAATTTATTTGGTAAACAAGAACTGAGTTATTCATTTAGAAGTTCAGCATCATACCTTTATCATTACAATAGTCCTTGAATTTTTTAGGACATATTTTAGTAGACACAACTGGACACCCGTCTTATGAATCCTCAGTTGATGATTCAGTCTTTAGATTTAACTTCCAGTAAATTATCATTGAGCTACCACATATTACGTAGTAAAGGGTAAATGAGTCACAATAGATAGTTCTCTAATAAATTCATGTCCTTCTAAAGATAACACAGTTAAAACCCACCAAATACCCAAAACATAATTGTAAGTAACAAATGAAATGACACAACTCTGATGGATATCAGGAAAGCACTCAACATGAAACTAAAGCCACTTATGGAAGTGCACATTAAGAAAGTTAAGTGAGCCGTACCAGGTCAGTTTACAGATTACACAGAGAGAAGTTAAACTTTATGATAATAGACTAAACAATAGATTGGACTTCCAAACAATAGATTGTACTTCAGAATGGATAGATGAGGACTGACAGACCAGACTAAATTTTACAAAGTTTTGAAGAGCAGAGTTGGAATAAGCATGGATTTCAGTTCTCTTCTTAAAGCCTGAAAGAGACTATTGTAGGAGAAACCAAATAAAGTAGGTCTTTACTTTGGTGATATAAACTTAAAGGAAATGTTAACCATAGAAGTGATAACATCATTGGTAAAGGCTTCAGTAAATTTATAGATGCTGAAATCATATACAAGAATGAATTTAAAAGGGATTGTTCTAGAAATCTAAGGCTGCCTGGACAACATTCATAACTTTTCACACTGTCTACTACTTATGAAGAGTAACTATACATTTCAACTACCGATACTGATCATATATTTTTTCACATTTGCTCCCATATGCTGATTATATAATTAGTAGATAAAAAGAAAGCAAAATAGAAAAATATTTAATACAGGGATATTTGTCAGTTATTAAACATATGAATGTATTCATTTACCTTTCAAAATAATTTGTTTTCATTTATTTTAGTAAGATCTTTCTGATAAACACTGCTATATTTGAATATTAATTTGAGCCAATTTTTCCTTTTTTAAAACAATCATCATAGAATCATTCCATTTTGCTGCTATGCCCTGTTGAATTAATTTTAGAACCTAACCAATGTTACAAAAAGGCAGGAGATAAGGAATACTTACATTTCTGGAATCAACTGCTGCATACATTATATCCATCCATCCCTTAAATGTGGCCTATTAAAAAGGACATGCATGCTTTACTTTGGAATAATTCAGACCTAATGTTTAATAAATATTCTTACTTATGTATTTTTTAAAAGGAACAATGTGAAAGACAGTTCAAAACAAGTTTTACATAGATTTTGGACCAATACAATATCTTAGTAAGGCTTTTCATTTCTAAAACACACAACAAACAAAAATCGTTATTTGATATATCCTCCTGCTTGATAACTAACTCACAAATACTTCTCTACTCCTTAGAGTTAATGGAATAATGCAAATTTAAAGTGTTATAGAAATTTGGTGGAATACTTTTAGAAAGCTTTACAAATGCCAACACACTTGGAGATATCTGTAGCAGCAAAACAATTACAATTTAGATCTACAAATCAATCATTACATTTAGATCTACTGCAAGGTGATGAAAGTGAAAGTTTAACATTTCTCTTGATCATAACACTCTGAGGATCATACGGACATGTATAAAGTCAGAGTTGCAACTATTCTTTTAAGAATTTTGAAGAATAGCACCCAGAAATCATCCTATAGTCTACCTTTTTCCCTGTAGTTTTAATGAAAGTGAGTTAATATGGGTAAAAGTAGAAAATAATACAGTAGATACTTGGCATTCTCAGATTCAAGATGGATCCCAAGTCTAGTAGCTTATAGTAACTTGTTATTTGTCCCGGGACATAAATTTTAAGCCCTGAGAGTCTGAGAGGATTGTTTTTAGCTACTGAACAAGTCTAGAAAGCTTTCAGCATCTGTATCCCAACACATCTTCGTTTTCATAACACTAACACTTGTGAAATGGTGGATGTCATGGGAAGAAAGCCAAGGAAGGGTTTGTGTGATGGCAGTGGAAAGAAAGTAATGATTCTTAGCTACAAAATAGAAGCTATCTATCAGAGGGGGAAATACTGAATGTCAGTGGCTGAGGTCAATGACGGAACAAGTCCATTACCCACTAGGTACAGGAACAGAAAAAGTGATTCATAGAACCATTTCAATGAGTTACTCATCAACAGAGGTGATTCTGTACAAAGCCAACTATAAAGTAGTACTTTAGAGTTTCTTTAGTGGCAGAATTTATCTAATGGCTGCGTGCAAGATCTTTACCCTACATTTTCAGAATTATTTATCATTTCAAGGACCTGCTTCAAAATTTTTTTTCTTTTCTCAATTTTATGGAGGAAATGATACACTTAGGTGATATTTACAAGTGTGGTTATTAATTAAGGGTTAGGATAAATTCTCAAGAAAATGTCACCATGTGTCCACTACAATATTTAAAGAAATCATACTTCCAGATTTTTTTAAATCCCTATTTTAATTGCATAGACATTCAGAGTAAGTCAGAAACATCCAGAAGAGAAATAAGAATTTCCAACAAGAAGGTGGGAAGAACTTATAAAGGAATCATAGTACAGACACCTCTGAAAGAGAGGTAAAAGGGTTTTTGACCCATGCAGGTTTGTTTGCTTGGTTAGTCTCTTGGTTGAGCAATTGAAAACATGATCCTGGTGAAGAGAAATAGATTTCTGTGCTAAAGCCTCTGTAGAGAAACAATGAAAGAACTTTTACAGTCTGTTTTTTTTTCCTTAGGCTGACTTTGCAGTGGCCAAAATAGAGCAATATCTTACTATGTTTTTTAAACAATCTGGATTCTGTTTTTATCCACTGCTTTGTCATGATGCAGCTGCTGCCAAAAGCAGCATCAAATGCAGATGTTTATAGGGCCACCATCTTTTGTGTTTTTATAAATTGCAAATGGTTTTTCTTTTGTGCAAATCAGGCTTAGGAGACCCGGTAGTAAAAAACATTAATATTCAGATACTTACGTATTTAAAGTAGTAAGTACAATAAGGATACTATTATTATGTATAGTAGACTTAGGTAATTGTTCTGAAATGTCATTTGAAGTGAGGCCACAGCTGCTTATATTTCATTTCTGGGTTCAGGCACTACTCTGTATTATTTGTATTTCACTGTGAGGATCCAACCCTAAAACCTCAAATATCATTCCCTGGTCTTCAAGCCAAATCATACAACTCAGTAGCAGTTAATTGCCACCAATTACTTATAATCCAATCAGGTGTGTTAAGTATGTATGTTTGGGGAGGGTGATCCATCAGTGGAAAATGCTTTCTAATTGCAATAGAAAAAAATAAAGCAAACGTATTGATTTATTCATCAACTTGTTTATATGGGAAGAGAGCAATATAGGCAGGAAGAGAAAAAAAAACCTTTGGAAAGAACTGAATTGCCTGGCCTCTATCAACTATGTCTGCACTGCTTGCATGGGCTGAAGTTGCCACCCACCTGGGCTAACACACTTGTGCTAACAAATCAAAATTAGAAAAAAAAAAAGTGTGTTATAAACTTCCTTCTTAATAAAGTCTCTTCTTAGTAACTTAGATGTATGTTATCACTTTATTATTCCAAACAATAAACAAATTTCAGAGAAAAGAGTGTTCACTTACAACTTGAAGCAAAGAGAGATACCCAAATCCTACATTATCAAAGTTTACTTTCACATTTTTCCATCGGGCAGTCTCATTTCTTTCTATTAGTTTTAGGCAATCAGAATGATTATTCACTTCGGAGATCTCAAACATGTCACCAGTTGTGGTGTTAATACAGTGGTAGAATTTGCCAGCAAACAAATTTACGCCCATGATGCTGAAAATTAGCCAGAATATAAGACAAACCAGAAGCACATTCATGATGGATGGAATTGCTCCTAAAAGGGCATTCACAACCACCTAATACACAAATGGAAAAAAAGAAAAGTCAGAATTCTTGTTGGTTAAAAATTAAAAGACATTCTCCTAGTAATCTTTAGTATTTCTTTAAAAAAATTTTTTTTTACTATTGAGACTATTCTATGACACTTAAAAGCAAAGTAAAAAAATCTTAAAATGAAATCCATTCTTTCTTAAGCAATACATTTAGGGAAACAAATATAGATAATATAACAAAGAAAAAGAAAGTTTAACAAAGAGAGGGGGAAGTACCAAAAGGATGAAGGAAAGGCAAAATCAGAGGAATTTGCTGCCAGATGAATTGAGAATATTTGTTGTTTATTAGAAAAAAGAGAGGCAGGAAATCCTAATACAGACGATAAACTAATTTTAAAAAAGGTTATATATTAAATAATGAAATTAAAATATTTGGACACAAGTCAATTTGACCAATATATTTAAAAAAATTAAAAATTCAGATGTATAAATATAAAAATATTATTAAATGCCTAATATAGTTTTGTCCTTAATTATTCATGCATTGCTATGACTAATAATAATTTTTGCATAAGAAGCAAGACAATTTAGCATTATGTATTTCATTAGATCATCACATCGTTTATTTCAAGCTCCAGTCATGTCAGTTGTTTCATTTACTGAGTTTAATTCAATAAACTTATTTTAAATGAAACATAATAGAAATTGGTTTCTTAGGAAAATAAGAAAAGGAGGGGTGCCATACATAGTGCCCAACTGTGAAGTGATTAACATACAATTCTGAGCTAAATAATGACCTACTCTTTTTCTATGGGAGCATGTTTTTTTCCCTCTTATCTTAATTTTTGGATCACACATTAAAAGATCTGAGTTTTCATATTTGGCAACACTGTAGGGATGGCTGTCCTTGCTCCTTCCTCCACAGTGCCCATTGGAGCTATATTATGAGTCACTAAGAGGGAAGATAAAGACAGGCCCTAAAATGCTCATAAGTGACAGAAGATGCCTCAGACTTGAACGACTGATAGCTAAGTTAATTCTGCCTATGGACTTCTATTATTATTGTCAATCTGATCCAATGTAAACAACAGGCATCAAAATATCTTCCATCTGCCATTTGATGCCAGTGTATTTTTAGAACAATGTTTTTTGATTGCCTGTCTGAAAAAACAAATACACGAGCCAATTCCTTATGCTTCTGAGCCATGTTTAAAGTTTGCAAAGAACTCTAGGCCATCTGGGGTTCCAAAACAGTGTGATAAGTGGGCCGAAGGAAACAGTAAAACCACTATTGGCAAAGGTAAGGAAATGAGCATAAACATTTAAGTTGGTTGAATTATCCAGGCAGATCCAGGTGATATAGCCTATGCAGCCTACCAAACTGAAACATGGCACCTTACCATATCTCATTTGCCTGTCTGCAGTAATACAGTTGATTGAATAAATCCTTCTTTTATACTTCATTTTAAATATGTGGATACACTTAGATTTCTCTTGTATTCAAAATTTAATAGCTGAAAGCAAGTTACTTATTTCCCTCCTTTTCTGAATATTTTGCCTACCATCCAGATTTAAAAAAAAAACAACCCTTATTTTTATTGTATATTCATAGAGTACACACTTAAATGCACGTTTTTACCTACAATAGCCAATTTAGAGCATGGCAGAATACTGGTGACCTCTACTTACTTCCTGAATTTCTTTTCATGTCAGTCTGCAGGTCTCACACTTCTTCCTTTAAAACTTTTCTCATCTCTGTTACTTCTTTTCACCATCCATCCTAGCTCTGGCCTCCATTAAGTCATACTGGCCCTCTTGTCAAAGTCTTCTAACTTTCTCCTTCCTTTGATCCACGTAAGATGAATTCATTATCCCTGAGTCTCACTTGAAAATTATTTAATGGATTCCCACTGATGATCAAATATTTTCCTTACCTTGGTATTCAAATTACTCCATAATCTACATTTCCAGTTTAAACTTCCCTAGCCGCCTACCCTTCATCCCAACCCAACTAATACAATACCAGACACCTGAGATGCCTTTGGAATCCCTTGCTAAGTATCCCCCTTTCTGGAACATTCTTTCTTCTACAAGGTCTGGTTCATGTAGCACTTCTTTCACGGAGCCCCAGTTCACCCTCCACATTAGCCTCCAAAATAAAGATCAACATTTCCTCTTTTGAATTTAAGAATCAGAATTCCAGTGCTGGCCAGGACCATAGAAATAATTTAGTATGGTGTTTTCTGTTGGCAATGAGAAAATGAGGCTAAAAGATTACGATCAGAAAGTAGACTAGAAGTGGCACCTAGTGCTTTCTCTTTCCATTCTACCTTACTGATTCACCTTGGAGTTGCTCCCATTTATCTGGTTTCCAGATTGTTCTGGATTAGAGTTACTTGCATTCCTGTGATCTTGATAGATGAGAGGCTTTCCTTTTTCTAATTTAAGATGCAAAAATATATTATACTTCTCCAAGGCCTTGAATGCTTTGAATATAGGAAACAGAGTGCTTTGGGTATAGGGAAAAAAAAAAAGGTTGATTGAATGAATGAGAGGAGTAAAGATTAACTTAGCATTTATTGAGGAAAATATAATCTTTAATGTTAGTTTTGATTATGAGATGAGACTAAAGAACCTGACACAACAAAAAGTTGTAGGTTAGCCAATAAGTCTGAGAGGTTTACTTTGCAACAGGGGATTTGTTTTGCGTTAAAATGAACTCCATGTAATTCATGATCACACGAAAGAGCAAGCAAGGACTCTGAAGCAGTGTCTTTCAGGATATGGTCTGCAATGTTGGCATACGTTTGGTCCAGAGGAAAGGTTTATTTTTATGAAGATAAACACATTAAATATTGGAAAACATTTGGCACAGTATTGGGCAATTTACTGTACAAAGGTCCATCATATCTAAAATTTCATTAAATTAAGCAATAAAGTTCAGAGAAAGGATTGCCTTTTCCCAGGACCCCTAAGCCATTCCTTGGTTCAGCACAGAAGGAGGTGTATTAATTCTTTTCAGGCTCTAGGGATCTGCAGCAATTGGTTCCCATGAGGTGAAAGTACTGGGAAAAGATGGCCTGAATAAATTGGGAAGAACAGATAGAGATTTCAGGATGCAGAAACGAAGATGTCTAAGGAAGGAACTATCTTAATACTAGAGGTTGCTTCTTCTCACAGATGCTTTGTAAGACACCAATAGAATTTCTCTATTTTAGCATAATCCAATCTTATAAAGACTCTTTCCATATCTAGTTCATTATCTGCATTTTTATTAAATCAACACAAAATGAAGGATTGACAATTAAGTATGCAAATTAATGTTAGGAATTTTGATACATGTAGAAATGTCTTGTCTGAACAAATTATCTCTGAGCTTCAAATAATACTACTCATGGATTCTAATGCTTCTCTAGTCTAAATACAAAAACTACATGAATAAAAATCAAAAGCAGGCGAGGTAAAATCACATCTTTAAGTATAAAGAAGAGTAATGGAATCTTTTAAAAAGCTAATGACTACATTTGTGTTGTGGGGTTTAATTAAGATAATTGTCTTTGAGAGATGCGATACTTCAATTATCTAAACAAAAACTCCAACTTGATCTCTCTCAAAATAGAAACTCTTCTTCTTGTACATTATTTTTAAACTTTAAGAATAAACAAACTATAGATTTATTTTTATTTATGTTTTCATCATGTTATCTTCTAAGATCCTAAAAAGTTATTTGGGAGTGACTTACTCTAAGAACTGGGTTTATACATTAAATTCTATTTAATACACGTGATAAGACATTTCTGTTTTGTTTCTAGGTGGGTATTGTAGTCTGTATAGTTCGAATAAGCGGATTTTTTTATATTAACTTTTTTTCCATTTATAACACAATTCACATGTGCTTACTCAACTCTTAATATATTTTGCCTCATTACATTTTGAAAATAACTCTCCTAAACTTTCATTTAATAAAAACGGAAATGGTCACACAATCAACACCAGTCTTATGAAAGCTGGAATATTGAACCCTAGCATCTGCTCATACATATCAACAAGGCAGGGAATTGCCTGCTGGCATCTGGATGGCAGTTTTCAGGACCCAGAATCAATGTAAAAAATGGCAAGGGTTTTATGTCTCAAACAGCACCATCAATTGACAAGTTAAAATTTCCACGCATTCATTCTAAACCAGGTCCCCCACCCTCACCAATCAGATAATCTCCCCATAAATGAATAACTCCATATACACATAACTAAATCATATTCAGTGAAACTTAGTAAAGATATGAACCGTTGGTGTTCAAATCCACACAGGGTAAATTCACAAAGGTATTTTTCTCAAAAGAAAACTTAAGGCAATTGAAAATAGGGGATTCGAATATAGTGTACTTTTCCCTATTGTGGTGAGAGAGTACCATTCCCAATCCCTCCCTCATCCCACTACACAAAGTCACAGTGAAAGGATGAAAGGTAGCAAAAGGGGTAATACAGTACCCATAATAAAGGGCTGAGGGGAGGAACCAGCGCTCCACCCCATCCAAGTTGGAGCAAGATTATCCTATATAAAATAGAAATATATAGTTTGTTATTAGTTAGAAATCTGATATGACAGAACATTTGGTGTTACTTTTTGTATATGATATGGTCTCTGTCTGTTTCCCTATTAATCAAGACTTGAGTTCTTTTGAAAAAGAAGGTATCTAAGATTTCTTAGATTAGGAAATTAAAATTACAAATTTAAGTACAAATTTTATTTTACTCTAGATATTCATGACATCAATTCACTCAGTTCAATTTTACAAGTTGAAAAATTTGGACTGGAAATTTGAAATACAATAAATGTTTAAAAGCTGTCAGCCAGAAATGTGCATAAAGCATGCAAAACATAAAGTGCAACGTGATGATAATTTATTCCTTTCTAACTTCTTATCAAGCACTATACAACATGCTTTGTTTGGTAATGTTGCATAAAAGCACATGCTTGAAAAAGTGACAAATCAACAGAAATAAAATGAGTGCTTGATTTATACTCTGACACAGCTATTGTGGTTTTATGCTGCTAAGGAAAAGAATAAAATGAGAGTTTCTGAATGTATTCACACTGGGAAATATCACTTCCCAAATATAATCATCATTATTATCTCCATCTTCACCATTATCCATATTTACATTTTTACAAAGTAAAAAAATCCAAGCATCAGAAGCACAAAAATAGAATTAATAATCGGGTTATTTTGTCTCTACAATGCCAAACACGTGTTGAAATGATCAACCATTTTAGGGTTGTGTATATTCTGTCATTACGAGGCAAGGAATTACATTCATAAATCCTATAATTTAAATGCTGAGTTCATCTCCTATCAGCATCAATAAGAAGTTTATGTTTTTAAAATTCTCAGTTGCAAAAGTCAACCTCTCCTTATAATATAAAAAGCATTATTGATCAATAATTAGAGATAAGGTTATTTCTGTAAAAATCAAACATAGACCCACAGGACCAACATTGCTAGTGGAAATAAAGTGTTCAACATGGGAACATCTGGCCATTTGATCATGGATTTAATACATTTTAAAAAGGTTAAATTTGGAATGTTTATAACAGCTTCAAATACTTATCATAGTTCAGATTTCGGAAGACTTTCAAAAGATATTACTTTGATTCAGGCAATATGATTTCAATTAGAATGTATAAAAATAATACTTTTCTCAAGAACTGAAACTGCCAGTCTGAAACAAAAGAAAGTGACATTTTAAGTGGAAAATAAACTTAATGTTTACATACCCTGGGGAGAATTTCCTTTTACATTTTAGTAAATATGTGAAGATCTCTGTGAGAAATAAAATAAGACTGCATTATATTGTGTTAAATTGTTTCTAATGAGGAAAAAAAACTTTTTATATATGTTAGGGAAATTAAAGACAAGTCTCACGTTCTTAAAAGGTGACATTTACAATAAATTCTATTTTAAAAGAACACAGAAGGCCATCAACAAACCTAGAAAATGTAGATGGAAGTCTTCAGTAAAGCTTAGTTTCCATAAACAACTAAACCTTAGGCAGAAAAAAAAAAAAGCAATGTTTTTTTTTTTTTTTTTTTTGAATCACACTTAATTCAGTAGCTTCGTTTTGGTAAAAGACTATTTGATTTTTTTAAAGAAGGAACTATTTTTTTTTATGTTATGCATCTTATACATCAATGCTTCATGAATTTTAAAAAGGTATGGAAAATAGTATGTCAATAATGGCAACATTTTTAACCTGTTATGAATCATTGGGAATGGTTGAATTGAACTCCTTCCTTAAAAGGAGTAGTATAACATTTTGTGTGACTCAAGTGAAATTTGAGTTATGCTTAATTTATGAATCATCTATAGTAATGAATCAAAATGATATTTTCTGTCCATTATGTTATAAATGTTTTAGTTTTGAAAAATTGTGTGGATTTACATATAATCTTTAAGCTACTATTACTATTTATATAAATTAAAATTATTAATGCATTTATAAATTGAGGCCATATTAAACATAAATTTTTTAAAAGTTTAAAATTCAGCCAATATTTAGTATCTACCCTTGACTATATTCAAATAATGCAAACTTTGGCATTATACAGACAAAATTGACATTTAAAAATTTTTTTCCTTTATTCATACGTAGGCACATGTGTGATTCAATTATTTTCAATAAAACTTGTTAAGTACAATTTAGTTCATCACAAATGAGAAGCACGTAATGTAGAATTCACTTCAGTTGATTATTATCATATCATTACACCTAGAACTTTAATAGTTCAGCTGCTTTTTTTGTATATAGGTTTGTAAGGAAACTCCCAAAATGGATTAGGAAATAAAGTCATTTTAATAAGCACAGCAGATAAATGATATTGTATCATTTCAAGGGAGGCCTAAATTCTCTTGCATATCACCCAGAAGTAAATATGCAACAGATTAAATGATAAAGTAGCACTTTTGCAAGGATTTGCCATTCCTTTTGCATGCATGGGTTTTCCTTTTATAAAATTTGATTTAATGTAGTTTAATTTAATTTTGACTACATGTAATACTTCAGGTTCCTTCATTTTTCCTTACCCTCATCCCTTCAAATCGTGATAAGGCTCTTAGAGGTCTCAGAGCTCTTAGTGTCCTGAGAGATTTGATGGCACCAAGTTCTGAATAACCCAAGGCATTTGCTGTTAAACTGACCAATGAAACCTGTGTAAGTAAATAAATAAATTAAATCATCATTCAATTAGTATTTACTATGTAATATAATAAATATGATTTTTGCTTAGAAGATAAATCATTGGGGGTCCCTGGGTGGCTCAGTCGGTTAAATGTCCAACTTTGGCCCAGGTCATGATCTCACAGCTTGCGAGTTCAAGCCCCGCATCGGGCTCTGTGCTGACAGCTCAGAGCCTGGAGCCTCTTCAGATTCTGTCTTTCTCTCTCTCTCTCTGCCCCTCCCCCGCTCACACACACTCTCTCTCTCTCTCCCTCTCTCTCCCTCTCTCTCTCTCTCTCTCCCCGTCTCTCAAAAATAAATAAACATTAAAAAAAATTTTTAAAAGAAGATAAATCATTGCACCTTTTAAAATTTTAAGGAAGTATTTTCAGTTTGATGCAAAGAAAGTAGCTTTCAGTATGTTAATTAAATCTAGCTGAATAAAAAACCTTAAATGTCACGTAATTTATTAATTGCTCAACTAATAAATAAGTTGAATACATTCAACTAAATTTATTACTAATAAATTGGTTGAGCAATTAGAAAAATGATAAAAATTAATTCTAAAAAAGGAAGAAATTGAGGTATAAGAAAATGTCATTGGTTATCCTTTATTTTATTTTATTTTTAAAATTTATTTATTTATTTTGAGAGAGAGAGAGCAGGGGAGGAGCAGAGAGAGACAGAGACAGAGAGGGAGAGAGAGGGAGAGAGAGAGAGAGAGAGAGAGAATCCCAAGCAGGCTCCATGCTGTCAGTGTGGAGCCTGTCATGGGGCTTAATCTCATGAACCGTGAAATGATGACCTGAGCCAAAATCAAGATTTGGATGCTTAGCTGACTGAGCCACCCAGGCACCCCATATCCGTCCTTTATTTTATTAAGTTGTTGCTGAATTTGGGGTTTTGCATGGTTAGTAATAAAATACAGAAACTGCTATTGTATCAGAAAAAGCGTGAAATCTTAATCCTGCATTGTATGTTCAACTAATTATAACTGATACTCTCAGAAAGCAATAACTTGGCACATTGATTTCACAGTTGATTTTTGAAAGTGATTTTTTTTTGTCTTGCTAAAACCTTCTGTTTTCAATTCCCTAAAGTTTATCCTTATGTAAACAATATAACTTCAGTGTGATTCCATCATGAAATTCCTCAAAATTTTCTATGCTAACTTATAGCTTCTGCCATGGTTACCTGGCTGAAAATGGTCACAATAAATCTTTACCAAATAAATAAATCAATGAATTTACATAATTTGTATGAAACACGCAAGTACTAAGAAATAAAAATGTTAGGTGTCTAACTCTCTAAATAAAGACTTTATCAAAACTCCATATCCAAACAGAGTTACAATTTCTTTGGTTTGAAAGTGCCTAGTATAGGACAGGTTCAAAAACATTGGACACTATGTCCAAAATGTGCTATCATTTTTTAATGTTTTTTAAAGAGGGTTATACTGATCCTAATGAGATAATTAAAATAGAATATTGAAAAATAAAAATATTTTTATTGCAAGATGACAAAATTCTCTATAGAATTTTTTTTAAATATATTTCAGGCTATTGAAACTACCATGTTGTATACCTGAAACTGATGTAACATTGCATGTCAACTACAATAAAAAATAAATAAAAATAAAGTGCTTATAATCTGACAATTAAAAAACTCAAATTACAATAATAAATATAATCATCAGTCTTTCACTAAAATTTCAGACATGCAATAATCATAATAGAGAAAAGCAAAGCTCAGGAAAAGGTAAAATTATATTTATATTTAAGATGTAGTGTGAAAAATCTGGGGAGTTGAAATATGATATAACTTCTGCTTGAAACCTCAATGTTAGAAATATTTTCTTTTGTAATGATGAAGCAATTATTCTTTTGAGGTTTTTCTTAATTTATTCATTTCACAGTAACATTATTAAGCTTTTTAAATAGCTCTGGCTTTGCCTTTGTTCAGAAGTAAAGAGATATAACCTATGAGTGACGTTTAGCTCTAGAAATACTTTCCACAGCAAACCTGCATAGTCCTGCTGGACTATGTCATCTATTATCTTTTATTATCTATTATCTATTATTGTCATTTATTATCTTTTGGGGATAAAACTGTTGCCTACAAAGTCTGCGATATTTCGGACACTTTTCTAATGCTGAAATTATGTCAAACTGATAGCATGAAACATTTTGCTTAATAAATCTCCAGAGGCAGCCACCTGTTTTAGGGTAGATGAAGTATTATTAATGATTGGGCATGTAAATTCTGTGAAGGGCTGTTTGGTACATTACAGGCCTGTTGCAAGTTGAGTCTACATCCCACGGAAACTCCTGTTGCTGCATGAAGTAGAGCTTTTCCCTACAGTCTGTACACTTTACTGCCTCTAACAGAGTATCATCTATACAATCTACCTTTTAAAAACTTTGCGTAGATCAAAGAGAATTTTTAAAAAAGTGACGGTAGCTCTCACCATCATCAGTATTTATTGAGTGCCTTTATTACTGTATGTACTAATATCACCATTTTAGAGTCAGGAGCCAAGTAACTTACTCAGTGGCACACAACCCATCAGCGATGGAGCTGGAACTCAAATGCAAGTCTATCTGACTCACAATATAAGGAATTTAAACAACATACCCAAAAGCCACCATAATTCCTTACCACCCCCCCCCCCCACCCCGCCAAGGCTGAACCAATACTAAACTAGCCTATTTCTTCTAAAAACTACAACACTATGATTTGGTGAATTAGTTTACTGTCTATTAAGTAGCATATGCTGTCAACTCAGCACAGTGGTCAGAGATTGACTGTTTTAGAATCAGTATACGGATTAGACAAACTACCACGGAAGTGAGACAAAGATGTGAAGGATACCTACATCAACAATTAAGAAGTCCAGCCAACACCAGGCATTCGTGAAATATGTTTGATAGCCATATGCCACCCATTTTAGAAGCATTTCCAGAATGAAAATATAAGTGAAAACCTTGTCAGCATACTCCAACATCGTCTTAATTGTCTTTCGCTGATCAATATATATGTCTTCAAATGCCTATAAAGAAAAGTGATATATTTTAGCTTTCTAAAGCTAGTATACTCTATGAGCTATTTTTCTGATCATAAACATATTTTCCCTGATTTTATATGTGTACATATGACATTCTGTTGGACTAGGAGGGCAGAGGAATAGTAGCTATTGCTGTTTGTTTGTTTTTTTTTCCCTCTCAAAGATCTTTTAATGAATCAGGGGAAAGTTATACTCTCCATCAATATTATAGCCAGAAGAAAGAGGTAAAAGCATAATTCTCATGAATTAATTTGACTTGTTCAGGAAACATCTGATGTTATATCCTGGGGATGGGGATGGTGCCACCCCAACTTGAAGTTACATATTTCTTTTGTTTCATTTCTTATGCTTCCTCCAGTTGATTTTTTTGCCATTAAAAGGTTGAAGAAATAAAAAGTGAAGGTTTATATTTTTCATAAAGCAGAAACTGTAATTGATCATCACATAGCCCAATTTTACTACGTAATTGGGCTCATTTGTCGCCCTCTCCTACATTTTGTTGATAGTTTATGTTTCTTAGCAGAGATGTAGCATGACCATGATAACAAGATGAAAATATTTCCCATTTATGTTGCAATATGTGTCCTTCTAATATGAACTCTTTATACTTTACACCTGAGTCTCACATTCGTTTCAGGGGCAAAAGACTATTTCTTGTCTAAAGTGACATGCAAAATAAGTTTACGTCATCAGAGAATATGCGGGAGAATATAGGCTTATGTTCTAATTATAAACATAAGCTAAAGAAACTTAAGTAATTGTATTTCAATCAGGCAACCTCATTTTATCTGTCATCTCTCTCTCTCTCTCTCTATCTATCTATCTATCATCTATCTTATCAGTCATCTTATGGCTTAAGTATTCTATTTGCGTCAGTGATTTTCTAAAATGTTATCTATATGTTATGCTTTATATTTTTGTAAGTGATTTTCATAAAATATAAATTAATTCGATATAAAAAACATCTTCGTATACAGAGAAACCAATCTTAGGCATGCTGCCCAATATTTTTTGTTACCAACATTCATTGTTTCTTGAGTAGTGTAAGAACAATGGACACAATTTAAAAGGGACAGAGAAGTAGTCCCTAAGGACTTAATGACTGTCCATAAAGAGATAATAAGAATACCATTCAGAAACAAGGTTCGTAAGAATTTAGAAGTTATACCATCACAGGGCTTCCTTTACACTGAAGTTGCCATGTTTACTTTCTTATTAAAATATGAGTAATTGAACAGTTGTATTCCCTGGTTATAATGAATAAGCTGGAGGGACAAATTTTCTAGGCTACTTAAGAATAAGCAAAAATTAATAAATAGCTTATCAGAAATTATACATATACATAGAAAAATAAATCCAGAAATTAATAGTTGAAACATTAAGTCTATAATCTGGAAGATATGATGTGGGGGTAATTAAAAATGTGTTGAAGACAGGTAGAAGAGAGGGGGTGTGTGGGTATGAGTGGGTGAGTGAATGGATGGTTGGATGGATGTAGAGATGATGTATATTTAAGGAAGAAGTCATAAGTAGAGATAACAGTTTAAGGTTTGGCAAACAGAGGTGATGGCTGACGCCATGAAAATGAAATTGGATGTAGAATGAGGGTTTGGGAAAAAATGCATTGGATACTAAAACAGTGTAATAGAAGGATTAGTAAGTCATCAGTATTAGATTATTTTAAACTTAATATTGTACCACTTTTGCTTAATGTTCACTCACCAGAGCACCACTGCTAAGGAGAATCATGAAAACGATGAAGGTCTCAAACCAGTTATGCTCCACTATTCGGAAACACGTTCTTCTCAGGTTCCACCATTGTTTTCCTCTGCCTTCCTCCACACTGATTTGACAACATTTGAATCTTTGTACGCAGCCTGCAAGCATAATATTCAAACAGGAGTCGCTAAAGTAACTTCTCCTCCAATAATATTCTTTGGCATGTCCCTGATTCCTCTTTTCACTACAGTTACCATCTCTACCTTGTTAGGATAATTCTCTAAGTCTGGAGTAATAAGAGCACATTCGTTAGCTGTGCTCTTTGACATTGTGAAAATTATTCAGCCTCTTTAAATGGTTCCCTGGCTAATAATACCTGCTTTTTCTGCTTCAACTCATTGTCCAAGAGAGAACGTTGTAAAGCACAAATGTAGTCACTCTAGTAAAGGACTTCAAAGTAGAAATTAATAATAAACAGAAAACTTCATTTTTATTTATTCTATTTATATTTTTTAAAGTTTATTTATTTTGAGAGAGAGTCAGAGCATGCAAGCTGGGAAGGGGCAGAGGGAGAGGGAGAGAGAAAATCCCAAGCAGGCTCTGTGCTGTTAGCTCAGATTCTGACATGGGGCTCCAACCCATGAACTGAGAGATCATGACCTGAGCCGAAGTCAAGAGCCTGATGCTTAATCAACAGAGCCACTCAGGCACCCCAGAAAACTTTCTTTTTAAGGAGGTTATGGAATAGTAATGTAGATCTCTCCCGACAATGTTTGTTACTGTTTAGTTTTCTTGTGGTGCTCCTAAAAGAACTCATATAATTTTCAACTTAATTTAGTCCACTAAAATGCTGTTGCTTGGTTCTGCTTTGATTTGTCATTTCCTTCTTTATACTGCTTTACTCACTCAAAAATAAGAATTAAATCAACAGATATCTGCGAATACCTTTGTAAGCATCATGAAAGAAAAAAAATCACTTTTTTTTTTAAAAAGACAAAAAGAAACAAAAGATACAGAACATGGACCTTGCCACCAAGAACCTTACATTCTTGTTTTCAAGAAAAGATATAAACACAGGAACCCTACCTCAAGACAAAAAAACAAAAAATTAAAAAGAAAAAGTCAAGTATGCTGGAAGAAGAGGGAGATAGGGGAGGAAGAAAGGCAGGGAGGAGAAAAGATAGTAAAGATACATATAATAGTTCAAAACAGAAAGAGGAAATCTCTCACAAGATAATATATGAACAATCATCAGGTGAATTAAATACATATATTTATTATAGCTGTTCAGAGGAATAATAAGCTCTTTTACACCATGGTCAGATGAAAGTAGTTTTGAGAAGGACTTTGGGTGACATGTGGAATTTATATAGGAAATAAAAGGAAACAATGTATATCAGGCCTATGAGGAAGAGATCACTATATAGCGAATATGCAAATATATTCATATCTTTAGTATATGTGCTGCCGAAGTGAGCACTATATTCATATCTTTAAAACTCAAATTCCCAAGAAAATCAGACCATGGGAAATACTAGTCACAGGGAGGACAAAGCTCTTAAACCTATTGTCCATATTGTACGAGGCTCAACCAGCTTACCTGATTGAGGTATCAATCTGACCTTACCTGTTCAGGTATCAGGTATGGGGTACTGCTTATTTCCTGCTTCATCCAATGGGCATTGGAAAATGGTGATTTTGTTAAAAAATACAGTTTAGCATTTGCAGCTCATTGAACTTTGTCAGAAAGCTATTTAAAAAAAATTTTTTTTAATGTTTTTATTTTTGAGAAAGAGACAGAGAGACAAAGTGTGAGAGTGAGGGAGGGGCAGAGAGAGAGGGAGACACTGAAGAATCTGAAGTGGGCTCTAGGCGCTGAACTATCAGCACAGAGCCCGATGCGGGGCTGGAACTCAGAAATCCTGAGGTCATGGCCTGAGCCAAAGTCAGGAGCATAACCAACTGAGCCATCCAGGCACCCCCAAAAAGCTATTTTAAGGCAAATTCTGTGTACGAGAATTTTGACTAGTATTTAAGGTGCCAACTTATTGTGGGGCACCTGGGTGGCTTAGTCGGTTGAGCGTCTCACTCTTGATTTTGGCTCAGGTCATGATCTCACAGTCATGGAATCAAGCCCCGCGACAGGCTCCCCACTGGGTGTGGAGCCTGCTTAAGATTCTCTCTCTCCCTCTCCCTCTATGCCCCTCTCTCTAGAAATAAAAATAAAAAAGATGCCCACTTATTGTGAAATCACCATTTTACTTTTAAAAATATAAATCAGTCATTTTTTTTATCACATTAAAATATTTTTCTCTATTGCCATGCTCTTTTACACATAGTGGGCAGAGATAACCAAAAATAACAATAGATTTGAAAACTGTTAGCCTATTAGTGGTAATTCAAATAGTTCTACTAAAGGTTCTATTATATTATGAATGATCCATCTTGGGTGATCAACAGCTAAAAAACACCCCACATTCTATAAATGGAAGATTAACATGGGGTCATTTTCTTTACCTTCAGTGAAACAGGCTTCAGGTTCAAGGGTTTCCTCAGGTTCCACTACAGGCTGTTCTTCTGCAGGTGCGCCAATGTCTACAGTGCTGCCTTCAGAGGAGCTACTGCTTTCATTAAGTTTCTGTGCATGAGATAGACATAAAAAGTAAATCACTTTAATTTTAGTAATAGCCTAGGAAGAAAAGATTAGTGCTATGAACTGACGTTGGATTCTCCTTGAAGTGAAGAGATTTTAAGTTTAGAGCAAAAGACGGATTGACTAAGAAAAGGAAGTAAGGAAATGTTATGGTATCCCCTTTTCCATAATTCACATGTAAGCATGAAATCAAATTATTATATTGTGAAGTTACAAATGACCGTCAGAAACATGTATTAAGCAAACCACTCTCCTAAGAATTAGGGAAGCCCCAGAGGGAGGGTGAGGGGTAAGGAAAGTTAATATAACTGTTCTCATTTTACAGATAAGGGAACTGAGGCCCAGGTGAAATAACTTGTCTAATGTTACATAACTAGTAAATGAGAAAGCCAAGATTTGAGGAGAATTATTCCTGAGCCCAAAGCCCATGCTCTGTCATTTGTGTGACCACACTGTTTCTGAAACAGTGTATTGACACCCTGACAATTTTTCCATCAATTTAAAACTGAAAATAATCCATAGAACAAAATAGCAAGATTAGTCTAACAGGTGAAGAGAATCTACAATTCACTCTCGAAGTGAAAAACTCAAACAAAATGAAGACACCTGTTAATACCACAAACTAATGGAATTTTATATAATACAAATATAATGGAATTTTATGTAATGTAAGTATTCAGTATCTTCACGGAAGCTTTTTGGTAGCTGTAGACACGAGTTCTATTTGATTCTTGTTTACAGTAAATCTGCCAAACTAATTACATCCTTTTCGTAGGGCAAATGCCATAATTATAACTTATGTGCAAGCAATAATAAATCTCTTTGCTATATAGTATTACTTTAACTCACAGGGAAATTTTTTCAAAGGAATACTTGCAAAGTCTTTAAGAATTTTGGACAAATCTACCTTTTAACAATCACCGTTCTTCACATATGATGCCAGATATCTGGCTCCATATGAAACTCCATATCCATTACTAAATACCATTGTTAGTTACCTAGATTTCAGATTTACAACGAGCAATTGTGAGTGTTAAGATTAAAAGATGTGAACCTACATAACATGAAATTAATTTTATCAAATGCCCAATGACTCCCTAAATAGCCTCCTCTGAGGTGTCTTGCCTGGATGATGATAAAATAAATTGCTACTTTTTTTTTAGCACAGTTTCTAAAGGTCTAACTAGTTCAGATTTTCTACAGATGAGAGTGCTATTGCCAATACATCAAACTTTATTCTTAAGAATATTCTTTAAAATAAGCTATTGTTGGGGCCCCTGGGTGGCTCAGTCGGTTAAGCATCTGACTTCAGCCCAGGTCATGATCTCATAGCGTGAGCTTGAGCCTCGCGTCAGGCTCTGTGCTGACAGCTCAGAGCCTGGAGCCTGCTTCGATTCTGTCTCCCTCTTTCTCTGCCCCTCCCTAGCTCACGCTCGCACTCTCTCTCTCTGTCAAAAATAAACTTAAAAAAAAAATCTATTGTTTGACAACTCGACTTTGTATATGGTACCAGTTACTAGGTATAGACAACGATCTTATAGATGCTTACAAATTAGTTTCCAAACACCTGTCAAGCAATGTAAGTATATTCTACAGTCTGCCTGAACTACTGTTAAGAAAGTAGAAGTGTGCCTAGTGTTACTCAAAATCAACATGCTCTCAAAGTCATGACTTATTTATTTATTTATTTATTTATATTTATAAGTAGACTTCACACCCAGCACAGAGCCCAATGCAGGGCTTGTGCCCACAACTCTAAGATCAAAACCTGAGCTGAGATCAAGAGTCTGATGCCCAACCAAGTGAACCACCCAGGCACCCCCTAAACTTACTCCTTTAACCAAGTTTCTGATTCTGGTTATTTGTAGTATCATTCTTTGAACAAACGGACTCCAACTCTCATTTATTCTTACTCTTTTCCAATATTGACAGTAATCTACAGTCAGATTTGTTAAATTTCACTTTTGAAATAACCCTTCTCTCATTCTCATCTTCCAAATTCTTATGAGCTTTCTGTTCATCCTTGTCGCCTCTTTGGAAAGCTATCCATAATAATTATCACCCTCATTCTAGCCTCACGTAATTCTAGAACTTTGTGGACCATGAAGCCTGCTCTATGCTAGGTGCCCAATAAATATTTGGTGAATGAATACCTCTGTTTCATATTTTATTGCCAGATGAAGCTTTTTGTCTCCAACTTAGCACTCCAACCAAATTTTCCAAATCAGTAGCTGTGCTTAATTTTAGTCAAGGTGAACTTCTTAATGTTTTCTGGCTGTAGCTTATAGTGGTTATTTTTGCCCATCATTGTGGAAGAATAATAATTACTCTCATCTAAACCCCCTTTACCACTTTGCACAACACTTTGGGCCCATACTACTTTTTTTGTTTTTTAAATCTAACCTCCCTTTATTCTAATTGACTTACTACATTAACAACAGTTGGCATTCTCTATAAAACACAATGACTGATATGCTTGGTGTGCTGAAATTGCTCGGCTGGTTCTATTGTATCACACCTGTGCATTTCTGCTTTCATCAGGAGAGTTGTTTACTTATCAAGAATAAGTTATGTTTGGGGGCACCTGGTGGCTCAGTCAGTTGAGCATCTAACTCTTGATATTAGCTCAGGTCTTGATATTGTGGTGGTGAGATCAAGTCCCTTGTCAGACTCTGTGTGCAGCCTGTTTGGGATTCTCTCTCTCCCTCTCTCTCTGCCCCTCCCTGGCATGCTCTCTCTCTTTCTGTCTTTCTCTCTCTCAAAATAAATAAATAAACATTAACAAAAAATAAGTTATGTTTGTTTTCAAATCAATTTTTACCACTTTAGATTAGCGTAATTGTGTAATTTACTCTTAAATAATTTTATAAAACGAGTGAAAGATAGTTGTTGTTGCATCCATAAATACTAAGTTGAATTCATTGCATAAGTTTAATAAAGGCAAATCTCCCCCAACCATATACATACAAATGAAAACAAAACTTGTAAAATTAGGTGTGAATAATTGTTTTTTAAAAAAGGGGGGGGTACTGGGGATATGCATTTCTGGAAGGACACTAAATTCAGGTTGCTTCACAAGGTTCTTAAAATCTCTGTCCTTTTTGAAAAAACCTAAACTGGAAATCCTAGATGATAAATTATAAGTGTGGCCCATGCCAAAGTGATGCTGCACAACTGCCAATGATATCACAGGCTAGAACAAGAGGCCTAAGGTAACATTTTCATGCAAGTATTTATCAGTTTTCAAGATGAAGCAGTTTAATGTTTGAGATCTAGAAGGAATTCCTGTACCTTTCAGGAGTGGGACATGATTGCAAATTAGATTTTATATATTTTATTTATTTATTATTAAACAAATTTTTTTAAGTTTTATTTATTTTGAGAGAGACAGAGACAGCATGAGCGGGGGAGGGGGAGAGAGAGAGAGAGAGAGAGAGAGGCAGAGAGAATATCAAGCAGGCTCTGCACTGTCAGCACAGAGCCCAACATGGGGCTCGAACTCATGAAACCATGAGATCATGACCTGAGCTGAAACACAGCCAGAAGCTTAACCGACTGAGCCATGCAGGCAGGCGCCCAACAAATTAGACTTAAAAAATTGTATTTGTATTTGGCTTAAATAACTTACATAATCAACATTTTGCAAAGGAAACCTGGTAAGCCGTATCATGGGAGGATAGTCCCCGATTCCCTTACTAGTCAGGGAAATTTGCCCCAACTTTCAAGTCAAAATAAAATCGGATAAACTGACAAGTGAATGTTAGCAAGATCAAACCACAGACAGGTGGGTGCAGGCTAGATAATCTACTAGAGATAAACTATGCTAACCAGAGAGAAATGTCAGTGCTTTTTTTTAGAAGTTTATGTATGATGTAAATCAAGGAGTATTTAAATGTGAGAGAGGAAAGAAAAACAAACAAAATGAAACAGATACAGAAAAAACTGAGCTGAAGTGTTACATGGGAGGCAACGAGGGTTTTGACTGACGAGCTAAATAAAGAACATTAATAAATAAATTTAAAAATTAATGAATTAGATAATAAATGTATTAAATAAAAAATAGATTAGAATACATAAAAACATTAATAAATAAAGGCACCAAGACCTTTCATTCAAACATAAGACCGTTAATTAACAAAGACAAGACAGAAGGGCACCAAGATCACACTTAAGTATGTAATGCTTTTAGTTCTACTTGGTCAGTGACGTACTTCAGAATTTAGAGAAACGGTGTTTTTGCAGATGATGAATTGTACAGTTAAATTCTCAAGCAATAATCATGTAAATGTATAACATTCATTTTGCAGTAAAAGGTGAGTGTCTGTCATTCTTACGGAAGAGAGGCTTCCAACCTATGTTCTGAGGAGACGGAGACGTCAACCTTAGGAGGAAGATAAAGGCCAACCAGGCAAGTTCCAGGCAGAGCAGTTCCATTATCATGTGCTTTACACATTCATGATACATGAAAGAATTTGTTTAAAAAACACAATTGTTGGGGTGCCTGGGTGGCTCAGTCGGTTAAGTTTCTGACTCTTGGTTTGGGGTCAGGTCATGATCTCACAGTTCATGAGATGGAGCCCTGAGTCAGGCTCTGTGCTGACAGCGCAGAGCCTGCTTGGGATCCTCTCTCTCCCCTTCTCTCTGTCCCTCCCCTGCTGCACATGGGCACACCTAGGTGCTCTCTCTCTCAAAATAAATAAATCAATAAACATTAAAAAAAGCCCACAATTGTTAAAAAGTATTCAAAAACTAGAGTTGAATCGAAACCTGGGGAAATGAATGCCCAAATTTAATAAGAAGATACTAAAATGGAAGAAAAAAAAGTGTGGATGAATAATAGGGAAGATTATATGGAATTTAGTAACATGGTTTTCCATGGAAACAAGGTGATAGGTGGAAAAAATTCCTGAGATCTAAGAATCCTAGATAAAAACAACTTGTATGCAAACTAATGCACAGAGATATAAAAACAAAAATAAAACATTTTTAGAATTTGTCACTAACACCACCCCTAACTGGGAGGTTATATCAGTTGGAGAGAGAGTATTTTTGTGGTTTGAGAAAATGAAAGCTCTTTCAGAGGTTTTAGTCTAAAGACCTGAAAAAGGATTGGCAATATGACAAGCAATACGCAACAATATCTCTTCTTTATGTCTGAAAAAATACTTCCCTGGCAGTCCATGGTAGTAGAATTCTGAGTTTGTGTTAGAATTCTGGCCACTGTTGTCACGCCCTCCAATCCTCCCCACCCTTGCATGTGGGCAGGGCCTGTGACTTCCTTCTAGCCAACAGAATATCGTGAAGGTGATGGGCCACCGCTCTCCTGATTATGTTACCCTGAGCTATGTTAGAAACATGCTCCTTTCCCTCTCTTTTTCTCTCAAGAAAAAAAGTAAACTGTTTTAACTTCCTTATGCTAAGTACCAACAACCATGCTTATGTGGGCAGCAGAACGTGAAAGCTGCACTATGTGGAAAACATACACTTCCAATACACTAAATTTTATAAATTATTCTCGTTTTTGTGTTTTTGTATTTTTTTTTTTTTTTACTAGAAGCTTATAAGAATCAAAATGGAAAATGACCCTAGAGAACTTTACACATTCAGATTAGAAAACTGGACCTAGATGGTACAACTGGTGTAACTGACCTGGCAAACATACACAGTTAATCTGTCGATAAGTTAGGGTTCAAAACTCCTAACTTAAAAGTTCCTTTTAGGGGCATCTGGGTGACACAATAGTTAAGCGTCTGACTCTTGCTTTGGGCTCAGGTCATGATCTCATGGTCGTGAGATCGAGCCCTGTGTTGGGCTCTGTGCTGATCATGGTGCCTGCTTGGGATTCTCTCTCTCCCTCTCTCTCTGCCCCTCTCATGCTCACTCTCTCTCTTTCTCTCAAAAATAAATAAACTTTAAAAAGTTATTTTTAATTGGACGTGCTGCCTCTGTATATATTTCATTACCACACATCACTGTACCCATTATGTACATTGTTTTATTTGCATGTATGCAGAAAATATGCATGCATTGTTATCATGTTGCAAGGTTATTCACATATGAAGTAGGTAGATGTTGTAAACTATTTTACACAGCCAGGTCACATCTGTAATTCTCACCATTTCTCAGCTGATCATTCCAAGAACTTTTAAAACAGACTATGGCCTTCAGTTGAGCCTTTCTTCAATCCATCTGCCAGCAGAAGCTGGTGTGATGCTTTAAGACAAATCACCTTCTGACTAAAATCTACAAAGACTCCCCCTCATTTCTTTGGTGTCTGCTAAAATTCCCTTGTAGGTAGCGGCTCCAGTGGCCCTGTTGCAGAGACTAATAAAGATGTGGTTGGCTCTAAAAAAAAAAAAAAAAAAAAAGCTAACCTAGTTTTTTAGGTTAGTCACCTGTGGGTCACCAACAACCTCATCTTTATACCCCTCTCCTGGATCAGACCATAGTAGTGGGAAGAAAGCCCCTAATAATGGGGGTTCAACCTCTCACTTTCTGTATGGTTTTGCCCAAATAATTCCCTGGGCCAGTCTCTTACACGTAAAATGAAGGAATGATCTCTAAAGTTCTTGTTGTATTGTTCTACCACTCTGTAGTCTTTTAGGAGTTGAAATGATACAAGAGAGATGTGATACTGAAAATGATAAGAAGGCAATGCAGAGAGAAACCTGGACTCAGGGAGAGATACGCAGTAAGTGCTCAGGGTGGGTATGGCTGCTTTGTGCATAGATGAGTCATAGGTGCTGGGTCTGTGTCTAGAAAAATCCCATGATCATCTCTGGGCGAGGATGGGAGAAGCAAAAATAAATGCTACTCCCACCTTGGAAACAGAGAAACCATTCACATGTAACTGGGCTTTTAAGTTAGCTTCTGTACTAGTCCTATGTGCAATATTCATGTAATCACTAAACATTTATTGGGAGATACTATATTCTCAGATTTGAGTTAAGTTTCTGTCTCCTAGAACCCCTTCATCAGCATAGTGAATTATTGCATTATTTATCTGTTTTTGTTTCTTTTCCTTTGCTACTTTGTCCCCTTTTTATTGGCCAAAGTGCAAAGTACAAAGTATTTTATGGTTACTTTAATATTAATTTATTAAAATTAAGGTTAAAGATTCTTGAGGTTCATTTCAGTTATGTTTTTTTCTTCTGTCAATCATCCTTGTCTTTTGCCTGTTTTTCTACCGGAGTGTTTGTGCTCTTACCAGATTGCAATTGCACTTTATAAATAGAAAATCATTTGAGTTTCCTTAACATGTAATTTTTCCCATTTGTATTAGTTTTCTACTACTGTGTAACAAATTTCCACAAATTTAGCAGCTTCAAACAATACCAATTTATTATCTCACAGTTTCTCTAGGTCAGAAGTCTGGTCCCACATAGCTGGATTCTGTGCTCAGGGTCTCACTGGGACAAGCTAAGGTGTTGACTGGGAATGCAGTTCTCATCTGAGGTTCAAGATCTACCAAACTTATGGGCTATGGGCAGAGTTCATATCCTTGTGGTTTTAAGGCTGAAATTCCTGCTGTCCTGCTAGCTCATGGCCTTGAACCATTCTGTAAGTGGAGGCCACCACACTTCCTTGCCACATAGGCCCCCATAGTCAGTTTTTCTTCCAAGCCACCCAGAGCATCTCTCTCTCCCCAGAGCATCTCTCTCTCCCTCAATTACTCTTACATGACCAGTGGGAGAAAACTGCTCTTAAAGGGTTCATTTGATTAGGTCAGGTGCACCAGGATAATCTCTCTTTGGCTATAAACATAACATAATCACAGGAGTGGTACCTCATCATAATCAGATTTCAACTGCTCTCATAGGCTGGGGATTACCCAAGGGCAAGAGTCTTCGGGGTCATCTTAGGATCTTGCCAACCATGCCAAACTCTGTGTGTTTTATTAGTTTTCTTTTCTAAGAACCACTGCTATACTAATATCATCTGCTACACTGATAATTAATTAATTTCTCTACTTATATTCCCTTCATTTTGCTTAAATTCTAATTTCTCAAAGTAAGTTTTTGGTCATGTTCTTTCATTCTTTCTTGATCATTCTTGTCATCATTAAGACATTCAATGACTACTTGGTCCTATCCCACAGATTCTGATGGAGAATGTTCTTATTCTCCAAACAGCTATTTATGTATTTTATGTGCTCCTTAACTCAATATTTGTTTAGGAGGGAATTTCTTAATTTTCAAATTGTTAGAATTTTTTCTATCATTTTACTATTAATTTGTAGTTTAACTGTATTGTGATTAGATGATAACTCTATATGATATCTTCTATTGTGAATTTATTGAGGTTTACTTTGCTATCTAGTATATTGTTAATTAATATAAATATATACATGAGCACTTGAAAATAAGAAGTCTCAAAAAAAAAGAAAATATGAAAACCCTGCATAAGTAAATTTTGAGATAATGTATACATTCAAGAGATATTTACTTTTATTACTTATATTATTCAAATTATCCGTGTCCCTATTTAATTTTTCTTTGTTTTATCATAGGCTAAGAGAATGGTATTAAAACTCTCACAACCATTTTTATATATCTTTATCAATATATTCTTGTATTTTTCATTGTTGAAATCAGTTGTTGGCTTTGAGTTCTTTATTTCATTGGAGTAATAACACAATTACTCAAAAATAGAAGGAAATGATTTTTAGATGATGGCAAGAATCCATCTCTAATAAAATACTAAAAAAATTGGGTAACAGCAAAAATGAGTGCAACTGATTTTTCCTTTTTTTGTTTTTAAATTCAAATTTAATTTTGTTTTGAAATTCACCATTAAAATAATAAAGCATTAGGTTCTTACAGTTTTTGAGATTAATAGATGATTTAAAAAAATCTATTTTCGTGTTTATTAAGCCATTAATCAACCTTTGATTTAACTGATTTCTCAATGAGCTCATTTATTTGAAAATATGTATATTTTCACACATGATTCTCAAGCTAAATTCTGCATTGACCTATATCGTTCATGTATTTTTGGCAGGCTGACTTCATAAGTGAGCCGAGAGAATGCAGGGGCCATATCGTATCTGAAGCATCCACTTTGTTTTTTACACCAGGGCATTCAATAACCACTTAATAACTATAACACTGATGGTAAGAGCATTTTCCCTCCTCAATGGATTGATGCAACATTTCTTGCTTTTTAAAAATGTTCTCTACTATAGCAAATGATTTTGACCTTGAGGGTGAAGCAAAACAAAGCACAGCAAATAAAATACTCCACAATATTTTTTAAGAGTAAATGATTAAATGTTTTTTTTCTTGTTCCCTGACTTGATATTAGGATGTTTATGCTCTTATTTTAGACTTGGTTTGTTACAGGGAGCTCATTTATAGGGTTTAAAAGGAGTTCAATTTATAATAAGTGATAAATTTATTAAAATATAAATCTGGAATTTACGGGTCAAAGGACATGAAATATGTGTATGTATATATACATATATTTTTATTTTTGAAAAAATACTTATTTTTAAGCTAGGTATGTACTGTTTTAAAGATGGGCATTTTACTGTTGTTATATATACTTGTATGTACTTAAATATCTATACATATATATCTTAAATCATACAGAAATGAGATGCTCTACAACGTCAAAAATATTAGTATTAATATTTCATTGTGTACACTGTGCATATTAAAAATTTAAATGACCTCTATTAAAGACTCTCAACAAAGCAACAATATCAAAGAAAAATACACTGTCCTGAGATTTAGCATTTCCACAGAGAAGCTGGAAAAGTCAAATATTAGTCCATTAATTCCCACATCATCCCTAAAACCCAGATGATTTCTTCATCCAGCTGTATATTTGAAGGACAGTCTTCAGTGCATTTTTCATATTTACTAATTATTAACTTGTTCTTATCAATTGTGAAATCCAGTGTTAGTCAAATTTTTCACCAAGGTAGAGGGGAAGGTCGAGGAATATAGCTCTAGTATACTCTGAATTCTGCTTTAAAGTATGTCAAACATGGACTTTGTATTGATGATTAGATATAAGGTAACAAAAGAAATAGAACATCTCATCATATATTGGACCAACATAAAATTTTTGCAATACAAATAAGTTAGAAACAAACAAAGTCTGCAAAATTGCATTTATAATTCCCAAGTTAAAAGTCAAAGTTGTAAATCAAATGAGTAATTTCCATTGTTAAATTCATTTTGCTGAAATGGGCATAGAGTCTCTAGTGTTCTTTTGACATTAATTTTTAATGATGAATGATAACATTTAACAAATATTTAATAAGTGTCTACTTGCGGGAGGAACTGTATAACTATAATGAAAGGGTTAAGAGTTCTGTTTTGAGCCAGGCAGGCTTGGGTTTGAATCGCAGTTACTGGTTTTACGGACTTTTGGCAATTATCTTCACCTCATTAAGCTTTAGCTTCTAATTTGTAAAATGGTCCTTACATCACATGGTTGCTATAAGGACTGAACAAGATAACACATGGAAAATGCTTGGCATGTGCTTGCCTGATAAATGGTAATAATTTTCATAATAGTATTATATAGTTTATAATATTTGTAATTGCTAACACTTGACCTTTTCAACTACCAAAAAATTAGTCTATGCACAACAAGATTAGGGCCTGAAGAATGAAATAGTGACTATAATAGTCCTAGTACCTGCCCTCATGGGTTCAATCAGATGGAAGATACAGAGAAGCAAACAACTGTCACACACGGTAATTGGATTCGTGTAGAGGATCTTGAGAGCGCCACCTAATTCAGTCTAAGAAGGTTACAATAGAAGGAAATAACACTTGGGACAGAAGGATGAGTTGGATGGGGGTGGGGCAGGTGAAGAGGCGGGGGTAAGAGAGTATTCTAGACAGAGAGAACAGGCATAAGGATCAGAACCTGATAGAGCATGGGGAGTTTTAGGAAACAAAAGAGCAGTGTACTTGGATGGGAGGGGAGGAGGGTACTACTGTGTGAGGCTGGAAAGGTCACTAACATTTTTTGCAGGGATTCATAGGCCATGTTAAGTAGTATAGACTGTAAGCAAGGGGCAGCTTCTGAAAGTTTAGAAAGAGGGGAGACCTTTGACCAGGTTTACCTCCTAGAAGGATGACTTATTATGTGGATACTAGATGAGTGAGGAGGAATATTCGTGGGGGTTGCAGCAGTTAAAGCTGAGAGATGATGGAGGTCTGACATTGTACAGAGCTGGTGGGGATGTGTAGTAGACAAAGAAACATAGAGTTGGCACCACCTGGTAAACCCTTCGATGTAAGCAAGAGGGAGTTTGTGTATCCACTGGCTGGAATAGTTGCCGTCTCATAAAGATCATGGCCCTGGGAAACTATAGCTCAGGATAAGGAAATAGTCAAGAGCTGAAAGGATATCCTCAACCAATGTCCAGATGGGACTCTCCAAAGTGTTTCCTGAGCATCTGTCAGATAATTATATGAGATTCTGAGTATATTCTTTTCTCCTCCTTCTCTCCTTCCTGCCACCTCCCCAGAGAGGAGAAGCTGCATCCAAAAGCAAACTGCTTCCTTAATTTGACTTAGGAAGAAGAGTCTTGCTTGATTTATTCTATCTGTATACTTTCAGAATATATAACTGATAAAAATGCATGTATTCATGAAAAGCATAATTAACTTATAAAATGCCAATTAACACTGATGCAGCACCTCATTTGTGCCAGGTTCTGTGCTTGTTACTAGAAGTACAAAGATATATACGACCACAGTTATTCTCAAGCTGCTCACAAGATTAGTAAGTAGGACAGACAGATACACAACAGAGAAATAGAGTATAATACACACATTTCATGTTATGCAGCTAGCAATTATATTTGGGGGGAATTGAGAGGGTTTTCCAGAATTAAGAGTTGCCTGATATAGTGAGCAACAAAGCAACAACATGTCTTTATTGAGTCGATACATGGACAAAGTCATAAATCTCAATTCAAAGATCATTTTGTTTTGTTAGATTTTGCAGAGAGTGGCAAGAAGAAGATAATTTCTAGCAAGAAATTATAGAGTCAAAAGACATAAACTTCATGGAACGATGTGACTAGGACTGGGCTGAGTCCTGGGGAATTGGACAGAAGAAATGAATCTCATCAAGATGGTGCAATTGCCTACTATATATTCAAGACTGCCTTTTCCCCGTCCATGGCAATGTGTTTCAGATGGTAATTCTAGTAATACAGATGAAATAATAGGATGGGAAGCCAGAGGTCATAATTGGAGATGGATTTAGAAGATAAAATCCACAGGATTTGGCAGTAAATTTGATGAGGGGTTTCAAATTAGAGAAGTTGAGAATGAATCTAGATTTCTCATAAGCAATTTGAGAGCTTATATGATTGGGAGGAAAGTAGCATGGATTTTTTGGAAGCCAGGGAATGACAGAGCTTAAAGAATAAGGAAATATTGGGGCACCTGGGTGGCTCAGTCGGTAAGCGTCTGACTTCAGCTCAGGTCATGATCTCATGGTTCGTGAGCTCGAGACCCGCATCGGGCTCTGTGCTGACAGCTCAGAGCCTGGAGCCTGCTTCAGATTCTGTGTCTCCCTCTCTCTCTGCTCCTCCCCCACTCACACTCTGTCTCTCTCTCAAAAATAAATAAACATTAAAAAAAATTAAAAAAAAAAGAATTAGGAAATACTGCAGACAAACAGGTGAGATAGGGTCACTGAACTTGGCAATTAACAGAACATCAATGGTTTCTGACAGAGAGAAAGTTAGGGAAAAAAACAGAAAGGGGATTTTGAAGGTGACTAAGTAGTGGAAAATGGGAAAATGGTGAGTATAATCTAATCTATTTTTCAAGAAGATTGGCAATGAATTTAAGGAAAAAAACTTAAGAGATGAGATCAAAGGGACACTTAAAATTTACATGATTTTATTTTATTTAAGAGCAGGAATCTTGTCCATTTATCTAAGTTTGTGGTAAGGTCTTCTAAAGGAGAAACTGTAATACAGGATGGAGGCAACAGTTGCTACATCAGAGACCATGAGGATTTGTGAAGAGACTGTACAGAAAGAAAAGTTGGTGGCATACGCATCTATCTTGCAGAGATTCCTAATATCCCCAGATATTTTGTGTGATGCTTTCCTATGAGAAACATTATGTTATCATGGTGTTCATGAATTTGGATACTTGTAACAATCTTGGTACCTATCCCTTTTGATTCAAGATTAACCAGAGACTTCCTATTTCCTTATTTAACATTTTTACTGGACACCTTCTATAGGCTAGGCACTATGCTAAATGTGGGCTATACTTTGGTAAATGAAACGGATTAATCCCTGCTCTCAGGTACATTTAAAAAAGGATCATTTGCCATGAAAGGTGTTCACTGTAGACTTTTCTGTGTTAGTACAAATTTAATCTGCTGAGCAGTATATGCTGAGGTTGGAAATTGTCACATGTTCTTTAACCCAAGTACCGTAAAGGTAAAAGTATTAAATGAACGAATATCAGCAAAGCTGCAAATAAGTTTTATTTTAACACAGATAGTATAAACGAGAGGGCAAATGGAAGTCTAGAAGTAAATATTCATTACCCATTTACTCATTCATTTAATAAACATTTTGTATATGCTATGGCCTTAAGGTGACTAAGACCTGGTTAGTGTTTCTCCTATTCTCAAAGATTTCATAATCTAATGGTGCAATCATAAAAGTGCTTCCTAATGATTTTAAGCCTTAAACTCAGGAGCATGTCTTCCTAAAATACAACGTGAAGTAACCATAGCCTAAGAGAATAAGTGCCCTGTAATTAGAATTAGAGTTCCACAGGTCAGTGTGAGATGCAGCAGCAGATTGGTCTAACATGCAGGCCATTCCAGAAGAAAGAGGATCCTCCAGGACTGAGGGAGAGGACTCAGGCACTTGTGGCTGTGCCATTAACCTATGCCCAGTGAAGAGGTTTGGTAGCTAAGACCAACTCTATAATGGACATCTATTCTTAGTTCTTTAATAAACAATACCATTCACTTTAAAGAAATGCCAAAGAAATTATTTTTTTTCAGGCACTGTTAAGGAGATTTAGTATAATGGTTAAGAACATGGACTGTGTTGCCAGCTGCCTGGATTCTAGCCTGGGATCAGTCCTTACTATTTGTGTGACATTGGCAAGCTACTTAAACTCTTTGCATTCAATTTCCTTATCTGTAAGATTAGACTAATAATACCTATTTCCTGGTATGAAGCATTGGGGGAGACAACACATTGTAAAACCCTACAAACAGTGTTTTCCGACGGTGAGCACTCAACATATGATATCTGTTATTAACATGACCTGAATTACAAAGATCCAAATGTCATTTTTACTCATTCTGGGGCTCACTCATTGCAAAAACAAGTGTACTTTTTCCCTAACTAGCTTAGAATACATTGTTTTTATTCCAAAAAGTAGAAGTTTAATAACTCAATTCATTTAAAAAGTATTTATGAGAGAATTATGGTATAATTGTGCCTTGGCACCTTATGTTTTTGAGCACTTTTAACTTCAGAATAGCCTTTAGATCCTCATAATATTCCTATAAGTGCTATTGGACAGTTGTCCTCCTTTTACAAATTAGGAAATGGGACAATACAGGGTTAGTGATTTGCCCACAGTAGACGTAAGGCCACCAGACTTTTAGTCTAGTATTTAAACAAATCAACCAAAACTCAAAAAGTTCCTGAGCACACACTTGTGCCCAACATTGCAGTAGGTGCCTCAGAAGACTAAAATTATATAAAATACAATCCATAACCAAAGAATCTTACTTTCTAATTGGAGAGATATCATCTTATATTGTCTTTTGCACAGTCTCAGCAGTTTTGCCCAGTTTTTAAAGCTCTTTGAAATCTGTCCAAGCCACCACCTTTATTATTAGTTTTCAGTGGAAACCCATATTTCTAGCTGATCCATTATTCTTACTACTGCATGAGTCAAGAAACATTATGAGGTTTTAATTTTTTTAATGTTTTATTTATTTTTGAGAGAGAGACAGAGTATAAGTGGGGGAGGAGAAGAGAGAGAGAGGGAGACACAGAATCTGAAGCAGGATCCAGGCTCTAAGCTGTCAGCACAGAGCCTGATGCAGGGCTCGAACTCGTGAATCGCGAGATCATGACATAGCAGAAGTTGGACAGTTAACTGCGCCACCCAGGTGCCTCGAAACATTATAAGGGTTTAAAAACAATTCTTTAGGTTATTTGAATGTACTTTGTAGGTTGAAGTCTGCTGGGATTTACAGAATGATGAATGTGACCCATGCTATGCCTTTTCTGCATTTGGGAACAAACATGGGACAAGTATAGACAGCCCATAGATTTGTCCTGGAATGGGTGGGGGTCAGTTGTGTATAAGTGTGCATCTTAAGGGGGAGGCAAAGCAAATACAGGCCTCCATTTTACATGTCCCTTAATATGGAGTCTGTTTTCGTTTTCCTGGAAATTGAGGCAGGCAGTAGCCTCATCTCCTGTGATTTTATATTCCAGAAATACTAAACTATTATTGTTTCCAAACACATCCTGTTGGTTCATGTCTCTAGGTTTCTGTATATTTATTTTTTCTGGCTGGAATGCTCTTTAGAAAAAAGGTTTCTTACATTTTTTAAGGAGTCTACCATATCAAGAATTTAATGAGAAATGTAAAAATTAAACAGATAATACAAAATCTATCACTTTCCCCAGATAAACACGTAAAGAAATTTATTACTGAGGGCAGAAGGCAAACAATACAAAAGGACTAACAGTGGAGTATGTTACTAGTACTTCTTACAAGAAAATACTGGGAACAGTTGGGAATGTTACTGGTAATAGTAATAATGACAATTTATTGAATACTTACAATTTGCCAGGCATTATGTTAACTGCTTCACATTTATAGCCTCATTTAATAGTCCACAGAAAGTAGGAAGTAGGTGATATTATCCTCATTTTTGAGATAAGAAAATTGAGGATTAGATAGTCAGGTAAGGTCACATGGTATGTGGCTAAAATGGAATTATACAACACAGTGTCTGGCTCTAGAGCATAATCAATTACCAACACCTTTATAATTGTGGGCCTCACATGTCTACAGACAAGTGCTTAGAAAATGGTAATAAACAATGGGCATTTGTAATTTTAACTCATGCCATTAATAGAATTTCAATAATGATCCATTGTAGATAAGGCTCATTATTGAAATTAAGGAAGGGAAACATTAACATATTCAAATGGAACAGGTAACAGAGACCATGGCCAGTAACATTTTGAGTCAATGAGGTATTTCCCAACATGGAAATTCATATTTAAAGGTTGAAAGTCATCTTTCTAAAATCCAAATATATATACAGTTGACCCTTGAACAATGCAGGGGTTAAGGGGGCTGATCTCCTGTGCAGTTGAAAATCTGCATATAACTTTTGGCTCCTCCAAAACTTAACCATTAATAGCCTACTGTGACCAGAAGCCTTACTGATAACATAAACAGTTGATTAACACATATTTTGTATATATATTATATACTGTATTCTTATAATAAGGCTAGAGAAAAGAAAATGTTATTAGATAATCATAAGGAGGAGAAAATACATTTATAGTACTGTACTGTATTTATAAAAAAAAAATCAGTGTGCAAATGGGCCCATGCAGTTCAAACCATGTGGTTCGAGGGTCAACTATATATGTGTGTACATATGTATATATGTATTTGCATATATGTATATATGATAATTACCATATAATATTATAATTACTATGCACATATGCACAGCTACGGCTCCTTTGTATCCTCTATTACTAGTACACTCCCTGGCACATGGTAACTGGTGAGTAAGTGAAGGTAGGTAAAAGAACAAAGACTAAAACAGAAAGAACCAAAAGGATAAGGTTACTTTAATACAGTATAAACTGCATTCCTAATTTAGAGTAAAGAAACTTCATCTTTTGAGGCATCTGCTATCAGTTTAATTCCACTAAAAGAACATCTTCTAAGTTGTGCCTTCCTTTGAAGAGAATACAGCATAAGACTAAGGAAGCAATGAAGAAAAATAATTTTAATTGAGTTTATTTATGACCAAGAAGAAAAAAACAAATGGTGAAGGCAAGTGCCAGGAACTTTGTGACAATGTGGTAATTTATAAAAGAATATTTACAGAAAGCCAGTTGAAAAATGAATGAAATAAACTGAAATGTAACAGATGATGAACAGAAGGTTCAGTATTTAATATAAATATTCAGCTGGATGAGATACAACTGTGTTTCAATAGCAATTCTTGTGAAAAGGATGAGGGAAAATTACTTTCCTAGAAGCCCAATATAAATTGACAAGGCAAATGTCCGATAAAGATAAAAGCGACAGGATCTAATACAGCATTAGATTGAATCAAGAGAAAAATGGCGTCTGGATCATGGGAAATAAAACTGTATTTTCAGGTGTGCTTTCATCAGAACAAGTGTGATAATGAGAATCCTTCAAAATGGTTCCATTAAAAAGAGTTGGAAAGAGATGGAAAAGTTTAATCTGAGTGCCTGCTTTGTGCCAAACATGTTCAAACATGTCACAAATATAAAAGGAGAGACAAGAATGCATGTAAGTAGTTATAACAAAATCTTACAATACTTTGTAATATGTGTAAGCCTAGAACATGAGTTGTTCATTGCATAAACTCTGTGCCTTCTGTCTCTGGAAACCAAAAAAAGAAGCCATCCATTCTACCTGGGGTCCAGCAGTTTTCATGCCCACTGCTTTCATTAAACATTTTTTTAATGTTTATTTATTCATTTATTGTTTTAATTTTCTTCTTTATATATTTGTCATTCTCAAATTCTTTACAATGGAAATGAATTGTTTTTATAATAAAAAAGAATGCAATCCAAGTAATTTAAAAAGGCTCTTAAAGACTAATTCCCAAATTATCCAAAACCCCATGTAGCAGCCTGAGCCTTATTCCCTTTCTGAATGAAGCTTGATTATATCACTGTATTCAAAAGTCCAGGGTCCCCCAAAGGCTGGGCCAAACCAGGCACTAATGAATTTGCTATTTTCTAAAAATACAGCGAAATGAAGACAGACTCTAGTAGTGAGCATTATATGTTAAATACTCTGATCATCAATAATACAATTAATTCAATTAAAAGGATACTTAATAACATAAGAATAAATGGGGTTTAAACTAAGTCCCTCTCTGTCTAAGGTTCATTCAGGTCTCAGCTTAACAATTATTTACATTTAGTTTAAACTAATTTACTGTTATCATTTTTATTAATGTCATCAATTTCTCTGATTCACTTTCACACATTCAAGGGGAATCAACGACACTAATTTTCCAACCTATAATTTGTTCGTTTTTTTCTTTTCTTTTTTTTTTTTAATATGAAATTTATTGTCAAATTGGTTTCCATACAACACCCAGTGCTCATCCCGAAAGGTGCCCTCCTCAATACCCATCACCTACCCTGCCCTCCCTCCTACCCCCCATCAACTGATTTCAAAGAGCTAAAACAGTTTAAGAATTCTGAACTTTAGGCACTACAGCCATGGACCTAATGCTTGCACTTTGATTAGAAAAGCAGTGCATTTAAGTTCAGTATAGGCTGCAAAAGCTTAATTTATCAGATTTCCTAAAACACTCAATGTGCAATGGTATCATCTATTCTGTTTAATTACAGTTAAAAAAATTACTGGTACAATAAACTGTTTTATCAGTTCCTACTGGATCATGACTTAAATTTGAGAAATACTGTATTAAATTATCTCTAAAGTTTCTACTACCCTTACATTTAAATTTTCAATTAATGCAACGATAATCCAAGATATAAAATGACACAGAGTATGCAGAAATAGAACTGCCTCCAGTGGTTCAGTGGATAGTCACTTTTTTATAAAAAGATCAGTTTTTCTGTGAACTAGCTCTGAACAATACAAACAAAAACAGTATAAATAATGTAAAATTTTTCCAGCAAAATTATTTGTTATGGATGGTCTTTATAATAAAAGTTTCATTTTTTCCTAAAGTTTCTTTCTTTTTTTTTTTTTAACGTTTATTTATTTATTTATTTTTGAGACAGAGGGAGACAGAGCATGAACGGGGGAGGGTCAGAGAGAGGGAGACACAGAATCTGAAACAGTTTCCAGGCTCTGAGCTGTCAGCACAGAGCCCGACACGGGGCTCGAACTCACGGACCACGAGATCATGACCTGAGCCGAAGTCGGCCACTTAACCGACTGAGCCACCCAGCCGCCCCTTAAAGTTTCTTTCTTAATTCAGCAGATAGCATGTAATAGCTATTAGTCTTCATTAAATATTAAATGTAAACCTAAAGTTTCAAGCCAAAAAAAATCAGACTAGAAAAAATACTGCCAAATTTAACAGTACCTTAGAACCAATTTTACAAAAATAAAGGCCATTAAAAGAAATCAGCTTCCATTGGTTCTTTAGCAAAAGCCAAATATTTAATGAAACTGAGATACTACTCAAATTAAAATCCTGAAAAGAACTACACAATGTTTTACAAAAATGAGCTATCATTTTTTTTTCCTGAATCCATTTCCATGGACATGTGAGATGAAATGAGGATCTACCTACCATTCTATCTCTGCACTCTTTCTCTCCTCATCTCATTACACAAGTATGATTTACCCAAGGCAATAATATACAAGTATATATTTACATACAGGCAATAATACATGCATGTACATATAAATTTATACCTACCCACACATATAAAATCTTACCTCTTTGCTTTCTTCCAGATCTGATTCACTACTGAAGTCCTCTGTGTTTAAATTTTCAAAGTCAGACTCTCCTACAGCAATTGGTACAGTCACGGTAAGACTGGGATTGTTTATGAATGACATGTAATCACTTTCATCAATAATGTATTTTTCAACACTGCTGCCGGTTCCTATTCCACTTGTGGTTCCATTCACATCTTTAATATAGTCAAGATCTTTTCCAATTTCTGTTGTATGATTGGACATACAACTGTCTTTCTTATTGTTTAGATCATCAAGTGGTTTAATTTCATCTAAAATCTTTTGTTTTCTGACAAAGGATTGTTGAATAAATTCATATATTTTTCTCTTCACATAAGCTATTCCTTTGTGCATCCTGTCCACAGCTATTTGGAGGTTGTTCATTTCATTATCATCATCTGTGGCTGCAAGATTGTCTGCACTAAATGAGCTCAGAAGCAAGGCCAGAAAGAGGTTCAGGACCTTAAAAATAACACAAACATGATTATAATTTCACCCCAATGTAAAGAGCAGATTGAGATCACTTATTCCTCTATGTGTAGAGGAAACTGTAAGTTCTAACAGCTAGATTAGAAAGAAGCACCATTAGAAGTTGGGTAATCTGAATTTGTTATCTGGCTCAGTAGCTACTGCACTCTACATCCTTGGGCAAAGACATGATTTCTATTGGTCTCACATTCTCCCACATATAGAACAAAGATGATGAATGAGTTAACCTAAGGTTTAGCTATGTTTAAACTTGTATGATTATAAGAAAACAGATTGATATATGTACTATGCACAAGTTCTAACCTTAAAAATCATTAGTGTTTGCAATTATACACTGAAATACATTCTATAGTTTCCCTAATGATAAACAGAGATATTGAGTTGGATATTAATTAAAAAAATAATCATTATGATCCAGAATGAGAATAAGTATCATAACACAGGTATTGACACTTATTTTCTTAACCCATTATTTCTCATGCTCCACTATTGATTAATTAGAAGAACCATTTATAAATAATTTCCAATACTTCCATAAGACTGATACTTTATATATATATATATACTTTATCTATCTATCTATGCATCTATCTATCTATCTATATATATATCTTTCGGAATATATTAAAATTTTCTATACCTTAAAAAGTAATTAACGTTTCAAACTTAAAGAGAGAGAAGAATTGATCAGTTATTCCATTTGAGTAATCTCAGGCATCATTAGCCAATCCTTATTTTGACCTAGCACCACTAGAGAATTGATTAACCTAGGTTGGCTAATGCATCTGCCATATGACATAGAGTGATTGAACGGTATATGCCACAAAGGGGCAAGGAAATGGTAAAATCACTATGAACACTTAAAGACTCCACTCTTTAGTCCTATACTGGCAAGTAACATTAGGCTTTCTTTAAAAATTTTTTTCAGATTTCTCCCTCTTCTCTGAATTTGAAAAATGTTCCCAATATATCCTTCTAGGCATGTCTTCAATATGATACTCTATTAAAATTCATATAACAAATGTGATGAAATGATTGACAAAGTGGATTTGAATATAAACACTATAGGGTCACTGCTATATTACTGTGTTGTGAAAGTGAGACATATCTATCTATATCTATATCTATATCTATATCTATATCTATATCTATACATCTATATTTATCTCCAAGGCAAGAGACTTTACAAATTATTAATCATAGTTTTTGCTTGGGCAAAATGGTCACTATCCTATTATGCTCTTAATCTATTTCTGAAATATATATCTTAAATGGGTACATACCACCAGGTTTCCAATAACCATAACCATCATGAAGACAGTAAGGCACATGGCTTGACCAGCAACCTCCATACAGTCCCACATGGTTTCTATCCACTCTCCACAGAGCACGCGGAACACTATTAGGAAGGAGTGGAAAAAGTCATTCATGTGCCAGCGTGGAAGCTGACAGTTGGTGGAGATCTTGCAGACACAATCTTTGTAGCTTTTACCAAAGAGCTGCATGCCAACAACAGCAAAAATGAAGACGATGATGGCCAACACCAAGGTGAGGTTACCCAGAGCCCCCACTGAGTTGCCAATGATCTTTATTAGCATATTTAATGTTGGCCAAGATTTTGCCAACTTGAAAACTCGGAGCTGGAAAATAAAAAAAAAATTATATAATTATTATTATGATCTTTAAAAGCATTGCATATACTGAGGTTTACCAAGAAATGATGATTAATATAGAATCTCTTACATCTGCCCTGCCCTTGAAACTTCTCAGGCTCATTGTTAATTTTTGGACCTTCTAGGAAGAATTTAGTTCTTCCATATTTTAACCATGTAGATCATCTTCCCTAAGAGTCAATTTCTGAAGATTACTTGGGGCCAACTGTCCATAATTTGTTTTGTGAATGTGGTTCTAAGGCATACCAGTCCCAACACTAATATTAACATCTGATTCACAATCTGTTGAAAAGATATTCATTTTGCCAATCAAATGCAAAGCAACATCATACTGAGGTCCTGCTATAGGTGGAGAAAAATGTTTATTATTCATTAATGCTCCTTTAGGGTACTGACCTAGCTGTGCCTGCATTTAAAAATTTGGAGTATTTCCCATACCTATAATTCTTCCCCTGATTTGCAGGGACATATATGTAAACCAATGAGCATGTTAAGTAATCCTACAGATTTTTTTCCCTCTCATTTAGAGAAGAAGCATATTATCCAGAGGTAGAATTAGGAATCTTCTGCATGCCCAACTGTGTCTGATCACCATTTACCACTACAAAGGGCTGTTTGTATTTTCTTTTGTTTTTTTTTAATTTTTTTTTTTAACGTTTATTTATTTTTGAGACAGGGAGAGACAGAGCATGAACGGGGGAGGGGCAGAGAGAGAGGGAGACACAGAATCGGAAACAGGCTCCAGGCTCTGAGCCATCAGCCCAGAGCCTGACGCGGGGCTCGAACTCACAGACTGTGAGATCGTGACCTGAGCCGAAGTCGGACGCTTAACCGACTGAGCCACCCAGGCGCCCCATGGGCTATTTGTATTTTCAAGTGACTATTAAAATGTGATATATTTCATTACAAGTATTTTCTTAGATCCAGAAATATATTAACTGTAGTCATCTCTAGAAATGATAGTCACAATTGCAACTGAGTAATATATTAAACTTTACATGACTGTACTTTTTTTTTTTAAATAAAGGTTTTTCTAAACACACGGAGATGATTTTTTTTTCCATTTAGGGATAGTTTTGATGATGCAAATGTACACAAAGATTTAAAATGTTAATAGTTGTGTAGTAAAACCTATGACAGTACTATATATGAGCTCTGAGTGTTGGACAGGTTTAGTTTTTGTTACTGTTTTCTTTATTTTTTACCAGTCGGAATGAACGGAGAACTGATAATCCTTCCACATTGGCAAGGCCGAGTTCTACCAGGCTAAGTGTCACAATAAAACCATCAAAGATATTCCAGCCTTCTTGGAAATAATAGTAAGGATCCATGGCAATAATTTTCAGAAACATTTCTGCTGTAAAGATCCCAGTGAAAACCTAAGATCAAAACAAAGTTACTCTAATTCCATCAGATAATGATAAAGTAGAATGACATAGTATTTGATCGCAGAACAAAATGTTAATGCTACTTTCCCCATAATGATTCTATTACGAGCTCACATTTGTGTAGTAATGTATAGCTGATAAAAAGGCTCTTATATACTTTATTTCATTTTATCGTTACAGAAATTTATTGTTAGCCATGGATGTGGCTAATGCAGGCAATATAAATATCACTTTACCGGTGCGGAAACAGGTCTTTACATGGGTGCAATGGTTTCTCAGATATCACACAACTAGAAAATGCCAAAAATTGGACTGGAATGCAAATTTATTTTGAACTAGTATTCCTTCTGTCCCATCAAACTGTCTGTCCCTCCAGACTTTATACAACACAGGTACTGACAAGATCTTGCCCATGATCACTTTTAATTGTCTATAAGCATATTCCCCTTCCCTCAAATCAGATCATTATTATACATGTACATTTATTACTATAATACATGTGTTATATTATCAATTTGTTATGCACGTGAAAAAAATAAATTTACTTCCATAATATAAAAAGCAGACCTTTAAAAATATAAATATTACAACTCAGGATGCTTTACATGTCTTGCTTTTTACCATCAAAAATCTTATACCTCAAAACAAATGTTACGAAAAACACATACATTACTTTAAAGTCTGTTTTCTTTCAGCAAATAAAAGCTAATATTCCTAAATTGAGTCAACTGACAAACACTTTAATAATTCATGTTTTTTAAGCACAGAGGAGAAAGAATTAAGTGGCAACCTTTACCAAAAATGGCCTTGCTAATCATATAATACACAAAATATACTAGAGGTTTTCAATATTTGATGGTTTTGATATAGAATGGATGGATAAAACAATACATGTCCTACCTAGCTGCTGGAGGTGGAAAAGCTAAAGACATTTTTGAGATGTTAAATTTTTGCTTATAATGATGGTGATGACTAAGCAAAATGAAAAGATCTACTTTTTTTGTTTTTAGTCTTCTACAGCTAGAGAAACTGTGATAATGTCTTTTCAAGAGGTGTGCCCTTAAATTGCTTCTGTATCTTGAAAAATTATAAATATCAATATTGACTTTCCAAGTAGTACTATAGGCCTATATATTGCTCTCTTTCTTAGCTTTTGCTTTGACATTCAGGGCTATTTATTGTTGGCAAAAGTTAAGGTATAGCCAGCTAGCTATAATTCCAATCTTTTGGGAGCCAGGAGGTAGGAAGGTGGTGAAAAGACTGTGTTAAGCTATAAATGGAAACAGTTTCTCAAACAGAAAATTTGAAGATTGAACACATTTACCTTCCAATATGCTTACCAAGTTTCCTACTGTAAGCACATTATTGAAATGTTCCGTCATTGGATAATGCTCCATGGCCATGAAAAGAGTATTTAAGACAATACAGATGGTGATGGCCAGGTCAACAAATGGGTCCATCACGACCAGGTTGACAATATGTTTCACCTTTAACCAATATGGTGAACAGTCCCAGATTAAGAATATGTTGGAAAATTTATACCAACAGGGTGGGCATTTCTGTCTGGATTCTTCAAGTTCTAGATTAAAAAAAAAAAAAGAACCACCAAAAGATATATTTAATAGAGACATATATTTATTTCAGATCCACAAGTCTTCTTTTTCAGTAATCAACACATTTTCATTTAGTACAGAGTCAGCCTCATTTGTATCTAAAAATACTATCGCATTTATTCTTTAGACCCCTGAAGATATTTTTTCAGACATACACATAGGGCAGAGGGAGCAAAGAATAGTTTTTTTCTTGTATGTATTGACAACATGGCTCAATGATTGGCCTGAAGTGAATGGTCTTTTAAATGAAGTTTTTCCATAGGAAAATGAGTTGCAGAAATGTAGATACTGTGTGTAATCCTATGTTAATGTCTGGCTAAGCTGTCATCCTAAGTCTATAAGAGACAGGGTAGGGTTTGATATGAGCCAAGAATCATCTTTTAAATTTGTTTTTGTTCTGTGAAATGACCTGCTCCTCTCCTCCAATCTTGAGAGTATTTTGGATGGTGTTGAAGTCCTAAGCCTAATGGAACAAAAGAGAGGGTCACTGTGACTAATAAGATTAGGAACCTCTAACAAATGCTTTATTCCACATTTTCAAAGAATTAGCACACTGGAAAACATTCTTTAGATTTCCAATATCATTGCATTTAAGTAACGTTTTTAAAGTTCCTAGAATATATGAGCAGGTGTAACAAATAATAAATCTTAAATAATACCTATTATATTCTCTTTCTAACGTACTGTTTCCAATTTACAAATAGAGATATTTGTTTCAAGTGAGAAAATATAAGTTTACTGAAAATAATTGAACGATAATGGGATGGGTAACAAACCTTCTACTGTATTTGTTAAAATGCTGGCTATACTCATTGCTCTTTGCCTTTGGGAAGGATCTTCTAGAAAGTCCATGGAAACATGGAAAGAACTTGACCTCTTCCTCATCTCAGTTTCGGTGGTTGTTCCCTATAAAGAAAATTCTAATGTATTAAATGATTAACTGGAGCAATATGATAAGCAAATAACCAGATGTGACACAATGAATTTCATGAAACACATGCATCATGCACTTTCATATTTAGTTGGTGATGGCAGATATTGCTGACTTATTGTATCATTAACCTGGAATATCCAAACTGTCAACCATTCAGTCATACAGCAAAAACTGAGTTTTTTAACCCTCTAATTTCATAATTTTATGAGATATGATGCAATTTTGATATAGTTAATAAATCTATTGAGAGCCATATTTAACAGTTAGCACTAGTTCTGAACTACTAGTAAAAAACTAATAACTTGAAAAGTCATATAAATGATCAGGCATTTTATGTTGAGAAGGTAGCCATTTATTCTTAAAGAAATACAAACGATTACAACACATGTAGCTGCCATCTCATTATCTGTACACAAGACATAGATGGTCATTGACAACACAAACTGTATGTTAAAAAAGTCACACATGCTGCATGGACAACAGTTTCATCCAGGGTACCAAAGCAATAAGTCATCTAACTCTGACTTAGTCATGCCTCATCATGCTGATATATTTCCAAGTGGTTTCACAGTCTAATAAGAGGCAGCATGTGTTTAGAAATTCCTCATCCTGTATACATTCACAAAAACATAACATACGTTTGTACACAGACAATTCTTTTATCTGTCTGTATTAACAATTTATTTGTGTCTCATCATTTAGATTCATTTTGAGAAGACTTATATCAGCATTTATTTTTTAGAGAGACAAATGTGAATAGTAGAAACTTCAAGATAAGAATGAAGCTATCTATTGAGGCACAGTGTTCTTGAAAATCTTCTAAAATAAGGCAGAGCTATATTGAAGAATCTGTTGGAAAGATTTATTATACACCCTTTATACTTAAACATAGGAATCATTCATTTACTTTTATACGAAAGCTTTAGAGGATGGCCTGCTATCTAATCTCAGCATGGGTATATAGCAAATCCTCCAACTGGAGGCAGTAATTTATGATTGTGTCTAATTTATTCTTAGCAAATTTAATAATTAAATGCATTCAGTGTTATGCAAGAGTGTTGAGGCCTTAAGTTTTAGTTGGTTAGTCTATTAAAGGTATTACAAGATGCAGGTGCATTCGCAGCTTGACCAACCAGGAATCATTCTCAAAGGTTCCATTCTGTAGAAACACTGGCTGGTGCAGCAATAATGGGCCAGCCATGCCTGAACTATTTAAAACTTCCTTACATTGTCATCAGTAGCTGGCTTATCTATTATCACCTCTGGCAGAAGCTGTCCAACAGGCGATGTAGGAACTGAAGGTCCACCAACCAAGGAAACCACACCATTGCAATCCACAGTGCTGTGCATCTTCCCATTCACTGGAAACACTGCCAGCATCCGGGAAGACCTACTGGTCTGACTCAGGTTACTGTTGCGCCGCTCTCCATGTCGTCGGGGCACAAACAAGGAGTCTCTCCGGCTCTCATTATCCTCAAAGGTGCTGTGCTCATCATCAGCAAAGTCATTCTCTGATCCCACATCCTTTGCTCGCCCTCTAAAGCTGAAAAGGCTTGTTCTGCTATTTCGCCTTGGGGAAAATAGGGAGCCACGGATGCTCAACAAAGACTAGAAGTTTGAAACCAAAAAAAGTACAAGCATATTAATATAGACATTTGAAATGTGCTTTTATTTTGTAAAATTAAGTTGAGGGAGATTCAGTATTCATAACAGGATGTGATTTGTTCCTTTTCATTAACATTCTCATTAACATATTCATTTATTTAACATTGCTCAAATTAAATTGGTTTATAAGAAATTTCTAGACCTTGAGATTATGAATGGGGAGAAGGATCACAATTTAAAGACACTGAGGAAAACTCAAACCCTGAACCAACATTTTCAAGTTCAAAAGCAAACATCCTTAGCACATTACTTTGGACACCATAAACATTCAATAAACATTGGCAGCGTGACCTTCACAAGGCCACATTTGGTCTTATTGCTCTTTCCTTCAAGGAATTCCAACATTTTTCACAAATTGTTTTAGCGCATCTATCTAAAATCACTTTAAATTAATTATTACCCCTATTTCATCTATAAAGCACAGACTTCTGAAATTCAGAGTCATGTGCTTTTTGATAAAGCATATCACAACTGAAGTTTTCAGAAGCACGAATGCTGGTTTATAAAGAAGTTAGGGGGAAAAGGCAACATAAAATAACCAAAAAAAGTACTGATCAGCTAGCCCTACATCCAAATTTTTTTGTTTTGTTTTTTTTTTCATTAAAAAGGTCAAGGAACAGAAAGATTAAATGTCATTAGTTTCAACAGGTATCAGCAGATAGTATCAGGATGAGAATCCAGTCTTCTGAATTTCAACCCAGTGTTATCCCAACTACACAAAGCTGCAGACTTACATATATGTGGAGTAAAATTTTCTCATAGCTATGTAAAGAAAGGGTAGATTTAAATATAAGAAACATGGCAGTCAATTCAGTTGATGACAATTCATAAATCTGGTTTAATTCTCCCCCTCTTCAGTGTTCTGATTTTCAGTCATGCATCAATGAAGTCAGCAGTGCCGTACCTGGTGTGGGGAGGAGTACCTCTTTTCATATGTCAATCGATTCCCTTCGATGGAGAAGCGAAACCCTTTCCTTCTGATGCTGTCTTCAGACTCAGATTTATGGAATTCATCCTCATCTTTCTCTTCCCCACCAGACTGCTCTTTCTGTTTTCTTTTCTTTCTCCGATTTCTTCTTTCCTTAGCACTCTTGGAACTCAACTTGGAGGCTTCAGATGAGCTGTCAGAGAGCCCACCTGCGGCGCTAGGTTCTCTGGAATGCTCTGAGGCAGTTACAGCTGCTGCCTGCTACAGTAAGGAGAAATGATTTTAGTATGGCATTAGAGAAGACTTTATCTTCTTAAGCTCAAGTGTTTGCATAACATTTAAAAAACACATTTAACCTGCTGAAGCTGATCTTCTGTAGAAGCAGCTCTGTCTGCAAGTAATAAATGGGACTTTTCCCCGTTTCTATCTAACGAAGGCTTTCAGGGTTAACGTGGTTTTATCTCTGTTAACATTTATTATGTTTATATTATGCTGTACAGGCCACATATTCAAAAGGACCAATCAGGCATCAATAAGAACATAAACTCATATTACTTTTTGGGATTTGAATTACTCTAAAAATTGGTATTTAATTAGCACTGTCTTCTCTGAAAAAGAAACTGTGGCATGGAAGAAAAGTTATTGACTTACCTGAGCTCATTACCAAAGGGAGTAGGAATGAGATAAAGAGCTGAGGTCCTCTCCCCAGTTATTGAAGTTGTGTTATCAAAATATCATCAATGAAGGTGATAAAATCCCTTTCTTGCCCTCCCCCCCATAATCTTCTAACCAGAACACTGGAGAAAGGACAGTCAACATTTTCCACTAAACAAGACAAGACATTTAGTTCTCCAAATACCAACCCCAGCTTCTTTCACTCAGCACTGGTTCTTGCTGGATACGTGGGCATGGAATGAAAACAATGCTTTTGATCATAGCTTATACTGGCGCTCAGTCAGTACGTTTTGATATTACCTTTGTTCCCAGAGTGCCCTCAATACAAGGACTCTTGCAAATAAATTAATATTTCCCAAACAGCTTCATTCTAAAGTAAAATCAATGAGCTTGTATGCTAAATGAAAAGCATGAGAGAATATAGAAATGATAGCACAGGCATTTCATTGTACAATGAGTATCAACACCTCTCTATAAGAACAAGAAATCCTTAGATCACCTGGTCTCCATAAAATTGGTGACTCTCATATGCCTACTGAATGTTGCTTTGTCATAGAACATTATATTATTTCATCACTTCCTCGTTTATTATATAAGGCAATTAAGCCACATTAAAAACAATATATTTTTGGTTAAAGAAAAGACTAGATTATCTTTTAAGAGCCAGATGAACATCTTTATATATAATAACCAACACATCTTTTTTCTAAGAAAAGATGATTTCTTAGGATTTTCTCCTATACCCTTTCAGTGTTTTTTCCTCGAGCAGACTCAGAATCACATTTTCCCTTTTATTACAAAAATCTTAAAACATTAAAATAGCATGAGAGGGTTCCACTGTGGTCAATATTGCAGACATCTTAGGAAAAAAATGAAACTAAATGATCTATAGATGATCAAAATGTAGAAATTATTACTAATCTGCCATCATTACCAGTTTCTCTTAAGTGGAGTCAGTTATCTGTCTCTCACTTTCTCTCCAGTGTTTTTGCAACAACCAAAACAATAAAAAAGAATTGTACCATGAGACAGGACATATTTGATTTTGATGAATTTACCTGAGCTGCCTCCTGTTGCTTTTTAAGCTGCTCAAGCATCTGCTGAAATTCGGCCTCTTTCTGTTCTGCCTCTTCCAAGGTGGCCTGATTCTGTTCCTCATAGGCCATGGCCACCACAGCCAGGATCAAATTTATCAGATAGAATGAGCCCAAGAAAATGACCAGCACAAAAAATATCATGTATGTTTTTCCAGCAGCACGTAATGTCTGAAAATAAAAACATTAGAATTATTTTTTCAGTATTATTTCACTAACTAGTGGCTTTAACTTTTAACTTACTTGTGTGTCATGTAGGACCCTTGACAAAAATAATAATTATGATGGTCACACCCCCTTCTGCCTCCTTGACTGTTTCTTTAACCTCATCCTTTTCCTTCTCCTCTAACTCATGCATTTACATTCAGATCTCCTGGAGGGAATTCTTGGATGCACCAGGAATAAAATGGAATCAAACGAAATACCATAGAGATTCCATCAAAGAGCTGAGCCTGTGATAAAAGTCAAGGAAGACATCAAAGTTATCTTCCTATATCTGCTTATCGATTTTCATCACCTGCCACCTGAGGAATAATATTTGAGTGGGCAGATGGAGCTGAGGGGAAGGTGTGCCTTCTGTTTGAGAGGACCTGTGTCTGGAAATGGTGGAAAATAAGTTTTGAGCCAAAGGGAAACGAGAGGGAATTGCTATCCTGTCATCACTATGCTTAATATGTGTTACAATCAATAGGATAAAGAAATTCAAATCTCCCAATTTCAAGTTCTGTTCCTTCTGCTATATTATGTTGTGATTTGGAAGTCAGCACTAAGGTGCTTTTCTTATGTGTTTCTACTTAAATGCAGTATGTATCTCTTCAGGTTCTCACCAGTTGATAAAGATTTTCCCAGAAGTCCTGAGTCATCAGTCGAAACAGAGACAAAAAAGCCCAGCTGAAGGTATCAAAGCTTGTGTAGCCATAATTAGGATTTCTACCAGCTTTCACACACATATATCCTTCTGGACATTGGCTATAAATGGGACAAAAGAAAGTATACGAAGTTCTGTTGTCTTTTTATTCTGATAGCATGCTATACTTATAACATTGTCTAGCCAGGAAAATTGGCTGTTTCAAGGGATAGAAGTTATCACAAGAGATAGAGCATGATAAATAATACACATTTCCCAACTTCTGACAACATAATTTTACTAGCCACTTGATGTCATCATTAAAATATGTTGGTAATTAGCATTTTAACATATTCTAGTTCATTTTCTCTACTGGGTAGCCTCTAGAGTCATCTTCTAGTTCACATATACTCATCTAAGGGACACAGCATTAAAGCAAAAGCATTATTCCTTGTTTTATGAAACATAAAAACTTGCCTAACCTTTAAATAATCCCTCACCTTAGAGGTAGCCTGAATGATAGCAAATAAGTATTAATAAAGTATACACACATACACAAACATACACAGATTATTGGCTTACCCTGCATCAGAGCTGTTTCCACATAGTAGGGCATCCAAAAGACCCTCCAGAAAATAATGATACCCTGTTTAGGAAAGAGTAAGTCATATGATGAGTATTTGCATTGCACTGCAAAATGAAAGCAAGATGAGGCCCCAAATTTTAGGATTCATAGAATGATTTAAATAAAATATATTATATAATTCCCTGAAAGACTTTGGGATTTGCCATTTCATTTCTCCCTCAAAATACTAGATATTATAGTAAGGGGATTGATTACTTAAGAGAAGAAAGCATTTGTTCTTTATGAGTATAAAATTAGTGATAATTTAGGTGCTAACCTAAAAATTTAAAAAGCATCAAATGTTTTTTTCTATTACCCTCGTGAAAAATAAAAATTTCATTCTGTAAAAATAGATAGGCATGACAGAGATTCCTTTGTTTTTCAAAATAGCCACATATTTGAAAACAAAGGGATTATATATTTTCTCTCTACTATGTTTTTAAACACTATTTATAAATGTTTAACAGTTGATTATGATTTGCATTCTATCAACTTCCAGATATATTCTGCTTACAGTAAAGTTGCATAAATCAGGTCAGCTACTAAAAGAAATGAAACAAAAAATAATGTTAAATAGTAAAGCTAAAATAATTACTAGAGGTGAATACTATAGTATTTCAAAGCTTTCTTTTGCTGGAAAATTCTTTAGATTCTTTTAATATCCAGTTGAAGTGTCACTTCTGTGAATTATTCCTTGATATTCTCTATTTCCTGCCCACTAAAGATTGGCAAAATTAAGAACTCCTCTCACTGTGTTACCAGTAATATGTAGCTACTTATATTATTATTAAACTCATTGTCCTATATTGTAATTATTTGTTTACAAAAATTATTACTCCTTGAAAGAAAGTCTAATCATTGATTATTTCCATATTACTATTGTTGGGACTCAGGAGTCTATCAATAAATTTTACTGAATAAATAAGGACAGGGAAGACAAAAAGAGAAATGTAAGGAATTAAATCATCATTTGAAAAATGTATTTGAATATAGTTGACAATGTTACATTAGTTTCAGGTGTACAACATAGTGATTCCATAAGTGTATACACTATGCTGTGTTCACAAGTGTAGCTACCTTCTGTCCTGATATATTGTTATTATGATATCATTGACTGTATTCCTTATGTGGTGACTTTTATTTCTGTGACTTATTCATTCCATAATTGGAAGCCTATATCTCCCACTCCCCTTCACCCATTTTGCCCAACCTGCCACTCCTACCCTTCTAGCAACCATCAGTTTATTCTCTGTATTTATGCTTTTTTGTTTATTTATTGATTTGTCATTGTTTTTGTTTTTGTTGTTTTTTTTAGATTTCACTTATGTGTGAAATCAGATGATATTTGTTTTCTTCAGTCTGATTTATTTCACTTAGCATAATACCCTCTAATTGCACTATTGAGTACATACTCAAAGAAAGTGAAAACACTAATTTGAAAAGATATATGCACCCCTATGCTTATTGAAGCATTATTTATAGTAGCCAAGATATGGAAGCAGCCCAAGTGTCCATCAACAGATGAATGGATAAGGAAGATGTATTGTGTGTATACACACACACACGCACACACACACAATGGAAATATTACACAGTTATAAAAAAGGATGAGATCGTGGCATTTAAATAATCATTGTTTTAAGAAAAAAATTTTTGGATATTGTAAAAAGAAATATTGCCTAGATGTTAAATTTTCAGAGAAATTTGTTCTATGCATGGTTCTATAAGGGATATAAAACCATATAATGGGAAATACTTTCATTTCCAATGTCTTACTTCTTTGAACATAGAGAAGAAAATTTAGACAGAATTCCTTCATTTTTAATTAAAATTAAATTAAGTGAAAAATATGATAGTTGGATGAATTTTTGATATCAGGTATTTATAAATGAAGTTTTAACCATTAAAGTCAATGATCTAGAAGCTTAATCTGAAGAAAATACAACTTTCAGTCATAATATTTATCTTTAATTTTAATAAATTTAATTTTCTATTACTTTCAAAGACAAACATTTTATTTGTATTTGCAATTAATTAATTAATTTATTTATATAAAAATATTTAATATAATTTATTGTCAAGTTAGCTAACATATAGTGTATATATACAGTGTGCTCTTGGTTTTGGGAGTAGAAGCCCGTGATTCATCATTTACATACAACACCCAGGGCTCAACCCAACAAGTGCCCTCCTCAATGCCCATCACCCATTTTCCCCTCTCCCCTGTCCGCCCATCAACCCTCAGTTTGTTGTCTGTATTTAAGAGTCTCTTATGGTTTGCCTCCCTCTCTATTTGAAACTATTTTCCCCCTTCCCTTCTCCCATGTATTTGTATTTGCATTTGATTTAAAACAATCTATTCAACAAATGGATTATCGTTAGGCAAAATGGTAAGTATGGATTTTTAGAGCTGAAAATAAATCTGATATTTATGATTTCTTTTACTTTGACTCTAAGAGAAATGGAGTCCAAGTACATATTCACTAGAGAATAAACCTTAAATGACATCTTCATAGTCAGTTCCTTGATCTTAGCCAAGAGAAAAAAATAACAGATTTCAGGGAGTTGATGACAGCAGTAGACTTATTGGCATCATATGAGTGAATAAAGAACAATTTTATGTATTGCTTTGACACACAAATTCTTAACCTAGAGGTTTCCAACATGTGCAAATTACTTGCTGGCATATCACTAATGTCATGAAAGAGTTAATCTGTATGAATCAAGGTATTTTATATATCTACAATTATAAAAGATACTGATTTGTTTTTAAAATTATGCTGTCATTACTTTAAGAATTATCCAACTACCAGTAATTTTTTATGACTAAGTCTACTTGTTCCACACAACCAATCACTAAGGTTTTCTTTCTTTGATTTTTTTGTTAAGTATTACTCATCTCCTTCAAATAATAAAGATAAACACCCATCTAAAGTCTAAGTTTCATATATTTAATATTTTTCTTTAAAAAGGACATTCCTTTTTCCTGTGAATCATGTTCTATCTCTGCTCTTGTAACATTGCTACTGGCAAATACTAAAACCAAATAACAGAGAAACTTTTACTTACTTTCTTTGCAGCTGAATTCTTTAGTCTCCCATATAATGATATAACAGAAAATGGCACTTGGAGTCAAAATTAGAATAGTTATCAATAAAATAATTAAAGGTATGTGCAAACCAATGGTCAGGTGATTACGAGATCACAACCTGTTATGCAATCATTTTAAGAAAATCTTTCATGCCTTGGTGGAAGGCAGGTCAACAATGAAAAAATAAATCTACATAACAATAATTCTTACTTGAATCTTGAATATACGATTTCCAGTCAAACTCAGTGTGAGTTTCATTGACAAGTGTGCCATTGTAATTCATGGTTACATTCTTCTCTATAGTGTGTTCCTCCAGGGAAGCATTGGTGGGAGGCCATTGCACACATTTATTCCGCAGGTTGCCCATGAACAGCTGCAGCCCAATCAGTGCAAACACGCTCAGACAGAACACAGTCAGGATCATGACATCGGAGAGCTTCTTCACTGACTGGATCAGGGCCCCCACGATGGTCTTCAGGCCTTAAAGAAAGAAGGCTATGACTATGAAGACTTAGGACATTGGAAATAACAAAAGGCCCACACAGTTTTCTTGAAAACATAGATTCCATGCATAAATTTGAAAATAATTGCAATGCCAGTGGAAGAACAACACTTCCTGGGAGGCTGAAGTGCTAAGGAAATGAACTCCAGAAACATAAAGATCCAAACAACGAAATGAAGATCATCTTCCATTATGTCGAGAGAGAATAATGGGAGGTTTATGGTCTTCATGAAGGGTCTTGTATTTCTCCATTTTGCTAATGAAACTCACCCCATACTTTCATTAGGGTTAGTTATCCATTTTAAAACAAGTTACCTGAATACATATTTTACAATGCCTATTTATAAGTAGGAAAAGGTTTGCTATAACTCGGGAGGAGGTTTAGGATATAATTGGACTTGAAGATAATAAATCTTCCGTACAGACTCATGCTATTCTTCATTATCTTATTTCCTTGCCTTTTAAAGCATTATTAGGATTTACATTGTACATACAACATCATCAATACCTACAATGAACAAGAAATTACAAATTGGTACATTCAGTTGGGACCAAATCCCTGGTACAACTGACAATGGAGAGAAAAATACATTTCATCTCTAAAGGCAAATCACACATGGACTATACACTGCATTATCTCATGCTAAACTCCTACGCTGATAAAAAGTGAAAAATCATAAAAACTTATGTCCAAATAATAAGAATCATTTCCTATAAGACACTTGATTTTGATAATGATTTTGATTATTTTATTATGACTCCTGAATTTCTGTAATGTTGACTGTCAAGCAAAGAAGATGTTGCTGAAAAGACATGATGGATCGGCCCCGGGTGTTTAACCTAGCTCTCACCTGGAATGACTGAAATTGTTTTCAGGGCTCGGAGAACTCTGAATGTTCTCAACGCTGAGACATTGCCCAGGTCCACGAACTCTGTCACGTATCTGTAATAGGGAGTTCACACACAGACACAATAACAGATACAAAGAAAGAGCTGTAGGTACAAGGAGCCTTATGGTTCACACCAATCACTCCTTACCTGGAGTTACAGAAATAGTTTTCAAAGCTCTCAAGACTCTGAAAGTTCGAAGAGCTGAAAAATTGCCTAGGCTTACAAATTCTGTTACATACCTGTAGAATTAAATCAGAGTTATTCAAGATTTAGGCAGGATTTATATTATTTGCTTGGGTCTTTTATAAAGACCTTCTTGGTGATTCTAAATGATAATATCGTATGTAGCAATTTAGAAATTAGAGTCAATTGCTATGGTTTTCTTTACTCACATCATTTAAGGCCGTTTGCTGTACGTAAACTTCATAAAGTGTATAATCCTGTTGCTACGTTGGCTAGCAATATAATCAACATCTTGTGTAACTGAGGAGAATTAAATCAATAGAAAACTAAATCTTGGCTGTTGTTTCAGGGTTTCAGTTAGAATGAACTATGTGAAATCACCTAAGAGAAATTTAGGCAGGAAAAGGCAGATTGCCTTACTAACTATCTGGACATGAAAAGGTCTTCCTAGTGTAACTCCTAAGTGAGAGTTAGGCAAGTTCAGAACAAGATCTTATGATCTGCTATTATTGCTACTTTGTTTTCAAAAAACAGTTGTCCCAATATGCTGTCTTTTGAACGGTGGCCCGAGGGAATGGTGAAGAGTTGGCTCATCTGGACTAGACATGGAATTAAAGATGAGACAGGCAGCATTTGGAGACCTCAGTATGTCATTCCTACTTCTGATCCTATCTACCTCGCTGTGCCTGTAGGAGGCCGAGAAGTCAGCTCCTGAAGGAACGCTGAGGGCAAGTGGGCATGGGCCACCATCCTCCACACATATTTCACCTACTTCCGAATGGCCTTCGATTCCTTTTCTGAATCTCTTCTTCCTTGGGAAAGTTTACCACAAGAAAAAACAAGGACAGGGATGAAGAAATTGTGCATATTACCGAGTGTATCTGGGTGGGAGATGAGGATAAGGTTTATGTAGAGGGTAATGAGATGAAGAAAATCATAAAGGGAAAGAGGAGAAGAAGAAATGGGATCAGGTGAGGAATAGGAAGAGACAGAATGTGTCTGCTCATAAGTCTTAAAGATCAATTTGCTGATGAAATAATAATTTACTATATTAAATACATAATATATTAAGGACCCCATTTTTTCTATTAGTTTGATCTGTCAGAAATTTTGGAGGCTCAGAGATAGTTATATTATTCTACCAAACTAATAAAAGAAGACAGAGAGAACACGTAACACGGGTAAGCTCAGTGACAATTTGTGCAGCCAACAGAGTGGTTTCTGACTCTAATTTTTAAAAACCATTTTCACAGATGTATTCTGAATACACCTGTGCCTTCAAATTGTGTGCATGTGGGAGGGACTTGTGTGTGTGTTGAACAAGTGGCATGTATGAAATCTGCTGACATGTTTCTTACATGTGGAAATTGTAACTTCAACCGCTGCAGAAGCTGTGTGCCCAAGTGGAATGTCACTTGGACCTCTGCTGTGCTAAACAAAATCAGGAGCTTAAATGTATACATCACACCAAAATATTTTTCGGTTAAAGCAAGCTTAGTCTTTAAAAACATAAGCACTCATAGAAAGCCCAACCATATTCTGCCTTGAAGATTCAAAAAGGCACTTACGCAAATGTAATGACAGTGAAGTCGAGCCAGTTCCATGGGTCCCGAAGGAAAGTAAAATCTTCTAAACAGAAACCCCTTGCAATAATTTTTATAAGTGATTCAAAAGTATATATTCCTGTGAAGGTGTACCTGGAGGCAAGCATCCAAAAAAGACTTGATAAAGCAATAATTTTCTTTTATAGCATATCAATTTCTTATCACTCTGTCAGTGGAAGAGATGAACATTAAAAAAGGGAATCTAAGTAGGTGGATGTTATTTTCATGAAAATAAAACATAACCCTAAATTTAAATTCCTTCCCTCCCATATGAAGGGTTGTTTTTTGAGGGTCCTAAAAGCGGAGTGAGAAAGACAAGCTGTATGAAGTCCATGTGGCTACTGCCTGAAATGTCTTGGTATTGACATAAGTGAATAGAACCTCCTGAGAATTATCCAGTACATTCATGTGATGGAGTAGCCAATCAATACTATTGCAGAAGCATAAAATGATATGCCTTTAGAAAGTAAAAAACTAATTTCAATCATGTTTAATGAATGAGAGAACATTGACAAATTAGCAAGTCTTGTGGTTTTCCCTTTCTAGAAGATAAGACAGTTAACTAACTTGGAAAAAGGATTTTGTTAACATCCGATAGGATAATTCTAGGGTCTTTTGAGGTAAGATTTAATTTAGAATAAAATGTTGGGCTAATTCAGAAATGTACATGTTTCCAAAGTTTTAACCTTCTACTCAGAAGTTAGAGAATAAAATCACAGAAACCAGTGGGACTGAAGACCTATGGGTCTAACACGTTAACTTCAACACCTTAGGAATTCTTTGTATATAAATTTTATTACATCCTGTTTGGATCTCTGTTTCTTTTATAATTGGCTCCAACCTGGAAGTGTCCAGGTAGAGAAGTGGCTCTTGGGAATACCCTCGTGGTTGTTGTTTTCAGGGTCAGCAGCCACAGAGCAAAAGAGGTTACAACCTAGGCAGGATGAAGAGCCCCAGCAGAAATTAACACAAATCCAGCCTCTCTGCTGTAGAGGTAACCCAGAACAGAGTCATCAGTGCAGTTAGTAATGCTTTTAGTTTCCACAAACACTACCCTTTCACTTCAGTTAGTTTAGCCCTCAGTTTAAATGGAATTTTCAAGTTGTAAAACCCCAGATTTGGGGATTTTTTTTCCAGTGAATTTTTTGATGACAGCACTTGAAACTGATTTAGGCCTGACAAGAAGTAGATGTGCCTGATGGAAATGAAAACCCAATGAGGATCAACATTGTCTTCTCATGGCATGTGTAACATTCCCTTGTAAATTCTGAACTCAGTGAATTCATCTGGAAATTTAATTGGAGTCAAGGTTTACCATATTGGCTCTCTTCTGCAATTGCTTTCATCACATTTGCTTTGGCCACTGTAGATCCTAAAGGAAATATGGTGAGTGTCTGAGAATATTGGCCTTCTGATAACCATCAAATACAGGTGGAAGACAGATATTAGATCCAACAACACCAGCAGGCCTGAAAGCAAATGTCATTTGTCTTCCTGCTTTGTACTTGTGCCTAGAGATGGCTTTAATAAAAATATTCTTCAGTTTTATTTAGAAGGTACACTGAGGCATAGTTTCAAAATCTGTATCTATATATAGATATAGATATACATGTCTATATGTCTACATATCTATATAGTCATATCTATAACACACACATACACATAGTAGGTGGTTTCAACATAAATTGAACTTACTCTACATTCTTTGTCCAGTCAGGAGGATTACTCATTGTCATAAACACACAGTTCGTCAAAATAGTGCACATAATTAGCATGCTGAATAATGTAGATTATTGTTAAGGAACACGCAAAAGAAAATCCAAATCCACGTATTATATTATATAAAACAAACATTGAAAGATTAAACTGCAGTTTAGCCAGGATACAGTGACTAATACACTGTGGGTAATTATCTAATTTCTTTAAATTTCAGTTTTGTCATTTGCAAAATGTGGGTAATAATATCAACCCTCAGAGTAGTACTATAGATTAAGTGACATCGTGTACAGTGTGTTGTATAGATTAAGTGAGATAATGTATAATGTTTATATAAGTATAAAGTATTGTTTTGATACTATTACTGAACCAATGTATTTGCCTCCCAGAGGAGTTTAGTGGGAAAGCTGTGCAAAGTGGAGTGGTACAGTTTTTGGGCAGAGAAGCCTGATTTGAATTAATTCAGGTGCCTAAAATAGCAAATTGTTAAGGAAGGCACATATAAGCAATACTGTAATTTCTTAAGTACATATTATATATATATTTTTTTTATGTAAAAAAACCCCACGTAGTCAGAGGACAGCATGGCCCTGGGTCAGGTTGCTCTATTTTGACTGAGTTTGAACAAGTTCAGCAGCACTGAATACAAGTAGAAGTGAAAATCCCCAAAGGCCAGGACTTAATGTGACATGAATGTAATTAAAATTCAACCTAAAAGTGATCTTGGGCAATTCACTCAGCCACTCTTGCCACGGAATCTTATGTCTCCAGTGACTTTCATACAAGGTAGCTAATCAAGTGTAGACTTGGCCGGTTTCAGGTGCAGATGAAATTTGTTAAAATGTGGAAGGTTCTTGGAACAGGCCTATATATTAGTAAATATGATCCAAGTGTTAGCTAAAACAAATGACTAAGACATAACAGAGCTGAAGGGGACCTTGAAAAAAACTAGTCTAATCACTGTATTTCAGAAATCAAAGAAATAAGGCCCAAGCTCTAGGGAAATTAGCTAACTTGGCTGAGGACTAGAACACAAGTTTCCTGCCTTCATATCCAATATTCTTTCCACTACAGTTAACTGCCCAAATAAAAATTTTCCAGAAGTGAAAAAGGAAGTTTTCATCAAATGACCACATGATGGCACTAGGAATACAAACTAGGATAAGGTAACCTCCATAAACATAAGAACCTTGAACGTATGATTTTTGTTTCAAATCTTCTAATATTAAAAATGGCATATTTATGCCACTAAGGAATCTCTCGCCATCGGGTTAAAAGTAGAAATGGCCTTTTCAGTTTTATAATCTTTTTTTTAAAAAAATCAGGTATTATGCATTTATGAAAATTACAACAGTATTTCTACACTTATCATCACCAAAGCCATCAAATGAGACATAATCAGAAATAAAGTTTTTGCCCATGATATGAATACCTAAATTTAGTTGGAGTCCTTTTTAACACCAATGGAAATTGCAAAGTCAAATCCCTAAAGATCGTTTGGTAATATAATCTCAGCTTCTTTCATTAACTTCCAGAGTCGTTACTAAGCAATCCGTTTTACATGACAGAGTCATAATTCAATGACTTACATTTGAAATTCAGCCAATATTCCAGTATTTCCTCATGAATTTCATTTGGAGAGTTCAAGAATTAACTAAGTATTGGCCAAAGCCGCCTGAAATTCTCCCATAGAAAATATACTTAAAGGTTTATCCTAAGGTAAACTAAAATGCTTTATCTAATAGGTATGTCTAAACTTGGCTCTAGAAATATATTTCTCTGTTATTATATCGTTACTTATTGTAAATTCTAGATAATCACAAATTTTGTGGTAAAGATGGCAAAGATACATACGGCCATCTAAAATTAGATTTGTAAGACTCAATCCATGCAAGTATTTTTAGGAAGATATGTATATCTGTATATAAAGTGTTAAAGGCTAGGTATAATATATATTTGAAAGATAAATATATATATGCATATATATATACATATATATAATGTTAAAGACTTTGTAAGTTTCAGTGACATCTCTATGACCAATAAACTGTAAGAATAAGGCTTATAAGACAAAAGATACAAAATGAGAGTAATAAAAGCCACAGAACATGGACATTTCCCAAGCTAATTTTATATTTAGCTACAAAGCACTTATAGATTACACACATAGTTACTATTGATCACTTCAAAAGGATATGAATGTACCAAAATCTTAATAGCTATTTTCCTAAGAGGATTGAAGGGAGTTAAAATGTACAGGGCAGAGGTGGCACTGAACCGGAAGATGGCCTTCCCTTTATTCAATACTATAAAAGTCTGTAAGACAGGAACACAACATACAAGTATAAAAGTATAAACAATTTAAACGTTATTGCCTACTTCTGTTATTTGTCATAATGAATTATTCCAATGTTGCAGCTTTTAATGTACACCGTGCAGACAAACAGTCACTTTTACAGGACCGTTAGAGTCCTTTAGAGAGGACATTCAATGGTGTCATCTACCTTTTACCTGATACTTACCTGCAATTTTATCATACATAAGGTATTTGGTCAAGAGAATTGGTTTATTTTGTCAATATCTTAAACATCTGACTTGAATGAAAGTCTTAAATGGGTGCGTATTTCATTTCTTTCTAAAATTCTTAAGACACTACATTTCTTTATAGTGATTTCAGGTTTCCCAACTCGAATATCTTGCAAATTAGTCCTATAGAATGCAAAATCATTCGATAGAACTAGTACTTTTTTCAAAGTTATTTTTTAACCATTTATTCTTAAAATAAATCTTATCATCTATTGGTAATAGGAAATAAAAACAGCCACCATAAGACCCGCTCTTGAGCTAGATGGACACAATCCAATAATTGATTTTTGGAAGCCAAGCTCCTTGGAGAGTATCTGTTGACCGGGAGTGCTAAATTCTGTATTGGGATTTCTGAGTTAGCTGACACATTGAATTCTAATCCCAATTGACTGCTCATCTCATGTAGTGCTTTTTTAGTATGAAGGAAAAACTCAAAGCCCCTGAAGAATTTAGGATCCATGAACGTGAATGGAATTGCATTCCAAAAATTAGATATATTTGAGAGCAATTAGCAGTGTTCAGACAAAAAAAAAAATAAAGTAACAACATACAATAGCATAAATAACATAATGAAGGATTCTGACTCAGTGTTTCTTAAGGCATTTACTAATAATAAAATAACATAAAATTTACCCTCTTAATCATTTCTAAATGTATTGTTTGGTACTGATTTTTAAAAAGAATGCATTATATGGCCTATTATAGTAAAGTACCTTAGCATCTTTTAAATCTAATTAGTTCAATAAAAATGTCATTACTACAACTCCTCCTGATAACATTCACTGCATGAAGTGACTTCAAAACCAAAGAAAAAGTTCAAAATTAGTGGTGGAGGAGAAAAGGCTGATAAGTAGCATCTAGTTTGAAACAGTCTTCTCTTTACAACCCAAGACTGTAGAAAATTTGATTTTGTGCCTCAGAACATATTTCAAAACATAACATTTTGACTGGTTCAGGAATGAAATTCTGTATATGAAATATCACTTTAAAGATACATTTATATGAGTCTAACTCTTCATACATTAGATGCAGGTCATAATTATCACTTAGCTTTTCATATATAGTTACCAAACTCAGTAACATTTATTGAGCCCCTATATGATAAGGTGTTAATATTATGAACATTGCAAACACCTGGACGGTAGTATGGAACTAGTTTTAGGTCCAACTATTAATTTAGTTTATTCCAGTGCAAATAATGTATATTAACTAATTAGCACAATACTTGCAAAGCTCTGTGCTAGAGTTTACACAGAAAACAAAGATATGTAAGTCATGACCTCACGAAGTATATATAGTAGTGAATGTTCAACTATCTCAGCTAATAGAAGAAAGTCTAGAAGGATAATTTATGTAGAGCAAAGCTGTCCATTAGAAATATTACGTGAATTACAAATTTGAGTCCATACGTGATTTTAAATATTCTGATAGTTGTATTTTTAAAAAGTAAATAAGCAGGTAAAATTAATAATTTTTTAACCTAATATATCCATTATATTATCATTTTGTGCAACCAATATTAGAAAATTTGAGATATTTTACATCCTTCTTTTCATACCAATTCTAAGTCTTTGAAGTCTGTACTCACCATATTTAAAGCACTAGACCCACACTGGGGCAATGTCTACTGCATTTGGCAGCACAGACCTAGATGTAAACCATGCATTGTAGTGCTAGTTCAGACTCTCTTCAGCAAGGTAAAAATCAATTCTGATTTTGTTTTATTTTATTTAAAAAAATTTTTTTTAACATTTATTTATTTTTGAGACAGAGAGAGAGCATGAACAGGGGAGGGTCAGAGAAAGAGGGAGACACAGAATCTGAAACAGGGTCCAGGCTCTGAGCTGTCAGCACAGAGCCCGACACGGGGCTCGAACCCACGGACTGCAAGATCATGACCTGAGCCGAAGTCAGACTTAACCGACTGAGCCACCCAGGCGCCTCTCAATTCTGATTTTAAAGGCAAACCAAGAAAAACAGGCAAACACCCTGCTATTCAACAGCTTGACAATCTGGAAAGTAACAGTAGGAAAATATAAGTAGATTTTTTTTTTAAAACTTAAGTAGTTATTAAGAGTGTAGACTCTGGAGTCAGATGTCTGGCTCAAGTGTGGCTCCGTAGCCTTCCAGCAGTGGGATCCTAGACAAGTTACTTCATTTCTGTGACTCATTTGTCTCATTTGAAAAAAATGGGAATAAATATACTTAGCTCACAAAGTTGTTGTGATTCCAATTCAGTAGAGATTCTGATGCCTAGTATTGTGTATTTTTAGTAAATAACTCAGGTGATTCTTCAATAGCAGGGCTGTGAATCTGTGTTTGTTAACAGGTAATTTTTAAAATTGCCCGAATTGTCAATGATTATGTTGTACACATGCATTAAAATCCTTCCCCCTGACCTATAATAACAATATATAATAATAACAATTATAACAGTTTGGTAGGAATTGCTATTTATGAATCTGTGCTTGTTACTATCTAGTGATTTTGTTTCTGAGTTTTTATTTTATTTTAACATGAAATTTATTGTCAAATTGGTTTCCATACAACACCCAGTGCTCCTCCTAACAGGTGCCCTCCTCAATGCCCATCACCCACTTTCAGCTACCTCCCACCCCCCCATAAACCCTCATTCTCATTTTTTAAAAAATTTTTAATGTTTATTTATTTTTGAGAGAGAGAGAGAGAGAGAGAGTGAGAGAATGATCAGGGAAGGGGCAGAGAGAGAGGGAGACATAGAATCCAAAGCAGGCTCCAGGTTCTGAGCTGTCAGCACAGAGCCTGATGCGGGGCTTAAACTCACAAACTATCAGATCATGACCTAAGCTGAAGTCGGCTGCTTAACCAACTGAGACACCCAGGCGCCCCTATTCTCAGTTTTTAAGAGTCTCTTATGGTTTGGCTCTCGTCCTCTCTAACTTTTTTTTTTTTTCCTTTCCCTCCCCCATGGTCTTCTGTTAAATTTCTCAGGATCTACACTATGACCCAGCAATAGCACTGCTAGGAATTTACCCAAGGGATACAGGAGTGCTGATGCATAGGGGCACTTGTACCCCAATGTTTATAGCAGCACTTTCAACAACAGCCAAATTATGGAAAGAGCCTAAATATCCATCAACTGATGAATGGATAAAGAAATTGTGGTTTGGATAAAGAAATTGTGGTTTATATACACAATGGAATACTACTTGGCAATGAGTTTTTAGATAGTTGATTTGTTTATAATTTTTTATCCAAGGTGCACATTGAATTTAACAAGCCATACTTTTCCAGTCTCCTTTTCTTTTCTTTCTTTTTTCTTTTCTTTTCTTTTCTTTTCAAAGTTTATTATTTTTATTTATTTTGAGTGAGAGATAGAGAGCAAGAGGGGGAGGGGCAGAGAGAGAGGGAGACAGAATCTCAAGTAGGCACTGCACTGTCAGCACCGAGCTCGACACTGGGCTCGAACCCACGAACTATGAGACCATGACCTTAGCTGAAGTCAAGAGTCAGATGTTTCACCAACTGAGCCGCCCAGGCACCCCTCCAGTCTCTTTTTCTGAAGATGTCCACTATCTTTTCTTTCAATCTAGGGGCCATGTTACTTAAAATAAATAGTTCAAATTTAAGGTCCAATTTCATATTTATCTAAACATTATCAAAAAATTACCAAATAACAGGACTGCCTCTAAATATACAGCATTTTCCTGCCCTTAAAATAAACACAGTGGCAAAAGTAACAGAGGAAGGTTAGCAATGATCATGAACAAGAGAAAATGTAGAAAACACTATTGGTTGATTAAATTTATGCGTTAGCTTAAAAATTTAAAACAAGCAATTTCAACTTGTATATATACTGTGCTCCAAAAATATATTTGGAAAACAATTATTTGAAACTTTGAATATATTTTCCCACAGAAGAATATATACATATACATACATAGACACATATACATGTATATTTACATACACTCAAAAGCTGATGTAACTCTTAATGAAATGGAATTCTGCATTAATGGTACTGTGAAACTTTATCACTGTGTATAAGAAAATGTGACTCTGCAAATGGCAAAAGAATTCCAAGTTGGGCTGCAACTAGCTGTCACCCCTTGGCTCTGTCTTCTGCCAGAAGTGGAATCAACCTTCTTATAGTTCTAAGCTGCTGATTTGAGAAGGGGTTCTAGAAGGGAGGGGTAGAAAGAGAACTATGTGGCAGAGGAGATACATTTCAGAAGTTTGGGGTATAAAGGACTTCATAGAAAGTCAAGAGATTTCTATTAGTGTGCAGCTCTGGGAACATTTCTCATCTGGATCAATGCCATGACATCTAATTGTCCTTTTTCTCTTGTGGGTGTTCTAAATGATCTTACTTACTTCTCTGTCTATTTTGTGATAACCTCTAGATTCAGGCCAAGATTTCCCTCCTTTTCTGGCTCACTGGGGAAGGGGAAGCTTTCATACAGGTTTACCACCTGACTGAAGGGAGCATGTAATATTTAAAAATTATTTTCTCGGGGTGCCTGGTGGCTCAGTAAGTTAAGGGCCCAACTTTGGCTCAGGTCATGATCTCACAGTTCGTGAGTGCAAGCCCCAGTCGGACTCTGTGCTGACAGATCAGAGCCTGAATCCTGCTCCAGATTCCATGTCTTCCCTTCCCTTTACCCCTCCCCCTCTCAAGCTCTGTCTCTCCCTCTCTCAAAAATAGGTAAACATTAAAAGAAATTTTGTTCACTCCTGGTCTTATTCTATTTTTCCCTTTAGGCTAGGGATAATCAGCTTAAAGAATAGCCTGTGGCACCTGTCCGCCTGTGGCCCACCCAAGCTTCAATATCTGGCCTTCACCTGATTACACATGTGGTCTTTAAGCCCGGGATCACAAGCCAAAATGCCCACTGAGGCTGGGTGGTGGGCGGTCCCTATCAATTTTTGATGTGTGAATCAGTGATGCCACATATTATAAGAGAAATCCTAAATATGCATGATTATAAATGCATGCATGTATGTATGAATGTGTGTGTGTAATCTCTTGGTTTATACATCTTGGAAACTAATTCAAAATAAACATTATTGCATGAGTCTAGCAAAATCTATCTGTGGGCTCAATATCTCACAGTCAGTCAGTTCTTTTAAAAAAAAATCTCTGCTTTAAGCCCATGCAAAACAGAAGAAGAATTTGTACCCAGGAAAGAGTTTGAAAAATTGCTTGTCCCTTGGCTTTAGCTCGATGGAATAATGGGGGTGGGGCCAGTGCAGGAGATGACCCTACAGGAGATGCCCAGCTGGGCTCTTATCAGCCAGGTTACAGCTGCCTCTGCTTCAGGTTCTCTGCCTCAGAGAAGAAAAACTATAACACAGGCGCAAATAAAATCTGGGGGTCAAATATTTCCCAGCCCGTATCTTTAGCCTATACCGTGGCTGTGGTACCTTATTATATGCTCAATTTTTCTTTGACTAGAGGGGACTAATTTGAGGTCCAGTTTTATCGCAGACTTGCTATGTGAGAACTATGAGCAAACTGTTCCCTGCTGATTTCTACGTCTGCATAGAGAAGATGTGAGTGCCCATAATCAATTCTAAAGTGCCATATAAATACAAGAATTAAAGGGTGAAAAGTGTGTGTTTGTCTGGTTCTCAAATACATACATATACTAACACTTGAGCATTTGAAAGCAAGATCAATTTTTACATTGGAAGTTTGTTGCTCCATCTTTCCTCCCAAATTTCAAATTCAGAAAACAATGCCATCAGCTTATTCTTGTCTGACACTTGGGCACCTCCAAAATAGATTCAGCTCCCACCTATTATTCTGTCTTCATTGTAAAACATCTAGACTAAACGTCCATCAAGACTCCCAACTTGATTGGGGTACCTGGGTGACTCAGTTGGTTAAGCATCTGGCTTCAGCTCAGGTCATGATCTCACAGTTCATGACTTCGAACCCCGCAACGGGTTCTGTGCTGACAGCTCAGAGCCTGGAGTCTGCTCCGGATTCTGTGTCTCCCTCTCTCTCTGACCCTCCCCTGCTTGTGCTCTCTCTCTCTCAAAAATAAGTAAACATTACAAAAATTTTTTTAAAAAAGACTACCAACTTGATCTTTAAAAACGTAAAGTGGACCATGTGACTCCTCTACCCAAAGCCTACTTAGAATTCATTTTGCCCTTAAACTTCAAACTCTTTAATATGCACTACAATGTACTTTTTTCTAACCCTGGCCCACCTCCCCAACCACATCTTATTCTCTTCCTACTTATTATAGAGGCACATAATTTAAGTTTCCTGAATCTGTCCTCTTTGGAAAAAAAATAAAAGGTATTTATCACCCTATTATATCTGGTGGGAAATGTAGTTGTCTAATTATTTTTCAACTTGATCCAAACCTACTGTATCTCAAAATTTTGGTTTTTACCAAGGCAGGGGATGCCCCTGATTGAGAAGAAACAGTGAAGTGACAAGTCAGGTTTGAGAAATACTGCCAACTGAAGAGATGAGGAGTCCAGCTTGCAAAGTGGCATGAGTAGAGGGGCAGGAACAGCAGTGATGGGCTTATATGTATTCCATAACAGACTTCTCTTTTCCACTGGTATTATCAGTGCAAAGACTACAAACCAGAAGCAGCATGGCAATGGGCCACGGAAGCTGACAGATCTGTTTTAAATCTAGTGTCTGTTACTTAATAGCTTTTGTGATCTTAGGCAAATTACTTCACCTCAGTTTCATTATTTTAAAATAAAGACAAGGGTTATCTGGGAAGGACATGGGGATTAAATAACAACTGTAAATATCCTGATACATAGTGCATAGAGTACAGAGCCATTATTTTTGCCTGCCTGGCACGCCTTCTTCTGTGGTCTACACCTCTTCCTTTGAGAGAACACCTCTCCACTGCCTGCCCACATGGCTTGGGTGGAGCTGACCCACCCCTTAGCATGTTGACCACCCCTTAGGTCAACATGTGGCGCTAACCTGGTCAATGAGACCATCACATACCCTAGGCTACAGGAATTGATTCAGAGGAGGTCATGTGAACTAACTACAACCAATTCCAGGACTTCTGCTAGAGCTTTTGAAGAAAAGTGAGCTCTTTTTCTTGGGGTTATTAGGCTGTAAGCTGTTAGCTTGGTGCCACTGGTGGCTATTTTTGCCATCTTGTGGGAAGAGCCAGCCTGTGAATGCAGCCAGCATAGGAAAAAGTAGAGCCAAAAATAAAAAAGAACTGAGTCCTGACATTGTTCTTTCAGGGTGCTGGATCCTTTGATATTAACATGAGATTTACCCCACAAATACATTTATTGATTGATTAATTAGTTAGCTTCTTTGTTTTCAAAAACTAGTTTCTGTTAGATTTTTATCACTCTCAGTTGAAGGGTTTCTTACTAATATAGCTGGTACTTAATAAATGCTAGCCATTATTTTACTACCACCATCATCTGGGATTGTTTCTGAAACAGAGATGGGGAGGTGACAAAGAAGAACGAGGCATAAGGAAGAAATAATGGATGAGGAGGAGAAAGATTTGGAAGTCAACTATAGTGCCTTGGATGTAAGAGAGAGCCTTGGATGACTGCTAATTCTGAAAGACCTAATGATGTGCCAAAAAAAATACATTAATTGGGGCGCTGTCCATAGGACGATTTATGGAATCATAAGCTTTTACTTACCATCTACTTTTCTGATTTTCCATTCAATTACTTTTACAAGAAAACTCCCTGATTTCAGTTAAAAACAAAGCAAACAACTCTGTCTACCCAATATAACAATTTAAAACTCCTGCAGCAATAACAGACTAGGCATTTATTTGAAATCACAAGTTCATACATGACTCTTCATGCAGCTCCAATGAAGAGGAAGCAGGCATCTTTTTAAAAAGAGCTGATAAAAAGGGAGGATAAGTTGTTCATAAATGGCCCGTAAAATAATAAAGGAAAGAATACATTTTTAAACGGATACATTTCTACATTCCATAATTAATAAACATCCATTTTCACCACAGATCTAAAATACTTCATTCTATTTCCAGTACCCTGTCACAAAGGATATTTTCTTCCATGGTACTAGTGAGTCATCTGTAATTTTAAGAAGAACATGAGAAGAAAGAAGTTTTCTGTAATAAAGAGTAGGTGAAGAATTTCAATGTATAGCCAAATGGTGCAAAATTAACCCAAGCTATGAAATAAAAAAACTGTGGAGAAAAGAACCATAAGGAAAAAAAAAAGTTTTGTTCATAAGCTAAATGTGCCCTGCCACATAGCTAAAGTAAATAAACAAACAAAAGGAACAGTGCCTGAAATCATGTTTTGAAGACCACTGGACCAGAGCTAAGATGGTGTGGAAAATTCTGTGACTGTATTCTGACAGCATTGTTATTTTAGTTTTTAGTTCTTACCTTGGACTGCTGAAGGATTAAAACATCAGAGGGTCTGGAAATGCTTCCATGCATCAGGAATGTTCATGAGATGGTTGCTACTATTTCTTTAGTTATTACTATAATATCACTGACCGTGGAATAAACTACTTTAACAATTTTAGTAGAACTTTCGAACATTATATAATGTGCACAATTTAAACTAGGGCAAAGAAGATAAAAATATGTGGGCATATGCCATCTGAAAATACACCATCAGCAATGACATTTCCATAAGCTCACTGACATTGTCTTTTTAGAAGATCACAGAGGGTTTTAGTGTGGCTTACACATATATTTCTTTTATGGATACCACTGTACTTTAAAATATAACATAAAGAATAGGTTCTGCAGCCATTTTTACAGTAGGCTTCCTTTGCTTATTCTGTATATTAATAAGAAAGAAACTAGACTTTGTATATAGATATAAATGGCACATTATTTATTGTACCTCAGTTAAACCTTAGGGAAGTAAGTCACTGGCCTACTGATATTTGCATATTCCAGCTCATTCAGGAATAGAATAAAATCCACATCCCCAATATGAGTAATAGGTTTTTTCTAGTGACATTTTTCCTGAAAAACTTTTTTTCTAGGGACATTTCCACCATTAAGCGCTTTATCTATGCCAGGAGTATTGTGTATATGTGTAATCCACTGTTTTAATGAAGGCCACTCTGCTGATCTCAGATTTTCAAGTCATAAGACAAAACTGGTCATCAAACATCAAAAGAAATATTCATAATTATTCCAACTTTAATCAGAGCAAACTAATTCAGAATTTAAGACTATTCCTCGATACTGAAATAACCCAATTATGGAAGAAAATGTAAGACTAGAAAACAAGTAATGGCAACCATAGTCTCAAAATATGAAAATGCAAAAGAAGGACATTTTAAACACATAGCTTAGTCATGTGTCCTAAACACACAGCTTAGTCATGTGTCCTAAGCTTGCAATGTTACTTTTTAAGGATTCCAGTCCTCCAGAATGTTTCATTTGTATTGCACTTTGAATGGCTTACACTGGAAGACTTGCTGGATGTCAGCCCAGTGTTAAGGCAATAGATGTGCCTTGCCTTGGGGAAAACTCCTTCCTGATAACAATATTTCTCTTATCAGGTTGTTCTGCTTGCACAATGTGATTTGTTCCAAAATGCCAAAATGTTTTTCCTTCCTCACACAATGTGCATTTGAAGATAAGGATGGATGGTGTTAGAGGCAAGTAGGAATGTGAACCGAACAAAGTTTATAAGGGTTATTTCAGCACAAGAATCTGGCTGGCTTCCTTCAGAGTTGGTCTTCAGAGTTGGTCTTTAATCCTCAGTTTGAAGACCTTTCTTTTAACTATTTGAAAGGGGCTGCATAATTTTCTTTTCCATCTGCCCTGTTTGTTATAAGCCAATTGTTGGCTGTTTGGGGACACTCCCTCAAGACAACAGCTTTTATTGGTCTGAAAACTCTTTAATTTAAAGGACAGATTGAGTGGATAATCTGGTTTCCACATAAAGAATCACTGCCCTTGTCAACATGGATTAGCTTGGCCTTTCTCAAAGCATTCGTTTATTGTTGTATACGTAAGGACACCGTACATGAGCTGGGATGCTAGATATCAGCCCTGTTTGATGAAGGGGTAGACTCTGGGTAGCTTTAATAATTTTCAGATAGTAATTACTACCAGAGAGGTGGGACATAGATGTCAGGGGGTAGCAAAAGCCCTGCTAAAGATGAAGCCCAGTAACCCATGATAACAGCACCTCTAAACAGGCTGCTTCAATAATGAAGCAATTTTAAATACGTTAAAATGTTTGTCTAACTGAATTATCTGCATTGTCACCTTCCTTATACAAATAAACCCTTCATCATTTGATTAATTTGGTTTTTAGCTTTTGCAGACATTGCATTAAATTAATTTCCAAAGGACTGATTTAATGATAAAGTGCAACTTATAATTTAAATGATAGTTATGAAATGGATAAAATCTTACCTGCTAAGATTTAACAATAGTATGTTAAAAAGGAAAGTTGAATAAAAGATAATGAAATCTATGGGAAATGACTCTTTATTTCTTTAGTGTATAATGGGCAAACCAGTTTTTAAGACGGGAAAGTAAGTTACGCTGAAATTGGTTATAGCCTGAAAAGTTAAAAAAAAAAATCTGAACACAGTGAAAATTTTACCTGTGAAACTGCAGCAGTCAATAAGAAGTGATTTGCAAAACTGTCTCAAATCCACATATTAAAATCGTTAAGCTTATACATTTAATAAGGACTACTTGATACAGGCTGTGCCAGCAACCAAAAGAGTTCCTAAAAGTTTTGGGGGTATTTTAAGGCCTATGCCCAACTGAAAAATTTTACCTGCTCAATTGCAATCTTTTTACCCTACCCTTCTACCAAGAGTTCACAAACGTATTGTGTCCAGTGAATGATAATAAAATGTTGCAAATTAACTAGTCATAAATTTAATCTAAAATTAATACAGTAAACTTTTTCAATTTTATCTTTTTCTATGCTTTCCTTCTTGGTTTGGTGTAATCATAGTCATAATAAAAGATTGGGTGCTTAATACAAGGTATTCATTTCAAGCATAAATAGAAAACGCAAGCATTTAAATATTGTTTTATAGGTTCTTCAGAATACAATATTTATGTTAATCTTACCCATATCAATATACCTCCACCAAAATATTGAATACTTTTTTGAAATAAAAATATTGTAAGCAAAATTTTATTTTATGTATTAATAATACTGAGAAAAATGGTTGAATAGCTGTCATTATTTAAATCTTGATTTAACACTTTGTGATACAGAAATTCAGTTGTTACATAATTCAGTTGATTGAGATACTGAGTTTTAATGGCTGTCACTACTAAAAATGATACTTCCCAAAGACACATGGATCCAAATGGAAAAAGCACATTATTAGTTACTAAAACTGTAGTTTGTAGAGGAATGTTCTTTTCCAAGTAGAGAAAAGTTTCTGCAAGAAGTTGAGTTATTATTGGGGCGCCTGGGTGGCTCAGTCGGTTAAGCGGCCGTCTTCGGCTCAGGTCATGATCTCACAGTCCATGAGTTCGAGCCCCGCGTCGGGCTCTGTGCTGACAGCTCAGAGCCTTGAGCCTGTTTCAGATTCTGTGTCTCCCTCTCTCTGACCCTCCCCCATTCATGCTCTGTCTCTCCCTGTCTCAAAAATAAATAAAAATGTTAAAAAAATAAATTAAAAAAAAAAGTTGAGTTGTTATATATAACATAATTTAGAAATTGAAAACCTTGTGGCGTCAAATTTTGTTCTATGAGAAATTAATACTAATATTTTAAAAGTCTTTATCTGTCCCTAAATAAAAGTTTAGGGATAACTTGGGATAATTTTAGGATTTTCAAGTACAGAAAACACACAAAATTGCATAGTGAATACAATCTCTGGGGAGAATTTAATTTGTTAAATTAGCTGCCTGCCTACAACATACATTTATGTTCAGGTATTTGTTGTGGTGCATCTGGGACAGCTTCATCTGTTATGACATAATAAATTTGTTTTTCATGGATGTATATGCATAAAACACACATAAAGGCATTTTATTTCTTAAACAGAAGGATACTTAAGACTTTCTGCTAATTTGGCATGTTTCAGTGCTATAACAGTCCAAGGTACTCAGTAGGCAATTAGCAGTAAAATATGCCCAATAAAAAACACTCACTTTTTTATTGATATAGTACGGGTCCAGGTCCTCCAGCGGCTCTGACACCATCTCTGGAGGGATGTCTCCATAAATAAAAGGAAGGTTCTTTCCAGCTTCCAAGTCACTATTTGGCTTTGGGCCATTTTCATCATCATCTTTCTTGTCTGGTTTGGGATTCTTAGCCTTTTCTTCTGCAATGCGTCTTTCAATAGCCGCAAGAGATTCTCTGGTGAAGAAGTTGAAGCTGTCAGGTCCTGGTGGTACAAGCACTGTTTGCTCCATCTTGTCATCCTGCACATTTTAATTACCATTTAATCTGCATATGAAAGTCCTAAAAAAAAAAAGGATGCAGATATTCTAAGGAGATTAAGAGAAGATTTTAGTACCTATAAACTCTGGTCATGACATATGAACCAGATGATTAAAATTTTTGTTCCCATTTAAATTAAAATGAAATTCCTAGGGGTGCCTGGGTGGCTCAGTAAGTTAAGGGTCCAATTTCAGCTCAGGTCATGATCCTAAGGTCTGTGTTGACAACTCAGAGCCCGAAGACTGCTTCAGATTCTGTGTCTCCTCCTCTCTCTGTCTCTCCCTGCTCATGCTCTGTCCCTGCCTCTCTCAAAAATGGATAAACATTTTAAAAATATTTTAAAAAGTGCAATTCCTAAATAGAATTTTTTGTGTGTGTTGTAAGAACATTTAACACAAGATGTACCCTTTGAACAAATTTTTAAGCGTGCGAGATAGAATTGTTAACTACAGGCATACAGTTGTATAGCAGATATAGAACTTACTCATCCTGCATAACTGAAACTTTATACCCCTTGAATGTCAACTTTCTACCCCTTCAATGCCCCCCTCCCCCCCCCCCCCCCCCCCCCCCCCCCCAGCAACCACCATTCTACTTACTGCTTCAATGGCTTTGGCTTAACAGATGTGCTTTCTAGCTCAGGTTTTGTTAAATGTCCCAAGTTTATTAATTCTTGTGCTTTGCCGATACAGCAATTGTGCCATAACTTAAGGAAGTGATTCAACTATAGCCTTAATTAAAGTACATTAGGCTAAATACCATCATGTCCCTAATGGACCATTTACTCTGGGAGCTACCCAGATGAGGATATATCCCCCATAGGGGTAATGGATAGCTTAGCAACAGGATGAAGTGGAAAGGGAGATATCTCTGAGAGGGTGTATCATCCAACCCTCTAGTCCTAACAAGTGGCTCCTGACCAAGCTGGTCAAAACAGTTGGCTGCAGCCAGCCTTTTTTTTTTTTTTTTTTAATGTTTATTCATTTTTGAGACAGCATGAGTGGGAGAGGGGCAGAGAGAGAGAGGGGGACAGAAGATTCAAAGCGAGCTCTGAGCTGACAGCACAGAGCCTGACGCAGGGCTTGAAGTCATGAACTTTAAGATCATGACCTCAGCCGAAGTCAGACACTCAGCCAGGTGCCCCACTGCAGCCAGCCTTAATAACCAATCAAATAGTCACTGCTGACTGAGTCACAGACCTGAGTCTTCATCTAATCTGAGATTGAGACAGCTGGAATTGTGACTGACTTATGACATTAGCCATGCGAGGGCTTGCTTATTTGAGCACATAGACAGAGACGGTTCAGTGTTCGACAAATGCCATTTATGTGGCTAGGAATGAGAGAAAGACTAGGCTGGAAAAAAAATTCCTAGATTAGGCCTCAGATGGGAAAAGATAGCTATACATATAGGAGACAGCAGGATTCTCCTGTTTCAGGAAAAAATTATCAGAAACAAGCCAGGGTGCCAACAAAAACGGAAGTGTTTTTCTTCACTAAAGCAATAATGCTATTCTTGCTGATTCTATAGTCCTATACAGCTAAACATATTATGAGCACCCGAGGCAAAACTCTCAACTCCATGCAGCAGAGTCAGATCTGATCCGATGCCAGGAGCCAAATCCCAAATGTATTGTTTCAAGGTATATTTAATATGAGCTCAAATTTCACAGATATTACTGAGCCAAAACTTCCCAGAGCCTAAGCTACCGCTTGGATATGAGTTTTATTTGGACACTGTGTTAACTCATTAAGGTCAACAAGCTATGATACAGTTAATTGCAGCTTTGGTGAATATAAGCCACAATAATAAAATTGCAGCCATAACTGTTTGGTGAGGAGTCCTAGAGGGACCTCAAATTTCACTGAAGGAAGTCCCCACTGCTGTGAGGTTTATAACAATAGTTTTCAGTGGAAGACCAGAAACAAGTGGGACATTTAAGTCTAAATTTGTATCCTCAGTGTATTAAGTGAGCTAATAAAACTTTCAGAGTTTCTTACAATCTACCTGTAATCAGCTTAGGGCCTGGAAGAATAGAAAAATTAAATCGGTAAATTTAAATCAATGGAAAAGGAATATCGAACCTTAAAGTTCTACTTCTCCGATGAGGCATCAGGAAAACACTGGTAGTTATGTACATGGAAATAAAAGTTTAGGGATAACAAGTATGGTGTATTTTCTCATTAGGGAAGTATTATGACATAGATGTATATATGGTTTTTATTTTTAACTAGTTTCCTGATAGAAAATGTGTGTAATGATATAAACTCAAAACATTTAAAAGAAAATACAATGCAAACTCCCTTCCACCCACTCTCCAACAGTCAATTCCTGTTCCCAGAGGTAACCACTGTTATCATCTTCATATATTTTTCCAGGTATGTAATAGGTAATCACTAATCACATGAGTGTATGTATACTCATACATTTTCTTTTTTTTTTTAACATTTATTTTGAGAGACAGAGAGAGAGAGACAGAGACAGAGACAGGGTATGAGCAGAGGAGGGTCAGAGAGAGAGGGAGACACAGAATCCAAAGCAGGCTCCAGGCTCTGAGCTGTTAGCACAGAGCCCAATGCAGGACTCGAACCCACAATCGCAAGATCATGACCTGAGCTGAAGTCAGATGCCTAACTGACTGAGCCACCCAGGTGTCCCCACATTTTCTATTTAAAAATATATAGACATAGTGTCTTAGGATACAACTCTTTTGCATCTTTCATTTTTCACTTAAAAATATATATTAGAGTTCATTCCTTATCAATTTTCATAGATTCAACCATCTTTATCAGCTACATGGTTTTCCATTGTTTGCATGCACTGTAATTTATTGAATGAATCACCCAGTTATGGGTATTCAGGTTGTTTCCAATACTTTGCTATTCTAAATAAAGCTGCAGTTGATAAATTTTATACCCATATTTTCACATATATGTGGACATATTTATGGTATCAATTTCTAAAAAATGGACTTGGTTGTGCAAAAAACTGGATCTTTAATTTTGATATTATTGCAAAATTACTCACTTCGAAGTATTGATTCTCCTGATGACAATATAATGCGGTGCCTATTTGTCTACATCTTCACCACATAATGTGTTATTTTATTTTCAATATTTTCAATCTGATTGAAACAAAAATGGGATCGCAGTATAGTTTTAATTTGCATTTGTCTTACTGTGAGACCAATTGAACTTTTTTTTCATATGGTTAAGAGCTGTATTTTTTATTTTCTTTTCTATGACTTCCTATTTAAATAACAGTCCATGTTATCATTTTTTTTCCTTTTTAATCTATATCAACTTTTTAGATATGACATCAGCAATTTAATGTTGGGCCTTTTAAAAAAAACTATATTTTTCTGAGTTTGTGGTGTTTTTGTGCTACAAGGATGTCCCTTCTCACTCTCCTTTCCAATGTACCACAAGTCTTAACAACTGCAATTAAGACAAGACAAGAAAAGATGTACAGATTAAGAAGGAATAAATAAAAGTGTTTGCTGATAACAAATTGTCTATGTAGAAAACCCAAAACAAAAAATTTAAAAAACCCTGAAACTAAAGGGAATTACAGCAAGTTTGCAGGATACAAGAGCAATATGCAAAAGTAAATTGCTTTCCTGTACACCAGCAATGAACAAGTAGAATGTCTGTATGAGGAAAACTACAAACCTAATAAAAACAATCAAAGAAGAGCTAAATAAATGGAGATATTCCCTGCTCATGGAGAGGAAAACTCAGTAATATCAAAATGTCAGTTTTCCCAATTTAATTTCTGTTGGTCTATTGATCTATTGATCAAAGCAATCTCAATAAAAATTCCAGCAAATTGTTTTTTTGGATATTGACAAACTGATTCTAATGTTTATTTGGAGAAGCAAAAGACAGAATAGGCAACACAATATTGAAGGAGAAGAAAAAACTTGGATGACTGACAGAACCCGACTTCAGGACTTACTATAACTCTAGAGTAATCAAGTAGTGTGGTGTTGGTGCAAGAATTGACCAACAGGTCAACAGAACAGAACAGAAAGCTCAGGAATAAACCCATATTACTTGAGTCAACTGATCTTTGATAAAGGAGCAAAAGCAATATTATGGAGCAAAGATAGTTTTTTTCCAATGAATGGTGCTGGAACAACTGGATGTCAACAGGCAAAAACATGAATCTAGACACAGACCTTACACTCTTCACAGAAATAAACTCAAAATGGACCACAGACCTAAATGTGAAATGCAAAACTATAGAACTCCTAGAAAAGAACATAGAAGAAAATTTAGATGACCTTTGGTTTGGCAATGACTTTTAGATAAACACAACAAGCATGATCCATGAAAAAAAAATAATTGATAAACTGGATTTCATTAAAAAAAAAAAAAAAACTTCTGCTCTGTTAAAGACAATATCAGGAGAATGAAAAAACAAGCCACAGACTGGGAGAAAATATTTGCAAAAGACAAAGCAGTTAAAGGACTCTTATCCAAGATATACAGAGAAGCTCCCATTTGGGCCCTGGCTCCATATAATGGTGGAGATGATTTGAATTTTTTTAGGGCAGGGGCAATCATTTCTTTTTTTCTTTCTTTTTTTTTTTTTGTACTTTTTATTTTTTTGATGTTTATTTATGTTTGAGAGAGAGAGGGAGAGAGGGAGGGAGAGAGAGCGAGCATGAGCAGGGGAGGGGCAGAGAGAGAAGGAGACACAAAATCTGAATCAGGATCCAAGCTCTGAGCTGTCACCACAGAGCCCGATGCAGGGCCCAAACTCATTAACCAGGAGAACATGATCTGAGATGAAGTTGGACGCTCAACCAACTGAGCCACCCAGGTGCTCCCAGGGGCAATCACTTCTGAGGCATGAGGAGACTTAGCAGCATTTCAAAACTGAAGGGTTACACTCTGTTCCTGTGTCTGAAATTCTTCCTGCTGGTACCACCAAGCTACAACTAAGGAGAAACACATTTCATGGCTTCCCTAGCTTCACCCCTTCACAGGTTTGTTTAGAAACTGTTTTTTTTTTTTTTTTTCAACTTTTTTTTTAATTTATTTTTGGTACAGAGAGAGACAGAGCATGAACGGGGGAGGGGCAGAGAGAGGGAGACACAGAATCGGAAACAGGCTCCAGGCTCCGAGCCGTCAGCCCAGAGCCCGACGCGGGGCTCGAACTCACGGACCGCGAGATCGTGACCTGGCTGAAGTCGGACGCTTAACCGACTGCGCCACCCAGGCGCCCCTAGAAACTGTTTTTAATTTAACTGCACTAGAAATAATGTCAATACATTTTGGTTCAAAGGAAAAAATATATATAAAGAACTCTTAAAACTCTACAATAAGAAAACAATCTACATGATTTAAAAAATGATCAAAGACCTTAATGGACACTTTACCAAACAACATACATAGATGGCACATAAGCATAAGAAAAGATGCTCCATATCATATGTTATCAGAAAATGCATATTAAAATGGTAATGAAATACTACCCCCCACCTATTAGAATGGCCAAAATCTAAAATACTGATAACACAAAATGCCGACAAGAATGTGGAGTAATAGAACTCTCATTCATTGTCATCTGGAATGCTAAATGGTACAGCCACTTTGGAAGATGGTTTGCCAACTTATTACAAAACAAAACTTACTCTTAGCAAGTAATCTAGCAATTGCCCTCTTTGGTATTTACCCAAATGAGTTGAAATCTTATATTTACACAAAACCCCCCCACACAACTGTTTATAGCAGCTTTATTAATACAAATTGCCAAAAGGTGGAAGCAATCAAGATGTCCTTCATACGTAAATGGATCGATAAATGATGGTATGTCCTGACAATGGAATACTATTTAGCACTAAAAAGAAATGAGCTATCCAGCCACAAAATAAGATGGAGGAAACTTAAGGGGCGCCTGGGTGGCGCAGTCGGTTAAGTGTCCGACTTCAGCCAGGTCACGATCTCGCGGTCCGTGAGTTCGAGCCCCGACTCGCGTCGGGCTCTGGGCTGACGGCTCGGAGCCTGGAGCCTGTTTCCGATTCTGTGTCTCCCTCTCTCTCTGCCCCTCCCCCGTTCATGCTTTGTCTCTCTCTGTCCCAAAAATAAATAAAAAACATTGAAAAAAAAATTAAAAAAAAAAAAGATGGAGGAAACTTAAATGCATATTACTTAAGAGGAAAAGCCAATCAGAAAAAGCTACATAATGTATGAATCCAATTATATGACAGTCTGGAAAAGGCAAAATTATGGAGACAATAAAAAGATCAGTAGTTGGCAGGGTTAGTGAGGAAAGAACCATGAATAAATGAAGCACAGAGGATTTTTAGGGCAGTGAAACTTTTCTGTATAATACTATAATGATAGATGCATGTCACTGTACATTGTCCAAACACACAGAATGTTCAAGACCAAGAGTGAGCCATAATGTAAACTGTGTACTTGGGGTGATAATAATGTGTTAATGTAGGTTCATCAATTACAACAAAAGGTACCATTCTGGTGTAGGACGCTGACAACAGACTGTGCTTAAACGAGGGCTGGGCATATGTGGGACCTTTGTACTTTTTGCTCAATTTTTCTGTAAACCTAAAAAATAGTTTATTTAAAAGGGGGAAAATACAATTAATAAGTATTTCATATATACAATGTAAGAATTTTTTTAAATCTTTAAAAAGACAAAAAAAGTATAAATGGATGGAAAGACATATGCTTTTCTTGGATAGAAATACAATATAATAAAGATATAAAATTTTCCTGAAGTAGTTAATAAATTAAATATAGCCTTCACAAAAATAACAAGAAAATTTTAGAACTATGCAAACTTGGAAAAATAAATTAAAAAAATAACCAGAATGTTCTTAATTAACTTTGCTTTCAAATTCCTCTTTACTGTAAGAGCTGTGTAAGAGAAAGTGTTTACAATTTCCAAATGATAGATTTCTTTCACTAATTTGTTTACTTATGTTTAGTTTTATTGTATTATAATCCAATAATGTAGTTTGTACCATTTCTGCTCTTTGGAATTTACTGAGATATCTTTTTGTCCTAATAAAGGTTTGTTGTTGTTTTTTTAGTGACTTTCAAAGAACACAGAAAAATTTTATTTATTTTACAGCTATAGAGTTTAGTATATCTCAATTAAATTTACCTTGTTTAGACCTTCTATATCTGTACATATTTTTGTTCTACTTGATCTATTTTGAGTTTGGAGTTTGGGAAATTAAAGTCTGTTTTTTATGTGTTTCTGTTTATTTTTATACTCCCTGTAACTTTTGTTTTATGAATTTTAATACTGTGTTATTTGGTGTGTAGACATTGTTCCGGATCAGGTCTTTGGAGTGGATTGAACCCTTTCCTACCTTAAATAGTCCTCACCTCACTTTACTATCTTTCCCTCTGAGGACAACTTTGCTGTCATGTAATGACTCCTACTTTCTTCTTGTTTGCATTCATCTGGTATGTCGTTGCCCATCCATTTTGTTTCATCCTTTCCATTTTACTGCTTTAGTGACTTCCTTAATATGTATATATTTGGATTTTATATATAGGCATATTTTAACTACATATGATCATTGTGGACAATCACTGCCCTTCAAAGGGAATGCTGTATTGGAGATCATTGCCCATGAAGTTGTGTAGATGGAACAGAAAGTTACTAAAAGCCTTCATATTTTCCAGAAATAGCCCATCTGAGAAAAGCCCTCCAGGCAAATCCTTCCAATTATTGGCTGTGAGTTCCAACTGGAGAAGTAAACGACCAGGAAGATAGAAGAAAAATGTTTTACACTGACAAATATGATCACTTGAACTATAATATATTAATTATAAATTAGTTAAGACACTAGAATTACATTTATATATCAGCAATTTCATGCATATTGTAATGACATCGTCACACCGAGACTAATGAAAGGGTTTTTGTGACTCTAAGTAGACCTTATATTTAAGTATCTATTTAAAAATAAACCTTATATTAATTATAGGAAGAAAGCTTTTTAAAATTATAACCTACCTACATCCTTGTTTATTTATGTAATATCTAAAAACTATCAGATATAATTCAATATTAATATTTTGTCAGTAACACTATGGAAAAAAGTTCTAAATTATATTTGGAATTTGTACATACTTTGCTAAAAAATATAAAAATAAATCATGAGTTGGGGTGCCTAGGTGGCTCAGTCAGTTAAGTATCCGACTCTTGGTTTTGGCTCAGGTCATGACCTCATGGTTCAGGGGTGCAAGCCCCTGTGTGGGGTTCTGTGCTGACCAAGCAGGGCCTGCTTGAGATTCTCTCTCCTTTTCTCTCTGCCCCTCCCCAGCTCATGCACACATGCTCTCTCTCTCTCTCTCTTTCTCAAATAAAACACAATAAACTTTAAAAATCAATCAATCAATCATGAGTTTTCCATTTACACTTGAAAAGGAACTTCAGTCTTTAGTGCAAACATTCATAACTGAATACTTTAAATGATCCTAATTTATGAAACTATACATAATCCAATATGGAAGGGAGGAACCTCACAGAATCTGTGGTTTTGGCTTACACCTTTCTCTTTACAAGAGAAACAGCATTTAAATATATCTTTGAGTTGACAGAGAAGGCATTGCTAACTTTCAAAAGAGGTAAGACCATATAACTTTCTTGGTGTAAAGACTGCAAAGAGACATACATGTATTTTCAAGAGGAATATGGATATGCATTTAGACAAAATAAAAAAAGAACAAAAAAACGAGGTAACCTTACAGCAAAAAATAAAAAGAAGTGCATGTTAACAGTCAGCAAATCTGAAAGAACAACAACCAAAAAAAAAAAAAAAATGTTGGGAATAAGTGTAATGGGCAACAGAAAATTGAAGAATGATTCTTTAGGAAGACAAGCAAAACAAGAGCAAAAGCCAGTTAGATAAGAGATCCTGAAGGAGATAAGAAAATCTAAAAAATAAAAAATAAATAAATAAATGGAAGCCAGAGGCTGTGGAAAAGAGGCAGTAACAGAACAAAGTAGAATTTGTCACTGGAAAGAAATAGTAAAGTGATAGCCCTCTATTAATTAATGTGGGTGAAAGAAGGATAAGGGGAAAATTTATTACAATGTAGAAATAATAAATAAAAGAAATGATATAATCTGATGATCTGAAACTGGTATGAAAAAGGGAAGCTAAATCAGTAGCGTTAGAATTACATTTCAGTAATGCCACACATTCTTAGAGGGCTTTGTAAAATATTTATACTGAGATAGCTTGGACTTGGTGGGCAATGTGGTTTTGGTTACCTTTGCAGTGCAGATAGAGGTGCTTCATTTAAAGTAAGCTTAACTCATGAAGTCTCATAGTTCCAACTTCTTTGGCATCTGCATTTTTCCAACCGAACAGAAATGTCTACAATAGGTCAGAATGAAGCATTTCATCTTCACAGTGGCATTTCACCCAAACGCCTTAAACATGAAGGCAATCTTGTACATGCTTTGTATTTGAGGAAATTTGGCCTTTTATAGGTTAATAGCTATGTAACTTCTTTTGGAAAGCACCTCTAATCATGACCATGTGGGCCTGGCTGCGAAGGTCTGCTTAACTCTGGAGTTTGGCCTGCAGGCTTTTTTGGGCTTTCACACAAAGCTACACCCTCCAAACTTCTATGAGGTATGAAAGTGGTGTTTTGTTACTTATCTGTCTTAGTCTCCTGTTTAATTTTTCTCTTGGTTCAGAATGTGGGTGAGAAAGAAAGATGCTATTTAACGTTCCCCCCAAGAGACTGCTAATGCCCACAACTGCGCATTCTAATGTCGTCGTGGGTTTAGGTGAAAATAGCATAACTGTTAACTTCTGATGAGATATTTTTGCTTCCACAATGTCCTTAAATTCTATGTTGTTTTTTTTAAAGCCTAAAAGTAATCCCCCTCTCTACTGCCTGCCCCCCCTGCCACCAATGTGCTGTGACAGTTCTCAATCTTCTCCAAGCGTCCACTGCTTCCATTATGAGTTATTAAATTAATTACTACTATTTTGTGCTTTATCTGGCCCTGGTAAGAATTTACAGGGAAAAAAAATCAATTGGCCAATTGATGAGTGAACTAAGCATACAAATATTTATGTTTTCTCAGGTTTTAGCTTTTAAGTTTTTCTTTACAGACAGAATACATATAATCCCTAATGTAATAGTATTTTGATGCTGATATGGAACAAAGTCACTGGAGGCTACAAGACAGGCTTTCAGGCAGAGATTATTTACTTAGTTTGCTTCAACCTCTGAACTTCTGTAAGGTTAAGTAAGGTATTTTAAGAGAATCAAAGAGAAGTAAATCATAAAATTAAGAAATAGCAAATATTTAGAGATTATCCAATTCATCCCTATCACTTAATAAAAAACAAACTGACTCAAAGCAAAATTGACATTTCTAATTTTGGAATTTACATGTTTCTTACTTCCAAAATAAATATGTGACATGTCCAGGGTCACACGGCTTATTGGCAGAACTGGAATCACAATTTTTAATTCCTGACTCCCAAACCCATGCCTGTCTATTTTTAACAGGTATGAAATAATTTTCAAGAACTTACATGATTTTAAACTTCAGTAAAGTATATACAAATAAAATACTAGTAGCTGCATTATACTAACATTCGCTCAAATTATATTCCTGGGAGACCCCCAAAACAAAACTAGTAAATAAAGTATTTTGGCATAAATGGAGACTATCTTAGATATTCTGAAGAACAAAAGACATTTAAAAAAAAGGTGATTGTAATAGTTAAGTTTAGAAACTATACCATAAAGGTTTAAAACCTGGCAAACTATATTTCTTCAGTCAATTTATATTTTACTTCAATAACTTTTTTATGTTTTGCTAAACCTGGTTACTTTCTAGAATTCACCTGCCCCACTTCAATTTCCCCAAAGGTTTCCGAACACCACAGTTATAATTATACAACATTTATGTATCTTGATCACCTTATGCTTATAATTTGAGGTGGAAAAAAAAATTCATAATACAATTCTGTCCCTAATGCGGTTTGATTTTCATGCTGAGGAGAAAAGAGCCTCCTGCTGAAATGACTGTCAGCTCCTGTACCATCCCATTACTATTCTGGGCACATAAACCATCTGGGCATGGAAAGTCATGAAGACTTTCAGTTAATTTTGCTACCCACTTTACAAAAGAATGTTACTGCCAATAATAATAAAAAATAACTAGGCAAAATATTATTCTTACGGTTGTGATCTCACATAGCTCTTTTTTTTTAACACCCAAGAAGGAAATTGGTTTTTACATAGAATTTCACCAGCTTATAAAATATTGTCTTACAAATTTCTTTTCTAGAAATAGTCTGCTTGCTATGTGTATAATAAAAGTATTTTATTTGATTTTTAATAATATCTATTTTTTAGTATTATAATTGGGATTCACTAAACAACATATTTCATCCATGTGATTAAAATATTTACATTCTTTAAAAATTTTGTAATCCATCTCTAAATTTTCATGCTATATGCAGATTACACTTAAAATAAGGTCACATATCTAACATACATTGACATCTACATTGTATATTTTGAGTGTACTTTTCAGGATATTTTAATATTAAACCATGAGTTACAAGATTCACTCAATCCACTAGTGTCTTGGTCGATTCAATATCAATAAAGTACTTTGTTCAAATGGACATCATTTACTACTCTGTTGAATAGATGATCTATATTTAGATCAGATGTTAAAGCGAAGTTAACACAAAGAGTGGAATTAAAAAGGGTCATACATCGAACTAAAATAAAACTATATTCTAGGGATGTCTAGAATCAAGAAATATATAATGCATTGCTTTTTTATTAATAAAACTGTGCAATTATTGGGCATTTTTCCTCATTGTATAACTATTGAATTAAATGTTTAGAAAAACAAAATTGGACCTAATGTCCCAATCCCATCAATTAGAGTTAACTTTGAATATAATCCTAGTCTGGCAATACGTTTGAGGCAGTATTTAATGAATCAAAAAACAAAATACATTGACTCATTCAAATCAGTTCCCATAATGTGCTTGACCAAACATATACTGTTGTAGCCCAAACGCTTATATTCCTGCTCCACAGAGAACTTTCCTACTCAAATTTAGCTCTAATAGATACTATCCTGTCTTTAATTCTATTGTCCTTTGCTCTATGGTAAATTTTATTAGACAAAATAGTTCCCTGGGTCCAGTTGTATGGGCAATTGCTATCTCCATACTATGCTTTTAACTATACCATCAATTTATTTCCTGAATTCCAGAAACCATTCAACTACTACCCATTACAGGACATATCTTGCACTTAGTGTATCCCTGGGTAAACAGATGTATTTATGGTAGGAAATAAGGCATGTATGTGTCTTAGACATGCACCGAGAGCTTTAGCCTTTAGAAACTGGTTACATGGTGGCAATGTTTATTGAAATATAAATTTCTGTGCGCTCTCTCTTATATATATACACGTATATATATATATATATATATATATATACGTGTGTGTGTGTGTGTGTATTTATCATTTCAAGCAAATTGAATTGTAAGGTCTTTATTACCTCATGAATTTTAGTAGAGCAGTGAATAGAAGCTGCTTGAAGTCCATGATTTCTTCTTTCTTGGTAAACTCTTACAAATATGATGTTAGAAGTCCCAAGAACAGGGAGATGGGGGAGGGAGTTGCTGCACTGAACAGAGTCTCTAGATGGGGAAGGGGATGGCAATGCCTTAGACAGGCAAAAAAATCTCAGGGGGGGCAGCTGGCAGGGGAGATCCTTGACGGGGAAAATCTTAGTCTTGCCCAAAACTCCTCTTTACATTAAGCATTGCACACAGCAGCAGATCTAACGGACCTGAAGGGGTGAACAGGGTGCCTCAATTGTATTCAACTGTGGTAGAAGTGTGATCATCTGCTTCCCCTAAGAGAATCCCCTAAGGGAAACTCCACCAACTGCCTTGCGACTTGCAGCCCATCCAGGTCAGTGGTGTTGCTAGAATGTACTTCCTTGCCCCATTGTCCCTTGACCCAGTGACTTGCTTTGTCCAGTGGAAGGTGAGAAGACCAACAATCTTCAACCACACAGAAGCTTTCCAGGCAATGCTGTGGTTCCACTCAGCCTTATTCTTTTGTTTGTTTTTTTAACGTTTATTTTTGAGAAAGAGAGAGAAAGACAGAGAGAGATTGTGTGTGTGAGTGGGAGAGGGACAGAGAGAGAAAAAGAAAGGGAGAGAGAGAGAGAGAGAGAGAGAGAGAGAGAGAGAGAGAATCTGAAGCAGGCTCCAGGCTCTGAACTGTCAGTACAGAGCCTGATGCTAGGCTCAGACCCATGAGATGTGAGATCATGACCTGAGTGAAGTTGGACGCTTAACTGACTGAGCCACCCAGGGGCTCCACACCCAGTCCTATTCTTTTCCCTCTGTCCTGAGAATGGCATGTTTCAAATAGAGGTTGCTCCTTCAGCCTGGGTCCTGGAACAGGAAGATACATGGACAGAACTGTCAGAACAACCCAGGAGCCACTAACAAGTTTGTAAATCCCTGAAACTTCATGGTGATATAACACAGCAAAGCTGACTAATCTGTCAGTGAAAGCCACTAATCAATGACCAGATTGCTAAGCTTTTTCAACAAATGATACAGAAACATATCTCTCAAACTCAACTTTTGGCTGAGATTCACACCTGCTCTAGTTTAATAGGTTCTGTCTACAGTTCAGTCTTGAAGAACATAAATATCATTAGGGCTTTTTGTTTGTTTGTTTTGCCTTGTCTTGTTTTCCCTCAGAGAGAAGATAGTCATAAAAAGTAGGATGGTGGATAGCCCACATTATAAACCTCGTGAAATTCAAGATCTCTTCTTCATCATCATACTCAGGCTAACTTAAGGGTATTCTCTGGCACGACTTTAATTAGTTTGTGTTAAGAATCTAGCAATAGCCTTAATTATAAACAAATTATTTAAATTAAAATCTCCTAGTAAAGAAGTCTTTTCTCCTAGTAAAGAAGTCTTTTATGTTTGAAAATAAATACTCTTGTTTTGTTGGGTGAGTCGTCCGGCCACAGAGGTTTGGGAAGATAAAGAGAGTAGAAGTCTCATTGGGCTGTGTCTGTGGTTGCAGATTTGGAGATACTGAGTGTGAAGTGAAAGCACTGAAAATCTCCCACACCTGTGTGTCAGGGAAAGAGGGAGGCACTGCCTGAGCCCAGGTTATACATGGTGGGTTTTGAACCAAGTGGACCATGGAGGGAGCAGAAGTACAGTGGCCAGTGCTGTTCATGTGCTCACCCTTCCCGTTCTCCTTGCTCATTTTTTTTCTCTTCCAAGTCTCCCTGATGCTCCACTTCCTTCCTTTTCCTCAGCCCCTCATGTCACTTCTGTTGCTCATCTTTCCCACACGCCTCACCCTTCCCTTCTGTTTGTAGTGATGTCAGGAGTCCCTTCAATGTTTTTCGAAAACCACTGTCGAAAAGTATTTTAATATAAATCTCACAAAGATCCAGACGGAATGAATGCCATTATTCTTGCCTCTCTCTCTCAGGCAATGCAAGTCATTTGTGCCCATGGTGCCAGTAAAGGTGGGAGTTATGTAGCTATAAGTAGCAGCCAGGGAAATAGTGATCGAGTCAGCATTTTTCCTTTGCTACGGGACAATAATGGGAGAGAGAAGAAAAATCAGGCTTACTCGGTACAATTCCTGTTGAGGGGTAAAGAAGTCAACACTAGCATTTTAGCACAAGATGTTGGGGGAAAAACTGTCATGCTCCCTCTTTGCCAATATCTACTTTGATAACCATGTCACTGAAATAATGCAATATTTTCAATCAATATGTAAATTCTTCCAGGTCTCATGGCATGCGTGATTAGGCTTTGGTAGCATCTTTACTGAATGTCTAGGCATTAGCGTGTTTGAAAACTCATAGTTTTGGGGCGCCTGGGTGGCTCAGTTGGCTAAGCATCCATCTCTTGATTTTGGTTCAGGTCATGATCTCACGGTTCATGAGATTGAGCCCTGAATCTCTCGTGGAGCCTCCTTGGGATTCTCTCTCCTATCCCTCCCAAGCTCCTTCTCTTTCTCTCTTTCTCTCTCTCTCAAAATAAATAAACTTAAAAAAAACCTCATGCTTTTTATTTTTTATGGCTTTCCCCCTTGATTTTTATGTGCTTTGTCTAAACAACCCAGGGTGTAAAACAGTTCAAAAGAAGTTCTTGAACTGCGGTAGTCAGAAGTGTGTTTAAATGGTGTTATACAGAAAATGTCCTAGAGGGTGGAATTCTGCTCAGGGAGTTCCTCTTTAGCATAAACTCAACTTGTAGTTACTCTTCAAGGGAATTCATATCAAACCACCTCATCACAAAGTCAAAGTGCCCAGAGCACAGCTGACATATGGGAGAAATACAGCACAGAACCAGGAGCAGCTGGGTTGAGGAAGGGCAGAACTCCCTGGGAAAGAATGAAAGACACGGAGGAAAAGGGGAGAGGAGAGCAGTCCACACAAACTAATCACCCCGAGGCACGAGTACCTGGTGTTTGACACTTCCACTTTTCAAAATAGCTTGAAGACAAAGGCAACCTTATGAAAAATTGAGCCCAGAAGTTATCAGAGCTGCAGAAATTCAATTGATAAAGACTGTATGTATGAACTCTGAACACTGAACAATTATAGGCAAAGTAATAATATTATCTGCAACTGTTGATATGAACTCTTGTTCAAAGAAGAAACATCATTGGTACAAGGTAAGCTGAAAGAACTTGTAGAAAATAGATCTTGAAAGATGAAAGATAGAGATAACTTCCTGATTTAAAAACTCACTATATTGAACTTTCTGTATATGCCATTTGTCATCTATCCTATAAAATTTGCTTAACTTATTACACATAGTACTTCTGTTAACTGTTTGTAGTCTGTAGCGTGAATTCAGTCATTCTCACTATATTCCCTCTGTGGAATACTGGTCTGGGTTGAAGTGGCACTCTGGTATCGCTATAGTTTTATTTAGATTGAGTGTCCTCCAGCTGACGAGTATCACAGATTTATATAGAGTGGACACTACCAGATGTCCAGCACGTCTGTCACAGTGGAGCCGTAGCCAGGTCTATTCCTGTCTTGTTTGTAACACATGGTATGTGCAATCAGTGTTATTCTTTCCTCATATATTTACCGAATGCATACCACATACCATATATTTACTGAACGCAGGGCTGTGAAGGATATAAGTTGGGAAGGGGAAAAGAACAATATTGGAAATAATGGAATGTAAGCAAATTCCTTTTACAAGCCGCCTTATGAAATAGACGGTAGGCCACATGGGGAATTAGGTATTTATGATCTTAATGGATTCATTGTTTTAGTCCCAGAGAAGAGGGAAATGGACATGGAACACTGAAGCACTGAAAATTGGACACCTTTCTTAACCCCACAAGTCAAGTCAATGTGTGTGTATGTGCAGTGAACCGCAATGCTGTTCTGAATTATTATCAGTAAACCATGTTTTAATAATTGGGCAACCATTGTGTCATCTGTATTCACCGTCTCACACAAAATTATGAGGCCAGAGTGATTTTCCTCTAATCTAGGTGCACATTTTAATGTTCATATCATTTAAAGATATTTTTGGCACATCAGTCTGAATGTTAATAAACATGTGAGACAAGAAAACATAAAGTTCAATGCATGTCCTACATTCTTTCCACCTAACCACTCTTTGTGGTTATCACTACCTTTCTGTCAGATGTCAGTGATGAAGAACCAGAAGGAGATAGTTAAAACAAAAAATTCTTTAAAAAAAAAGCCATACTTTTTGGATCCATTTCTGTTCTTCCATCTCAAAATGTTTTCTAACATTCCTTAGGTACTGAGAACAATTTCCTTTTTGTTATCTTCATAGCAGGTGGCAGCTGAAGTTGTTTAAATATATGCATTGTTAAATAAAACCTTATAAGTAATTTAAATACTATTGTTACATTCCACTAAAGCTTACATTCAAATTATTTTTCCTTCTGCTTAAATTCCCAACTATTTCTTGCCTGCTACTCCACTCTGACCCCCAGTCAAGTCTCAAATCCCCTGGGCAAGCAGGGCATTATTGTTGTTAAAATGTTATAGAATTGGTCTACAAAAATGCTAGATTTGCAGCGATAGCTACTGTTCTTTCTAGGTGGAGTGCTGGATGGGGGAAACATAATTGTGTCCAAAGACCAACTTTCTAAACTGATTGGAGGTAAAGAGAGCCAACTCCAGATCAAACCATGGAGGATAGTAGTAACCATCATGATAACTTAAGAAGAAGGTTGCCAGAAAGAAAAAATGACACCCAGATTTGAACACAGATAAATAACAGACTCTTTCTCTCTCTCTCTCTCTCTCTTTGAGAGAGAGAAAGTGCACAAGTCGGGGAGAGGGGCAGAGGGAGACAGAATCTTAACAAGACTCCATGCTCAGTGTGGAGCCTGACTCAGGGCTTGATCCTATGACCCTGGGATCGTGACCTGAGCCAAAACCAAAAGCTGGACGCTCAACAGACTGAACCACCCAGGAGCCCGCAAATTCTCTCTTTTTTAATATAAGCATATCCTATACAACATTTGGGGCATACTCATATAAAAAATTATTCATTGTTTATCTGAAATTCATACTTAACTGGGCATTCTGTATTTTTGAAGAAATTTTTAGCTTCTGTGCTAAAAATTCGTTTTTAGCATTGCCTAAAATTCATTTAGTGAACATTTTCAGTTACCAAGCAATCCCTTTTAAAAGACAAGTATCTCTAGTATGAGTTGTTCATACATCAGCATGAATTAATTTAAAGAGACTGCTTGTTTCTCAATGTCTAACTCATTTCTCTGCATCAAAGTGACTTAATCCATCAGACTGAGGATCTCAGGATTCTTTTTTGGTGGGAAGAGGTACAGTGTGGGGTGGGGTGGGAACTGTTAATTTTAGTGGAAGGATACTCTGGATGAACTAATTTTAGTGGGGATTCTCTGATAAAAAAAGTCAAACGCCAGGGAGAAAGAATGGAATGGGAGTAGAGAATAAGGTAGCAGTCCCAGACAGAACTCATTTATTCTAGAATTGCTCTTGAAGACAGTCCTTAACTGATGAGGGGAATCAGTAGTGGGCTTTATTTTTCACAAGTGGATAATGGTTAAATATTAAAACAGTCACGAGCAGATTTTCATCAATGGGGGAAAGATGGCAGTAAAAATAAAACAGCAAGACAGATCAAGTTTACTAATTTCATGATGGCCTCACTATGTGTAAATCATGGCGGTTAAATGAATAATATTGGCCTCTATTTTTAACAAAAATCTCAAATGGAAGGTTCTGACAAGAAAGTTCATGCATAGATAATATGTACTTCCTCCCATGCTATATAGTCACATCTCTTCCATTAAAAAGAGGATGAACTATCCTCAAAGTTTTGGGTAGTGCATCTTTCCACATCAGTGACTTGTCGCCTTTGTTGATTTTATCACTTTCCACTTGACTCAAGAGGTCATATACGTACACATTCAAGAACCGAAGAAAGAGAAGGTAATTCAGATCACTAAGGAAGAAACTGCTGAACATGAATAGCCGTAATAACAAGGAGGAAAGTGCTCTTAAACATTTGTGTGAGTCACACACCTCTAAGAAGTAAAGCAATTATACACTGCCTACAGTCTTAGATTATACGCTGCCTACAGTCTGCGAGGTGATGCAGTGCATTCCAAGCAAAAGGGAAGGGATGAGTAAGAATCCTGCAACATTTAGCTCTTCTTGGACAGTCCGGCTCTACTGCTATCCCCGGTCACCGCAGTCCTGGTGAGTCCTTTACCACTCACTAGGCACAAGACAGATATTTTCTTGTAAAATGTTACTAATATGTTATACATCTACCTAGCTACAAAGCCCTTTTGCCTCTGGTAACACCCAGAAGAGTAACATACTTAATAGGCCCTCCAAAACTTTTGGTTAATTGAATAATTGTCAATTAAAATTCGTATTTTAAAGCAAAATCTCCTATACTCTGAACTGCAAAATTTAATATTTTATATTATATTATGAGTTGGCCTCTGGACAACATGATGTTCCTTCCACCTAACACTCTACCCAGAAAGCAATGGTAGCTGTCACCACAAATATTTGATGTATTAGATTATATTTATTCATATTGCTATTTGTTACTCCTAACTAGATAATCTATATTTAAAATTTCATTTTCCTAAGATTTCTGCTTCAAAATAACACCATTTACCAAAATTAATTCAAGCTACAATCACATTCTTTTTCAGTTACTAGCATTTTATTGAACCACAATCTTCATGAAACTTGACAGGACATATGGACCAACCTGCATTGTATTTTCATTTTTTTGCTCTCTCTTGAACAATGACTTTTATGGGAAAGAGAGCTGAACAGCTGCCTGACTTATGGGGAAAGTTCTATAACACACAGCTTTGCAGCAGAGTACTAATGCAGTATAGAGATGCGGCGGAAAAGCTGGAAATCAAATCATTTCTTTCTGGAACAGCCCTGCTTGCTGTCAGCTGAGATGAAAAAGAACTTTCCTTTCCTCTCCCCTCCCCCTCCCCTCCCCTCTCCTCCCCTCCCCTCTCTCCCTTCACCTCTCTCCCTTCCCCTCGTCTCCATTCCCTTCCCCTCTTTTTTCTTTCATTCTTTCTTTCTTTCTTTCTTTCTTTCTTTCTTTCTTTCTTTCTCTCAATGCCTAACTAATCTAACTTACTTCCGTCAAACATTGGCTACAAGGAAAGGTATTTACCTCAGGAAATTGTTCAGCAATGTTTAGAAACCAGACCATAGCACTTTTTTTTTTTCAATATATGAAATTTATTGTCAAATTGGTTTCCATACAACATCCAGTGCTCATCCCAAAAGGTGCCCTCCTCAATACCCATCACCCACCCTCCCCTCCCTCCCACCCCCCATCAACCCTCAGTTTGTTCTCAGTTTTTAAGAGTCTCTTATGCTTTGCAGACCATAGCACTTTCAACATTTTTATCTATCTAGTAACCAAAGCAGAGGGTCCTTACAGGATGGACTTAGATACTACTGATTTGAATAAAGAAAATACTGGTAAGTTTATTGAATGCTTTATTTAGTTTCAGGTTCATTTTGAGTTTAGAAACAGAGTTATGAAAACATAGGGATTATGTAGCACTGGTAGAGGACATTCACTGAGCTGTAAGGAAGGGACAGACTGGCCTGTTACACTGGCAGGCATTACTCAGCACTTTGGGCATTTTCATAAACTGACACATTTTGCTGGCTGCATAGGCAAGTCAGGACCCCTTGCACTGCTGGTAGAAAAGACAACTTCAGCAGCGAAGAAAAAGGAAAATCATGCAAATATCCAACAAGAACTAAATCAACTAAATGTCTTGGGTCCTATGTTCTCCTCCAACTCCCCTAGAAATATAAGCATAATCATTCTGACATATTGGGGAACCAAAATGTGTGCTACAGTGCGTTGAGTAAACGTGTTTTTGAATGAATGAATAAATGAATTAACTTGCAAGCCAAGGCTTACCCTCGGCAGTCTGCTCAGTGCACAGGTCATAAGAAGTGCAAAGCCACCCTTCTACATCTCAGGCTAACAGGCAAGCTATCATAAAACTAAGAGAACACCAACATATAGCCACAATGAAAATTTTCAGAGTTTTATTCAGATAAGACTTCCACTTTCTCTGAAATCCAAGAATGTAACATAACATTACATTAAGTGAAGATATGTAGACAACTAAAATAATATGGCACATTGCTCTTTGTTCTAATAGACACTGAACTTTGAGGACGTAAACCGTTCGTTGAATTTATAAAAATCATCTGGGGTTGAATTTATAAAAATCATCTGGGGAGATTTTAGAAAATACACAGTCCCAGACCCCACACTAGAATTTGTTTCAGAGGTCTGAAGTTGGGCCCAGCATCTGTATTTAAATCACCTGCCCAGGTGATTAGGATGTGTAGAGCTTGTACTTGATCAATGGGCAAGTGTTGAGAAACACTAGCACAGAAAAATAGATGAGGTACAGTATGCTTTACAAATATCAAAAACAAGCTTTTGGTACCTAAGCAATTGAGTTAATTCATGCACATATTGGTTTGTTGATAAGAGATGAATCCAAGATACAATTAATTTAAATGTTGGAAGGGGTCATTTCTGACCTGGAGATTATTTTCTCAACCATGAAATTTCATGATGAAATCGCAGGACTTACAATTGCTTGGTTCAAATTTTGGTTCTAATCCTTAATAGAATTGTGGCATTAAAATAGTTTCTTGACCTCCCTCAGCTTCAATTCCATCATTTATAAAATGTGGATAATTCTTACAGTAACACACTGTAGGTGCTTACTCAGTCCTCACTCCTTTTTGGAAATTGCCCCCTGTGTAACCCATGCTGAAAGATGAACCTAGACAGACATGTTCATACCACCTGACTCTCCCATCCCTTTCCCATGGCCATAGCCTGGTAGGCTAAATGAGGACGCTGATCTCAGGGGAGCCAATGCATAAGCTTCACTGAGCCAACAGGATTCTCTTTCTGGAGAATGTTTAAATTGGAGTAAGACTGACTGAGTGAGTCAGAATGTTATGGGAACCTGAACTGTGTGATCCAGAGTTGAGGCTGGGAAGCAATGCCTGGCCATGAACAAGCTGGGGATACAAGCCAAAACAGCAGAAAAGAGATAAGCAGAAACAAGAAGTAAGTGCACTAGCAAAGACTTGGCCATTTTGATTTGGTTCCTGACTCAGTTCCAGTTCAGCCTCTTCATTGGCTAAGGTATGTTTTGGTCAATGGGATTTTCAATAAATTACCTGTTTTAGGGCACCTGGGTGGCTCAGTCAGACATCTGACTCTTGATATGGCTCAGGTCATGATCTCATGGTTTGTGATATTGAGCCCCACGCTGGGCTTGCCCTGACAATGTGGATCCTGCTTGGGATCCTCTCTCCCTCTCTCTCTGCCCCTCCCCATGGTTGCAAATGATCTCTCTCTCCCTCTCAAAATAAATAAATAAACTTAAAAAATAAATAACTCTATTTTACTTATATGAGCTTAAATATGGTTTTAATCCTTGCAAATAAATGTTTCCTGACATAGATATACAGTTTGCACATAAAAGTTTCTTAACATTCTATCTTAACTGCCTAGCCTACAGAGGAGAGCAGGAAAGTATGGCAAAGTTTAGTGTCACAGATGATGGAGGGACCAGCCTCAGCCAGATAGTTTGTAGGAAGTTTGAGATCTGGATCCATGTCTAACTGTTTCACTGTCCAGTGTTCTTGTTTTAGAACCAGAAATTCAGGCAGCAGGGCTGATGTTTTATTAGAAACATTTATTGTCCTGACTGATCATGTCACTGAGCAATCCCATTTTATTCATAAAAGTGGACTAAAAGAATCTCCCAGTGCAATATCTTCCTCAAAAAAATTTGGTCTTCACCATAATCTCAAGCATTTGAACAAGTACCTAATTGGAATGTCAGAGCTATAAGTTGTAAAAGATGGATAAAAATTGTGACCAGAAAAAAAGGCAGTCATTATTATTACACCCAAAGCATTAAAGAAAAAATAAAGACATTTGGAGAATGACTGATATTTTTTCTTTTAATTTTTTTTTTATGTTTATTTATTTTTGAGAGAGATAGACAGAATGCAAGCAGGGAAGGGGCAGAGAGTGAGGAAGACACAGAATCTGAAGCAGGCTCCGGGCTCCAAGCTGTCAGCACAGAGCCGGGCCAGGGGCTCAAACTCACAAACTGCAAGATCGTGGCCTGAGCCAAAGTGAGATGCTTAACTGACTGAGCCACCCAGGCACCCCGAGAAAGGTTGATTTTGAGTAAAATTGTATACTGATAGGTCTGACACAGTGGGCTACCTCTAAAAGGAATCTCTCAACCACTTAATGAGGTGAGAGGTTGAAAGTGTCCTTTTAAATGACCAACTTAGACCTCTTAGAACATCTATCAGAAAGAACAAGTTTTAGTACAGTTAACACAAAGTTTGTGCCCAGAATATTAAATTGAGCCAAACGTATTTTCCACATAAAGTCACAGTTTTATACATCATTATATAATCTTTTGGCAGAAATAAGGAATAACATTCAGAATGTGGCACTTCAAAATTCAAAAGATCTTAGCATAAAAATACCTAGTGTTTTAGATGTTTCAAAGTAGGGCCAAATGTAGAAAATAAGTTGGATATGATAAAAATACCAGAAATTTCTATTCAGTTGGCATAGGCACACGGTTGCTAGGCATATATAGTAGAATGGAATTCAACAAAAAAAGGATCACTAAATACCAATCAATCAATATCAATCAATCACTAAAACTATTAAATCGCATAGCTATGCTCAGTTACATGCTATAGGACATAGGGCTATAAGAGATTTGCAGGATGCTCCCCTTTAATTATCAACTTCCCTGTGCAGACAATGGGGTCTATCCATTAATTCACCATGTCCCTTCCCCTGCCCCTCTAGCTGTTAGAAGCACAAGCTAAACTCAAGATCAAACAAAAATCACTATTACTTTTCAGCATTTAACAACATCTACTTTACCATTCTTTTTAGCTCTTTCCTCTTTATTATCCTGATTTATATCGTACTTGATTTTGTAAGTCAGATCAAATCATTTTTAGAAGAAATGAACCAAAAAAAACCCCACCTCTCCCTTGCTACAGTTTATGCCCATTTCCAGTGATTTGACTTTCTACTGAGATAAAAAAAAAATCCAGTCACACACTATCCACGCGACAAACCTGCACACACGTGCAGGCAGTTATTGTGTCTCTCCTCTAAACTGAAAAAAATTTCACTCCAGTATCATGGATACTATATAATTACTTGCATTACGCATTTGTTCCTTTCCAATTTCTGCCCAACTTCACTGATCTGCTTAGACACTGTAATAGAAGAATGATAATAAGGATAGCATAAAGATAATGCCTGACTTTTACATTAAGTTCCCTTAGTACAAATTACCGTATAGAAGTTGTTTAGTAATAGAACATCTCTATTTAGGCTGTGTCTCTGTATAAATCAATTTAATACTTTTTAAAAAGGATTAAAACAATAAAATTGAACTTTATATACAAATATATCCTATGATTCTCCTATTCTTCCAGCAATTAATCAGAAACAACAAATATTATTGACTTCCTTTAAACACAAGGGCCTTCTTGATTCCACCAGAATTAATTTTTCCACCATCCTGTTATCTGTTTACTTTGTTCTTGATTCAAAATATACTACATTATGGTTAAACTTAACACTAGAGTTTCTCTCGCCTTAACTAGTTTCTAAAAAGTTTCAAAGTTATTCTGGTTCCTACTCCTATATCCCTCAGAGCTATTAATATCATTTACTCCATGCCACTTAAAGTTTTATTCTCAATTTCAACATTGAGATCAGTGAAAAGTTATTAAACTGTAATAGCCTTTGGATTGATTTCAATAGGCTATAGTTAATATATTTCTCCAGGATGTCATGGAATCAGTGTTAATCATCTTGAATCACTTGAAATTACCCTAACAGCAATATTATATAGACCAATTGCTGCAGGAAATCAGGTTCAGAATTATTTTAAAGGTTCTAAGAATTTGTAATGCCAACTCCAGCTTTGGATTTCTGTTATATGTTTACTTTACACGTGTTCATACACCAATCTCTTTTTATATTTTATATATGCCACTATGTAGTAAAATACAAATTCTTTCATAGGAGGCTTTTTCCATCAACAGACAATGAAAGTTCAACTTTTTTCATGTGCTGGTCCTTCCTAATTCTGATCTAAAAGTTAGGGATTAATGATGAAATATACATTTTTATAAGTAGAGCATTACACCCTTTAAGTCAACAATATGGATGACATTTGTAAGGCTTTTACTCATTAAAGTTACATGAAAGATAAATCTTATTCTCTTCATTTATAATTATAAAAGCCAGTAAGTAAATTTACATACTTGAATATTAAAACTATTTGCCAACCAAACAGTTTTTCTGTTTCTACATTTTAGGATGTTAACGTTTAAAAGCTTTATATTGGCACATTCCATAATACAATAACAAAAAAAATAATTATATTAATATCCAAGATGAAGTGACTACATGCCGAAACAGCCATCTGGCTGGCCAATCTTTAATTTGGCATAGTTATTCAAAGCTAAGAAACCAATGTCTGAGATTTAAAACAATGACATAAATAAATATCTAAAATCTTAAAAGTACAACAAATGATAAAATAATCTCATTGTATGTATCTGAATCAATGCATTTAAAAAAGAAATAACCTTACTTTAAAACTGAAGGCATATCTTGGGCATTTCTTTGTTAATTTAAAACTAAAGTTTGAACATTTTAATATGATAGTTACCTCTAAGAAAATTATGTAAAACACTTACTCATAATGTAAAACATATATGCTAGCATTGACAAGATACTGAATTAAGGAAACAATTTTGTTTGCTAAATATATACAGAATTATTTAGATAATGTAATAATTACATTATATCTCATTGTTATTCAGATATAATAGGTATAGAGAAAATATCAATTACCAGATAAAACTTCAGTAAATTAGACACTATTTTATGGAAGACTTCAGTATCTTAAAGCATGGTTTTATCTGTTTAAGAATAAATAATTTTGGGTTGCCTCACTGGCTCTAAGCCTGATTTTGAATTTGGGATATACATATGAAAGACATGGCTTTTGTTCAGGCCTGAGCAGACAGTCTGTTAGGAGAGACACATTTGAATACCCGTAGATTACAACACCACATAGGTGTAACAAACAGTAAGTTATCTATGAGACACAGAGGAAGTGCGAAAGAGGCGATGATCAATTCTTTCAGGATGGGGCAGGAGTAGAAGCCTTGCTAAGAGAAGCTTCCTAAGTAGGTGATAGCTGAAATGGGTTTTATGAAATGGAAGGATATTCTCCAGGAAGACAGAAGAAAAGGGCTGAGGACATGTAGGATATGTAAAATTAATGTGGTCTTTTTGATCAGTTAGAAAAAAGTACAAAATAGAATGCTAATAATGTTTAAAAGCATCTACTCAGTGCCAAGCATTGTACTATGTACTCAATGAACATGAACTTTAGAGTTTACTATACAATTTGTATGGCAAATATGTGTTTTTGTCATTGTTTTACAAATGGGAAAACAAGTCAGAAAAAAATAAACCCTAATCAAAGTCACAGCATATTCAGCAAGAGCTGGGATATGAATACTGATTCATCTGACTGCACCTCCACGTTCTTCCCCTATATCAGATTTGCTGGAAATATATTTCTGCTCGTGGCAGGGTGCCTGGCACTATGCTTATAAATATATGTGCTGAGTGAAAGAAATGAGTGAATGATTTAATAGCAAACTCAATTTAGTCAGTTAACTTTATTGGTGGTATTTATGGATAGTAGAGAAAAGAAATGAGGAGAAAGAGCAGAGACACAAATTTGTCAGAACTTTCTAATGAAATGAAAGGGATGAAACTAGACATTAGGCAGAAAGGGATGTTTTCATTCTTAAAACTCAACTGTTAATTTTTGCAGAAATAATCACCATTTTCTAGAAGAGGAAATCAGGGAAGAGAGAGTAAAATAGAGACAATGATCACCATAGTCTAATGTCGCAGTGTAATCTAGTCAGAGAAGGACAGAAGAGTCCATCGGATTACCAACGTGGTTGTCCTTCATCATCTTAGTGAATGTATGGAAGTCCTAGAATGCTAGAAATATAAAAAAGATTGTGGTAGTTTAAAAGGGCGATGAGAAATGAAGACACTACTGAGCGAGTTTCTTTCGGGAAACTTGACGGTATAAAAGGACAAGATGTTAATGTAGCTAGAGGGAGAAGGAGCATTTTGATAAGAAGGAAAAAAACTTTAATATGCTGGCGAGAAAGAACAAAGCAGAGGATCAAGATCTGTGAGAAAACAGGTGTGGAGAAAACAGAAGGATTGGGAGGTTCATACAGAAGAAACTTGAAAATACAGACCCTCATTTGAGTGAGCAGAGATAGATCATTTCACTTCTTTTAATTTTTCTTCATCTATAAAAAGTGGCATTGAACTTGATAGTACATGAGAGTTTCATAAAAGGAAGGGCTAGATAAGACCATTCCTAAGGTTCCATTTGGCACCCATTTCCTTTTAACATTTTATATTTCTCCCCTTAGAATAATCCTTCTTAAAGGTAAATTAAGGTGTATTTTACGTATGGGATCTTTAACTGATATTTCTTGGTCAACAACCCTTAATGGAAAAGTTTCTTCATCTTTGAAATGAATTGGCCGCTTTGTCTTGCCAGCCTGCTGTTTGTAAGAAATTGCAAGGCTGCGAGTGAGAAAGGAAACAATTAATATCTGGTCCTGAGAAAGTAATTCCTCAGGGAATAAAAATAACAGAAAATACTTTATCCATGGGAGAGCACTTCTAAAAGGGAATGAGATAATTTCTCAGCCTATTTCTGACATGTTTCAAGGAACCTCAGTTAAGTCCTAAGGGGGACTGTCTTATATCTTATTCTTTAGGATTTTTGCCAAAGAGGAAAGAATGTGAACTTTTCTTCATTTAATATTTTGTACACATTTTTTCTTGGTGTACTTTGCCCCTATCCAGTGGGCATTCTTAGTAAATATTTTCATTTTTAAAAGATCCCAGAGTCAATAAACTTGTAGCCTGGTTGTTACTGTTTTGGTTTTGTAAAAATCTTTGAGCTAAAACTGCCATTTGTGAGTTTAAAAAAATCAATCATAAGATTTTTAAAACTGCTTTATCCAGGGTCTCCCCACTTTGTCAAAAGATTAGAACAAAGGACTGAATTTAGTTGTTAACATGGCTAACCCCAGGCCAGAATGTCATGGAGAGCTCTGGCAATAAAAGTAAAAACAAAGTCACAATTAACAAATGATTTTGTGGAATATAGACCTCATACCTATTAAAACTTTTGCTTACATACTAATGCTTTCTGGAAGCCCTTTACATTAAGATAATTATCACATATTGTGACCATATGAAAATAGTTTAAATCTATCTCATTTGGCTTACTTTGGTCAAAACAATCACTACAACCTCTGTTACATGGAAAACTCAATATAAAATAAAGCATTTGAATCGGAAATGGGATTAATGAGACTTTATTTGGTCAACAAATGCTTAATTTTTATTTCTGAATGGGAGTGCTAGATCATATTTAGTATTCACTTGTGAAAAAGCCATCTTCCATGAAGTCAGTGAAAAGGTGATATGTCACATCTGTCGATTTTTTTTTCAGAGATAGTGACATGAAATGTAAGCCTTTACCAAAATAAACTAAGAAACTTGAAAATCAATAATTTTTTTAGATGTTTATTTTTGAGAGAGCACAAGTGGGGGAAGGGCAGAGAGAAGGGTACAGAAGATCTGAAGCAGGCTCTGAGCTGACAGCAGTGAGCCCAGTGTGGGGCTTGCTCAAGAACCAAACTGCAAGATTATGACCTGAGCCAAAGTTGGATGCTCAACCGTTTGAGCCACCCAGGTGCCCCCAAAACCAGTAATTTTAACTTGTAGCAACAGGTACCCATATGGGATTCAGTTGGGAGACAGAAACCACATCCTAAACATGAAAGGTCTAATGTGAAGAATAATTAAATTATGATAGGAAATTCAGTATAAGGATGTAAGAAAGGTCTAAAGAGTGCCCTAAGGCTGAGGTAGAGCACCCAAAGGAGGATAAACATGGGAAGATTCTGTGGTTGAAGCCCTCTTTCTGCACCCAGTGTAGTTTGCTGGGGTGCCCCGGCCAGAGTTGGGCCACAATTGTGCAGCAAGCAGGAATAACCCTCCAGGGCACAGGTTAACCATGGCTGATGAATGGGCCTCCAGGAGGAATGGCATACCATTGTGGGCCTGAGTCCAGGAGCCTAGTGTCTGTGTTGGGAAGGCTGTGAAGTCACCAATGGGTATGTGGCTGGGAAAAATATCATCAGATGTCGCCACACACACACACACACACACACACACACACATCTCTAGTGGACCATGCAGTAGGAGTAAGTAAAATCAAAATGTAACATTTAGCACTGGAAGGAGAAGCCCCCTCCTCTTGAAATGTCCCTTCAGTGCCCTCTACTGACTAGTTTAACAGCACTGACAAAATTTACTGTAAAGGACAAATGTTTAAAGAGCCTAACATACTATCACTGCCTAGGTACCAAAGGGTGAACTTGAAGCTAAGGGACAATAAATTGGTAATGGGCATGTCTAATACAATGAATATTATTATTCATAATTATTGTTGTTATGGGGCATACTTTTTTTAATGTTTATTTATTTTTGAGACAGAGACAGAGCATGAGTGGAGGAGGGGCAGAGAGAAAGGGAGACACAGAATCCTGAAGCAGGCTCCAGGCTCTGAGCTGTCAGCACAGAGCCCAATGCAGGGCTTGAACTCATGAACCCTCATATCAGGACCCAGCCGAAGTCAGATGCTTAATGGACTGAGCCACTTGGTGCTCCAGGGCATACTTCTTATTAGCTACGCACGTTTCATTTATTTTTACCAATCAACTACTTATCGCTTACTCTTTGTTGATCTCCTTAACTACTTTTATAGGCCAATGTGGAGCCAAAGTTGCTGTCATATAAACTGTTATCTTCTTTATCCGCTGGCAGTTCTCCAAAACAAATAGCAAGTCATTTTTGAATTCCTATAAGCATTTATCTGCAATTCTTGCATTACTTGCTGGCTTCTACCTCTCCTTAGCTCTACTTGTGAACATGTCCCATTTTCTGTTTTAGTCCACAAGCACGTTGAGAGCAGCATCTGTCTTTGCATTCTTCACTATACCTTACTAAGTACTTTCTTCACGAATGGTACACAGTAAATAGCAGCTGAGTTCATCAATAAGATGATTGGAATAACAACACTGTCTCCCAAGAGTGAGAAGTGCAAAAGCATAAGAATTTGAAATTCAGCAGCTATAGCAACAATCAAAAGCTAAAATATAGAACATTTTATAGTAAAGTACATAAATACATTTCTTCACATAATTTTCTTTTTTCCTAAAGTCAAGAATTAATATTCCTCATAGAATATCTATTAATTATCTTTGGTATTATGTTGGACATTATGACAAACAAAAACCTTTGTTCTAAATTTAAGTTGCAGTTTTGAATCTTATTATACCCCATCAAGGCACAGTACTCGGTGTGCATTAAGACACTAATCCATGTAAATAAGAACATTGATTTTCTTAATATCTGTAATTCTGAAGCTTAAAGATGGTATAAAGTATGTTCAAAGTTTCAAAGAAGTAATGAATCCATCTTTCTAAAGACATTTTTTTTTATATATCCAGCTTATATTTTTTATTTGGAATCTAAATAGTTAAGAGTAGCATCTTAGCAGTCTTATACATTGTCTAATACAAAGTAGGTTCTCAATATATATTTGTTAAGTGAATGAATAGTAATTGAAAAAAAATAAGTGATGGAAAAAATTATTTCTTGTTCTGACCAACTTACTGACCATTCTACTCCAGGGCTGATTAATATTATTATAATGCTAAAACAATATTATTGGTTAATATTTCCTCACACTTGTCTATCAGATTGTGAAATCAGTTTATATACTGATCATAAATATAATATGGAACAATAGACTATAGGAAAAATTAAACAAATGTAAGGCTCAATCATGGAATATATGGTGTCATTAAAATTATATTTTTGGATTATTTCTGATGACATGAAAAAATGCTTAAGATGCAATATGTGATACAAAATTGAAAACACTATAGGAATCCTATTATGCAAACAACAGGAATAAAAATTATTTAGAGAAAAATGTTAAAATATTAAAAACAATGCCCTATTGTTATTGTGGGAAAAATCACATAAAAGACAGTAAGATGGTGAATATTATTTTCTTCATTATACTTTTCTAAATATTCTAAGTTTTCTATAATAACTACAAATTTTACAACTATAAAGAATAATACTTGGATAACTTTTAAAAGTTAGACTCCAGTAAAAAACCAATGTATACCTTGAAATGACAAAAGAGAAAGTAATCAAATACTGAATTGACTCCTAATGCTAAAGATAGTAAGAAAAAAGCATTAAGAATTACTTTGAAAAAACAGTGTTAATCATAATATATATGGGATCTATAACAGGAGTTTGGAATTTGCATAAGAAATAGAAGAATTATTAAAATCACTATATAATTCTTCAGGATATTTTCATAAAAGTGGTATTTTTACAGAAGTGGTATTAAAGTATAGACTTGCCAGATGTTAGACGTTACCCAAAAATCGGTTCTGGTTTTGTTTCATTTTTATTTAACAAACATCTCTTGAGTACTCATGCACTCCAAGATGAACTTGGCAGTGGTGAAAACACTTAGTCACAACAGGCAATAGATCGGCCAGTATTGCACAGAACGTACTAGAGTGTCGAGGGAGGCTGAAAACTAAGCATAACTCAGTGCCGCTGGTGCTGTGATAGAAGCCTGTGCCAGCACAGACACAGCACACAGAAAAATGAATCATCTTGGGGGAAGATGAGTTCGTGGCTTTTCAGGCAGAGAAAGAAGCAGTAGCAAAGACTTGGAGAAAGAAACAGTTTCAGATATCCACAGAAATGCAGTTAGTTCTGCAGGACTAATGGTAGGCTAGGTAGGCCATGGGGAAGAAAGAAACCTAAACAGCTCATCCTGAAGTGTTTTTTTTTTTTTTTTTTTTTTTTTGTTTTTTGTTTTTTGTTTTTTGTTTTGTTTTTTTTACCAAGAATATCACGTAGAGTTTCAAACAGTGGAGATCTGATGTGCTTGTTAGAAAGGTCACGGGTGACTATGTGGAGGGCTGACTCCAAGATGAGAAGATGAAGAAAAGCCAATAGAAAATTCTTACGTTGGTTTAGTTGAGGGATGATAAAAGTCCAGACAAAAGTATTAGAACATTTATCTTTATGACCCCTGATTTACTTTGATAAACTTTTGGTTCACTTTTACTAGAACTTAGTGAGCTAAACTGATATGTGCCGCTCATATTATAGTAATGGAAAACCTACTGGTATAATGTGACAAATATTTTCTCTATTAACATAACTTTAAGTGACTGAGTTAACCTACACTAGAAAAATCTCGACTAATGCGTGTCTACAGTGTAACAGACATAAATGTACCATTGAATCTGATGAATTATCAAATTTGTCCTTGTCATATAAAGTTTTGGTCTCAGGCCCTTTTTTTACTGTTAATATTATTGAGAACCCCCAAAAGCTTTTGTTTATGTGGCTTAATTTTATTAATATTTACTATATTAGAAATTAAAACAGAGAAATCATGATATTATTTATAAATAAAAAAACAACCATATGTTAAAAATAATATTTTAAGTGAAAAATAATTATCGTTCTAAAAGAAAAAACCTGAGAGTGATGTTATTTTATAAATTTGTAAATTTCTTTCATGTCTACCTTAATGTGTAGATTCTTAAATTAGCTTCTACATTCAGTCTATTATAAGTTACATTTGAATGAAAGAAATATGGCCTCACATAGATTCGTAGATTGGAATATTTTTTAATGTCTTAAAAAAACTTTTTTTAATGTTTATTTTTGAGAGAGAGAGAGGGAGAGAGAGAGAATAGCCTGAGCCGGGGAATGGCAGAGAGACAGAGAGGGAGACACAGAATCTGAAGCAGGCTCCAGGCTCTGAGCTGTTAGCACAGAGCCCAACGCAGGGTTCAAACTCACAAACTGTGAGATCATGACCTGAGCCAAAGTTGGATGCCTAACCAACTGAGCTACCCAGGTGTCCCATGTAGTTTGAAATTTGTAATTACCTTTTCACTTAATTGTGAAGAGTCTTCTTTGATAGTCTACCCAAACTAGACAACTGGAATCTGAAACCATTATCAATGAACTTGTACTCTGCTATACTAAAATCTCTTGACCTATCTTACACTTTGAATGGATCCATTTTCCAGGTATGATTTTGTATCATTATCCACTGTTCATTTGTAAATGTATCAGTTGACTGAGTTATGTAGATATTTGAATTGTGGAAACATTTCATTATCCATCTGTTAACATCACTAATTATCACATCAGAAAATCCTTTAAGTTTTAGAAGCTGCTGAGTTCAGATAGAAGTTTTCGAAACTTCTAATTTTCAAATATTGTCATTGGTAACAACAAATATTCTCAGTTACTTTTATTGAAATGAAAGGCTTACTTCATTTTCAAAAAAAATTATCTCCCAAATAGCCAAATTTGAATGACCAGAACTTGTCTGTCAGTCCTTCTTTCAAGTAAAAATGATTTTCCATGGAAAAGCAACTAATTCAGTTTATAACTCAAACAATTGCACAAGTGCTTTTTAAAAAAAAATTTAATGTCTATATTTGAGAGAGACAGAGAGAGAGAGAGAGAGAGCAAGGGAGGGACAGAGAGATGGAGACACAGAATCCAAAGCAGGTTCCAGGCTCTGAGCTGTCAGCACAGAGCCTGATGCGGGGTTCGAACCACGGACTGTGAAATCACGACCTGAGCCAAAGTCAGACGCTTAATGGACTGAGCCATCCAGGTGCCCCACAAGTGCTTTCTTTTGAGTCAACCATCATCAGACTTTGGTATATGGCACATACTCTTTATATGGATTTCCCATTTCAGCACACGGAATATTAAAACTGGCTTTTAATTAAATTAATTTATTTATTTACCTGTTCTTACTTGGAGTGAATGGCAGTGAACAATGCAATCACTGCTAGTACAGTTTAGTGCCACTGTCATAATAAGTTTAAGGCTAGAAGTTTTCATTGCTCTTGTATCGTAAGGGCAAATGTCAATACAGTGGAAAAGGAAAATTCTTTTGTATTATTATGAAAGTAGTTTCAACCTGATGTACTCCTTAAAAGGTTTCATGGGAACTCAAGAGGCTCAAGAGGGACCACATTTTGAAAGAAAAAAAAAACTGCTGAAATCATGTTAATAATTTTTCTATTTTTTATATTATATTTCATATGTACCAAAGACTATGGACATACTGAGAACATGATTGTAGAAGTATTTTTACATAACCCACTGAGTGGAAGGAGAGTTAGAAGTGAAACTCAAGTTCTTCATATATATCCAAAATCTACAAAGGACTTACCAAACTCAACACCTGAAAAACAAAGAATCCAGTGAAGAAATGGGCAGAAGACACGAATAGACAATTTTCCAAAGAGGACATCCAGATGGCAAACAGGCACATGAAAAAATGCTCAACATCACTCATCGTCAGGGAAATACAAATCAAAACCACACTGAGATACCACCTCACACATGTCAGAATGGCTAACATTAACAACTCAACAACAAGTGATGTTGGCGAGGATGTGGAGAAAGGGAACTCTCTTGCACTGTTGGTGGGAATGCAAACTGGTGCAGTCACTCTGGAAAACAGTGTGGAGGTTCCTCAAAAAATTAAAAATAGACCTACCCTATGACCCAGCAATTGCACTAGTAGGAATTTATCCAAAGGATACAAAAATGCTGATTCAAAGAGGTACATGTACCCCAATGTTTATAGCAGTGCTATCAACAATAGCCAAAGTATGGAAAGAGCCCAGATGTCCAACAATTGATGAATGGATTAATAAGATGTGGCATGTGTGTGTGTGTATGTATATATACATATACGTGCGTGTGTGTGTATATATATACACATACACACACACACATATATACATACACACAGTGGAATGCTACTTGGTGATCAAAAAGAATGAAATCTTGCCATTTGCAACAATGTAGATGGAACTAGAATGTATTATGCTAAGCAAAATAAGTCAGTCAGAGAAAGACAGATATATGATTTCACTCACATGTGGAATTTGAAAAATTTAACAGATGAACATAGGGGAAGGGAAGGAAAAATAAAATAAAAACAAAGAAGGAGGCAAACTATAAGAGGCTCTTAAATACAGAGAACAAACTGAGGGTCAATGGGGGTGGGTTAAATGGGTGACAGGAATTAAGGAAGGTACTCTTCGGGATGAGCACTGGGTGTCATATGTAAAAGACAAATCACTGGGTTCTGCTCCTCAAACCAAAACTACACTGTATGTTAACTAACTTGAGAATAAAAAAAATGAAGCTCAAAACAGAGGATAAAACAGAATGCCTAAAAATGAAAAAGAGAGAGAGAGAGAGAGAGAGAGAGAGAGAAAGTAAAGGAGAATAAGATAAGGTTTGGTCCCAGGGGAGAGTAAGCTGGGATTCATTCTTTGTTATTACATAGGGAGTTTTATAGAGACCACCTTGTGTTTTCTTTTTTCCTTGCTTACTGATTTCTATTTCAGTTAACTATGTTCAAACTTCCTTTTTTGGAATTTCTTCAAAAGGTATTCTTGTCTTCATGCATACAGGTTGGTCTATAATCCTCTAAATGCCTTACATATTGGTGTGCAATCTTCCAGGCTCCTCAAATCACTGGAAACCTGAAACGCCAAGGTCCAGGTGTCACTGAAATATGGCATTCTAGACCTGAAACCAGTCTGTTGCCTCTTTGGTTTTGTACCAACACACTGACATACATAGCTCAAAATACCACTGGCCTTTTAAAATGGCATATCACATTCCAGGATAATACAAAAACTGCTGCCTGGTAGCATTTGTCAAGTCTCAAAGTAACTCTTTCCAGGATTTTCAAATCTGTTGAATTTCTTAGATTGAAATATTTTATGCAACAGCATTCTCTTAGTTTTTTTTCACCTCTATAAATATGTAATTGGAAATCCTGAACTTTGGTTTCTTTTCATTATTCTATATTTCTCGTTGATTTTAAAATTCTTAATATTTGCTTAAAAATAATCTGGATATTGTCATCTAAGATTTACCATTAACTATCTCTTCTTCACATGGGTTCTTCCCACTACACTCTCCACACAAATAATTCCACATCTCCAAATGCAACGCATACTGATAATGACCCACATTGCTCCTCTGTGTCCTCTGGCTCAATAGTGTACATTGTTAATGTATTCTTATCATTATTCTATTTGATAATCTTATAAACTGATTTTGCCAGTTTGATGAGTTTTATTTGAAAGAATTTAAAAATTCATCTACAAACTGCACAAGTATTTACAGGGTTTTTTTTTTTTTTTGGTTTGCTTTTTTTTTTTTTTAAGGTTTATTTATTCATTTTTGAGAGAGAGAGCACAAACTGGGGGAGCAGAGAGAGAGGGAGGCACAGAATCCCAAGCAGGCTCCAGGCCCTGAGCTGTCAGCACAGAGCCTGATGCGGGGCTCTAACCCACAAACCTCAAGATCATGACCTGAGCAGAAGTCAGACGCTTAACCAACTGAGCCACCCAGGTGCCCCCGGTTTGCTTTTAATGTTCTCAATCTGAGGTCAATTTTTACTAAAACAATCCATTACAAATGGTAGGTGTGTCATAAATATAAGATGACTTTCCTAAAATTTTGCTGAATTCTAAAGGGAGAAGTGAGAGTACTAAATTACACAATTTTTAGAACAACACTCCTTTGACATTTAAAGCTAACTTTATGTTAGGCCACTTCCCAAAGCTCATCCATTGTTACAAAATTTGCAAAATACTAATTTTATTATAGAGAGTTTGTGAGCTGCTAAAATATTCAAACATTCAACTGTTTCCTTACTAACTTTACATTGAGTTTACTGTTTTGATTACACATACAATAAAGATCTTTATACAAAATAGATTTACCCAAATCCATCAGAAAAATAATGGATGCTAACTTTTACTCTGGGTTTTTAAGCAACAAAATGCTAATTTTAGAGAATTTTGTACAAAAAACACTTTGGCATATAAAATAAATAATTAATAATCATAATTTTGCTTGTGTAGAAAAGAATCATTTTATCATCTTTACTCTTTTATATTTTCCTTCTTGCTTTATGTAATGAGCATGTATTACTTTTGTTATAAGAAAAATAAGAAATAATATTCTACTTTTTGTTTGAATTTATAGGGGTGCCTGGGGTGGCTCAGTTGGTTAAGTATCTGACTCTTGATTTGGTCATGATCTCATGGTTTGTGAGTCTGAGCCCCATGTCGGGCTCTGCACTGACAGTGTAGGGCCTGCTTGGGACTCTGTCTTTTTCTCTCTCTCTCTGCCTCTCCCTTGCTCACTCTCTCTCTTTCAAAAGTAAATGTGTAAACTTAAAAAAATCAATTTAAACTTTAAAAAAATTACAAAGAAGAAAGTAGAAATCAGAATCCCATAGATGAGAGATAACTATTAAATTCTTTCCAGTTGTTCTTTTCCTAAGTAAAAACACTGCTGCTTTTTGTTTTTCATTACTGAGCTCCTACTAGATATATATGTTTGTATGCTCCTTTTTATGTACCCATTAGATCCTGAGCAATTTTGCAAAGAAGTAAACATTCCTGAAACAATATGCTTAATGGCTTCATAAAATCTCATTATTTGTAAGGACCATGGTTTATTTAACCATTTCTCGAACATTGTGTATGTAGACAGTTTTCAGGTTTGTTGGGGTAGAATTACTCTTCTTAACCAAGGAATAATTTGGTATGACTGTTAGTCAAAGGTCCCAGTTCACCCTTAACTAAGGCGATCAGATTTATAATCCAGACTTGAATAACCAGATGCTTACTTCCTAGAATTTTAATTAAAAATTTTTTTTTATTTACATGTATTTATTTTTGAGAGACAGAGCACAAGTGAGAAGGGGCAGAAAGAGAGGGAGACACAGAATCTGAAGCAGGCTCCAGGCTCTAAGCTGTTAGCACAGAGCTCAATGTGGGGCTTAAACTCACAAACCATGAAATAATTACCTGAGCCAAAGCCAGACGCTTAACTGACTGAGCCACCCAGGAACCCCCTAGAATTTTAATTTTTAATCCAAATTACCAAAAAAAAAAAAAAAAAAAAAAAGCCTGAAGTAGCTAAACGAATTCATCCTAGGAGACAACAGCACCTTGCAGAAACCACCAAAAGTCCAAAGTAAGGGCTATCTGACTGTCATGACCTCTCCTACTCTTGTCATTTCCAGTCTAGACTCCTCAACTCCTCCTCAACTCTGTGAGCTGTACTAACTTTCTAAGGGAATACTTTTATACTTAAATTAATCTCAGTATCAGTTGCTCAGTTGCACTTTGACATTAATTATTTTATTTATAAATTCTTCATTGATTTCTAATTTTTATATCCTTTTGTGTCACTTTTGTCACTGAAACAAATAAGAGCCTCAGCTAAGTAAACTTCTCATAGATTATGAAAGCACACATGAGATTATAGGCACACAAGATTAATCAACATCACCACTCTTTCTGCCCACTTTGTTATCCATCATACCTCTTTAAATAGAAACCTAATTAATTTCCTTTATTGGACTATTAATATCTATACAGACAACTCCTCATTATCCAGTGGAAGAAGGTTATGAATAATGAAAACTCACCATTAGTATAACAACAATTTTATCAACAACGTCTTACGAGTTTCTATCTTCTTTGCTCATTGTTTTAGCAGTCATTGGTATAGTCAGAGAAAACTGCTATGGGCTGAATTGTGTCCCCCTCAAAATTCATATGTGGAAGCCCTAACCCATAGAACCTCAGAATGTAACTGTATTGGAGACTAAGTTAAGATGAGGTTGTTAGGGTGGTCTCTATTACAATTTGACTGGTGTCCTCATAAGAAGAGGGAATCTGGACACAGAAAGAGATGCTAGGGAAGCATACACACAAAGAAAAAACTGTGTGGGGACACAAAGAGAAGGCTACCAGCAGCAAGTCAAGGGGAGAAGACTCAGAAAAAAAAACCAAACCTGAGAACACCTTGAACTTGGACTCCTAGCCTCCAGAACTGTGAGAAATAAATTTCTATTACCCAGTCTGTGGTATTTTGTTATGGAAGCTCTAGTAAACCAGTACAACAACCAACCCTATTTGGATGACACTCCTCTATTTCAAGTTCAATGGTTCCCTCAATGGTGTTTATGAAAAAAAGGAGACAAGCAACATATATTATAAAGAACATACGTGATGTTTGCATAAGTTTGGGAGAGTATGTGCAATAGTAGAGATGTTTCTTAGAAATTACTAATAATCTTTCTGCAAAAACATTAGCTCATTACTCCTTACCTCATTAAATTTCCAGTAGAGTCACAAATGAATACGCTATCAGTTATAAGAAAAATTTTGACAGGAAGTTAGGTTAAGAAAGTGTTTACTGTTATAGGTATGTGGGCCAATTTTCATATACTTAAAGTTGTATGGATTCTCAAAAAGGGAGAATCTCATTGCTCTTTTCTTAAAGAAAAAAGACATCGACAACACCCAATATATGCAATAACTGACACTAAAGACACAGATGTACATAAAATATAGCACCAGCAAGATTAACGTGACAATTCAATGGGGGAACAATAGTCTTTTCCACAATCTGAGGTCAAACACTTGGTTCCTGGACCTGTTTTGAAAACATAGACAGAACTATGGTTGTATTAGTTGCATTATTAACTTAGCTCCACATTCTGTTTTGTTCCCTACTTAAGTATGTTTTATGTACCTCTTAACCTCATGCATGATCAGTCAATAACTTTGCCTTTTTGTCCCTACTCCCTGTTTATACATTGATTGTGGAAACCTAATGGTTTCCTAAAGGGTATATTTGTCTTGAAAGTATCTGACATCTAATCATACCAAGTCCCAAATGCCACCTCATTGTCCAGAAGAATGCTTACCTCCAGATTATTTCAAGCCCTCCCCCCAGCTCAAGGTTTCAAGGAACCCCTCACCCCCCTCTCATGTATTTACCTCTTTCCCCAAACATATATAAGCTGTCCGGAGACTCAACAGGGGCAAGAATTTTGGGAATGATCTCCTGCTTTCTCATTGATCTGCCCTTCTGATAATAAAACTTTCTTTGCTTCAAAACCCATGCCTCAGATGTTGGCCTACTGCGTATCGGGTGCACGGACAAGTTGAAATTCAGTAAGAAACTAGTGCTGGACAACTGGATATCAACATGCAGAAGAATGAAGTTGGACTCCTGTCTCACAGTATTTATAAAGATGGACTGAAAATGAATCACAGGTATCAATGTAAAAGTTAAAACTACCAATAGAATAGAAAAAAAGAAGTAAATTGTCATGACCTTGGCTTAGGTGATGGTTTCATATATATGACATCAGAAGCACAAATGACAAAAGAAAACATTAAAGCCAAAAATTATAGATGCTTTCATCAAAGTTCAAGCTAAAGTTGTAGGTGGGGGGCACCAAAGGAGGAGAAGGCCCTAAGAGATGGAAAGGACTTTTTACCACTTACAGGGTTAGAAGCAAGGTTCATTCTAAGAGAGAATTTCACACTTGCTAGAGAGAAATTACAATGTTTGTAGGTAACTGAGAGGGAGTGGGAGCAAACAGGCAAGAGATATAAAAAGATAAACTATTAGAATGTGAATTCTGAAGCAATATACACATAATAAAGCATTTAATATAGATAAAAATGAAAGCTGATGTTGATATTTTACCATATTATTTCGAGATCCTGTTAATTCATTTGCAAAAAAAAGATTTGTTCAAACACCTCTGGGTGCCTACTATGTCCTGACCAACCTAGGGAATGACAGACTGGTTTCCATCCTTATCATCAGCCCACACCTCCCAAATTTAGCCATTTCAGGGGAAAGTGCTGAAGTGTAAGCAAGGACTGGATGCCTGGGGCTTTTTTTTTTCTTTTTCATTTTAACTAATTATTTGCTGCCACCTAACCAATAATCTCAAAGAGATTTTTCTTAAAGTTTTTTAATGTTTATTATTTATTTAGCTTCGCGTGCACAAGCAAGTGGGGGTGGGGCAGAGAGAGAGCGGGACACAGAATCTGAGCAGGCTCCAGGCTCTGAGCCATCAGCACAGAACCCAACATGGGGCTCGAACCCACGAACTGTGAGATCATGAGATCATGACCTGAGCCGAAGTGGGACACTCAACCAACTGAGCCACTCAGGCGTCTCTCAAACATTTAGTGTTTTTAAACATTTAAAAAGCCAATTTCACTGCATTCTAGGAAACACAGCATTTTTCACAGAACTTTACAAATTGTTAAAAAAAAATTTGTGTGTAAAAATGAGTGGTTTAGGTTTGTTTTGTGTTTTTTTTTTAACCAGTAATTTCTCACCAGTAAATATGCAACTTAAATTTACTTGATATTGATATTGTTCCTCAGTTTGTTTTTATTTTTTTTAATTTTTTTTAACGTTTATTTATTTTAATTTTGAGACAGAGAGAGACAAAGCATGAACAGGGGAGGGTCAGAGAGAGGGAGACACAGAATCTGAAACAGGCTCCAGGCTCTGAGCTGTCAGCACAGAGCCTGACGCGGGGCTCGAACTCATGGACCGCGAGATCATGACCTGAGCCGAAGTCAGCAGCTTAACCGACTGAGCCACCCAGGAGCCCCCCTCAGTTTGTTTTTATAAAAGCCAGCAACAACGAGGGCCCTAAGCAGGGCTCCCCAGATCTGGCTGGTCATCTGTGTGGCCCCATTTCCTTCCATTTCTTCTACTCTCTGGATTCCTAATAAGGTGGATGCCAATTCTTACACCTGTGAGACACCGTGTCCTTGGGGAAATTTATGTTTTCTCCCTTCTCTCAGCCCTGAACACTAGACTGAAGACATCATGTGGGCAGAGATTTTGTCTTATTCACCATATTCCTGTATCTAGGATACAGACTGTCCTGTACTACAGGAGGGCACAACATTTTTTCCAATGAATGAATGTAGCACATTTAGGGAATTATTCTAAATCAACGTATATGAAATTGTGACATGTAGTTAAGCAGATGAATTACAGCTGCCCTCTACAGATTGCACTACCTGAGTCCTGATTATCTGGGCTCAGTCATAGTTCTGCCATCACACAGGTGATCAGGGGTGCTCAAAAGAATAGACCGCAGTCAGCCTGTTTGGGTTTGTTTGGGCTCTGCCACTGATTGTCTCCCCAGGGGCAAGTTAATTGGTTTCCTTATCCATAAATTGGTGATTAATAATAGTACCTATCTCATAGATTAAGTGGGAATATATTTGTAAAATTCTGCTCAGAATAGTGGCTGGGATGGAGTAAATGCTATGCATCTTTGCTAAAGAAAATAATTAATAAATGGAAACTAGGAACGTGGACAAAGGAAAAAGTTGGAAAAGCACAGTTAGAGGCAGTTTTGGGGAAATTTGGTTTAATTGTTTCTTTTTTTTTTTTGAACACAGTTGCTCTGAGAATAAATCTCTTCATCACCCCCTACCCTTCACCAGTATAATCTAGTATAAATTAGCACTCACCAGTATAATCTAAACTGAGCTGTGAAACAGGCTTACTTGACTAATCAGAATTTTCAAAGGGTAGTCATTACTTCACAAATCACAGCCCCATTGACCCTGACATTGAAGACAGCAAAAGCATCAATAGCTGATTCTCAATACCTGTCCACCAACCCCTGTACTCTTTCTTCTCCCCTCCCCCTTTCAAGATAGCTATTTACCTGGGAGGAAGTGATGGGTTCAGCCTCTTCAACTACCCAGGAGGAAAATAAAACCTTGTACCACATCCCCCCCAACCCTGGCTAAATTTTGGAGGGGTGCTTTCAGGTGTCAGGCTCACACCAATATAAATGCATGAGGACTGCCCAGTCTGTGAAGTCCTAGGGGTAAGTCCAAACAAGCCCCAGATTTTTCCCTTCCTTGTCTGCAACACATACAGAAGATGCTCTTAATGTTTTTTTCTCTCAGAATCTCTGGGTTCCCTGACAGTGCCTTCTGTACAAAGAACTAGAATGTTTCTTACTGGATTCCTCTATTGAGATTCTGGAGTTTTCATTGCCTTATTGGTGGCAATAAAGTTTACTTATAGGTCTCTAGTCTGTCCCTTTGCCCCTGGTATTTCTAGCTGCTAATGGAGAATCCTGGCCGAGATCCCCTGTGCCTTCTTGGATACTGTATAATTAATTAGGCCTCCAATTGTGCCTTCCCTTCCCCTCTCAAGGATGGAGAAACCCTCTAGCCCATGCCTTAAAGGGAAACTGCCCTAATAAATGAGTCTCCAGATACCAAATTTCCCAGCAAGAAGGGGCCATATAAACAGACACTATAAGTATTGGCGGCAGAATCCAATGTATTAATTACTTTTACTAGTAGGAGCGTCCCGGATACCTTGGCTGCCTAAAAACATATTTGAAAAGCCAGACCAACGATATAAGGAGGGAAGAAAAAAAAAAAAAGCCATACAAAGGAGTTGCAGTGAGTTTAATGAAAACTAACTCCATTACTGGGTTCATGTGATATAACCAGCCACTGGGCTCTGTTCTAGAGGTTTAAAATGTTACCTCACCCTCTCCAGGAAATTGTTTTCCCGTAAATCTCTGTGGCCATCCATTCCTGTCTACACATTATGTTCCTAAAATAGACACCATCTAAAAATCTCTTCAAGGAGCTTTGTGAAGGAAGGCCTAAATTGCAACACTGCTCCTACAAGAGGGATGCACTGGTTTCATAGCAATTACAAGCAAGAGCAACAAAGGAGAGGTTTAAAGTTTTTCACCCTAGTTATTCTTCTTCCAACATGCCCAGATGAGGGGTAAAGTGTCAGGCGTCCACTGTATGTGCAGAAGTCCCAAGCTGCATCACCCTGGAGGGTCAGGTCTTGCAGCAAATAGGAAAGGTAAGCTACCCACTGCTCCCTGGACGGGAGAAACTAAAGCAGGAATCACCAACCTCAGCATGGAATTTTCCTATTTCTGTTCGGCATCATCCTCTTGGGATGCTTTAAAGTGCTTTATGGAGAAATATGTCCTGTTACTACACTAGCGCATCAGAAATACCACTTGAACCTGTAAATCCACATAAAAAGAAGCCACATTTTATAGGTGTGATAGCAACAGTGTTGGCAATTTGCAAGTTTGCCATTGCATCTCAGAAAATATTTAGTCACATGCACGTAGAGACAGAGCATTACCCTGCTTTGGCTTTAATTGTTTCACGGGACACGTGAAAAAGCACCTGCAACCACTCTCTTTGGACTGATTTGCTACAGAGAAGTGACAATTTTCAGTGAGTAACTGCAGAGAGCAAAAAGACATATGAGAAGTAAACGTGTCGGGGAGGTGGGGGGAGCTGGTCTTTAAACACATACCTCAAACAGGTAGGAGAGAGGGAATCCATGATAACAAAGGCGTTTGAAAAGCCTCACGTCCACCCAGAGACATTTCTTGTGCAGTTTGGAAAAGCAAGCCGGTTCACACGGGGAACCGAACAGCATCTGCAGTATCACTGCCGATCGTGACCTCTGTCTAATTAAAAGTAACTCGGTGTTTCCTGTTTGGCATTCCACAGAAGGGACTCGTTCCCACTTCCCTCCAGCTCCTTTGGTGGCGCGGTTCGATCCGAGTTAGGGGGAATACATCATTGTTCCTTTCTTGCCCAAGCCCAGCCTCTGCCCGAGGAGGCTGAACACCCCTGCAGTGCTAGCTAGGCTCCAGCAGCAGTCCCGCCGCCTTCTTCCTTCCTGTGGGGCTAACGCTGAGATCTAATTTTTGCTCCATCCTTAGGAACAATATGACCTCTATTCACAGCTAGCTAGTCCAGTTCTACAGCACGGGTGAAGGAGGGGGTTTCAAAAAGGAGACCTTGAATAGACTGAAGGCAAGCAAAGGCAGGAAGAAACTGGCCAGGTTCCAAGCTATTTCAGGCCAAAGAATCCCATCTTGTATCAAGATGCTGACTGCAAAACAAACCTGAATTCAGTTCGTGGAAGGTGGAGAGAAGAGGGGGAGGGGTAGGGGAGGAGAAGGGGAGGAGAAGAGAGGGAGGAGGGGGACCGTTGGTCCGAAATCACATACAAAAATGGACTTCCTGCTCAGCCCAAACTGTATATCCTCGGGCTCTCTTTCCACCGGAATAACTGGAATGAGTATGACTAAGATCGCAACGAAACAACCAGATGGCTTACCTGATAAAAAGGAAAATTACCCATCTGCAACGAGGAACAGCATCTCCCAAAGACCAGATGATATAACAACGTGCCTTCAGCTGCAGTTGTTCAGATTCCTTCTTGCAAAAGGTAACAAGTATTTACAAGGGCTGCAGTCTCACTGAGGCAGGACACACATACACGAACACACACACACGCACACATACACACATGCACCAGAGACCTCTGCAGTATCCTCTCGGCTTCATCCTCGCCTCACTCTATGGTACCTAATACAAATCAGCAAATAGCTTGTTTAAAAAAAAAAAAAAAAAAAAAAAAAAAAAAGTGGAGGGAGCACCTTACATTATATCGCCATCTAGTGGCCCAACACTAAATATTTTCTTACCAGCCAGATTTAGGTGCTCTTTCTCAACCTCTTTTCTGTTTCCTTCTTTCCCTTCTTCCCTGTGGATCTCATTATTAACTTCCTCTTGTTACTCCTTCATTTCCAGTTGGTCTGTCATATCAAACCCCTAATGACTCAAAGATGAGAAAGTTTAAAAGTAGATACAACTATCTTCAAGCATAGCCAATAACTTGTGTTGCTTTTGCATTTTACTTTTGCTTAAAAGTGTTACTTTATTCTCACTATGAAATCATTGCTATCTTAATGAATTACATAATTTGCAAATAAAGTTTTGTCTTCTTATTCCACCAGTAGACAATTGGGTGGCCCTTTATTTATTGTCTAAGGCTTTACTTTGAAGATCTACTTGAAATTTTTCTCAGTTTTAATGCTGTGTTTAGTGGTGGGTCTGTTTTATAGTGAACAGCTCAGTGTGAGAAGATGTGAGTTTTACTTCAATTTCAACACTCATGAGCACATGCCTTTGAGCAAGTCCCTGAGCTTCTCCATAAAAACTTACATTTCCCCATCTTTATCTACATTTAGATGTTAAACTAGATTATCTTGCACCCTAAATGTCAGTGGTTTTATTATCTCTTACCACAATATGTTTCCCTGTCTTGTGAATTTGACCCAAAGTTTAATTACAACAACATGGTTTGGTAAGCAAATATATACATTTTGAATCAAATGAAGTAACACCTATTGGTAGAATTATAAAAGCCATATCCATCAGGTGTTCCCAAGACAATGGAACCTCCATGTGAAACTATTTGTAACTCTGGGAACTGAGAATAGAGCTTTCTATGTTATATACTGTACTTTAAAGCTGAAACAGTCTTTAACATTTGGTCATGTGTGAACTCACAATTAACTATGTGTATATTGGTAGTTTGCAGTAAATATTTCATCCTGGTTGTTTTCCACCGAACACACTTACTGTTACTGTTGATAACTATCATTGCATGTGCTTTACCATTTATTAAATGATATCACCTTCAATATTTCATCCATCCATTCCTCACCAAAGAACAGTACATTAGTTACTGTTAATATTATTATATAAATAAATAAATAAAGTAAAAAAAATAATATTATTATAACTATTCCTACTGTGCAGCTGAGAATTGTGAGGCTTTCTGAGCCTTATCAATAAGGCTCAAGGCCACACATAGCTTGCAAAGCAGTGAAATTGAGGCTATTGGTTCCAAAATCTATTGATCTTTGCAACATACCAAAAGTCCACCTTTTTTCCCATGTTCTAGAATCACAAGAATGTATTGTTTCTCTGTTCACAAAACATTTACTAGATCTTTTTTCAATAAATTACTTAGGGGTCCATCGCTCATCTATAAAAGAAAGAAATTGAGTAATCATTTCCTGTTCCATCTCAACAATTCTATATTTTCACAAAAGCCAATCAAGGTAGCATGAACACATTAACAGCATTTATTCAGCATTCGGGAAATGGTGTCGTTCTGTCTCTGGTAGAGTCAGGGCAATGTTGACAGGAGCTGGAGGGACAAGTGACCAATATTTAGTAAATAATTACTAAGCTGTTGGAGCTGAAGAAGAAGTGGGAAGTATGTGAACAGACAATATATTTTTTTTAAGTGTTAGGCTAACATATTTCACACGAACAGTGCTTATGGCTTAAACATACAGGCATACAAAATAAGAACACTATCGGCCACATGCTTTAATGCCTTCTAATTGTTTTTATAATGGTCAAGTTTTCGAGTGGCTGCTCACAGCCATCCTCTCCACCCTTCTCCCTCTCTGGTCCCCAGAGGTGAACCTGTGCTCCTAGCTACTGAGGACCTGAGCAGGGGAGGGTGTCTGGCCATCTGACCTAGTCAAACAGAGCTGCTACATGGTGGCTGTGGGGGCTGGGCTTTGCTTGAAATGCACGCTCCAAACCAGGTGGAGCCAAGGTGCCCAGAGAAAGGAATCACGCAGGTGTGGAAGAAGTAGCGACAAAAGACGGAGCCAGAAAACTCACAATGACTTCCTGTTTCCCACTCGGTTCTTCCCAAGATCCACATACTTTCATGATTTGGGGTTGGTTCCGTGATAAACACAAATAAACTCCATTTTTGCTTAGTTGAACTTAGTTTCTGTTACTCTATGGAGTCCTAGCCAGTTCCCTTGGTGCAGGAATCCAAATAGCCTAGCCCTTGAAAGCTATCAAATACTGCTTATATTCTAGGCATCGGACACCTCATTTCTTTAGGCACTTTTTCCAGATACTGAGGTTACATCATCGAATAAACCAGTTCAAAATCCCTCCATTAGTGGAGTTTCCTCTGACACATGGAAGGCTCACTACTTTCACTGCACACACCACACTCTTCCACCTCTGGGTCTTTGTTCAAAATTTTCACTTCTCTTGATGGATCTTCCCCGGACCCCCCTCACTCATACATGGAAAATTCTACCCAGGTTTTAGGTCACATATTCTTCCTTCTCTAATATCTTGCTTGTTTTCTCAGTAGGTAGAATCTTTTTTTCTTGTGTTAATTATAGAACGGCTTTACATTTTAAATTTGTGGAATATGGTTGTTTGTTAAATTGAAGGGATTGCACATAAGAGAATAAATGGCTGTTCTGATACGGACTCTGAAAAAAAAAAAAGGCCAATATCCATTGTAAAAATACAAGGAGTATTTTTAGTGACTAGCTCGTCATTCTGTATTGAAGACATTTCATTCATCATAGCTGAAGCAGTTTAACAACATTGGTAACTTTACATATTCTTCATGTAAGCCTTGACATAAAGGCAAGATGTGAGATTTTTATTAAACTAGAGTAGTATACACTTAAAGTCCCATATTCATAAAAGTTGGCAAAAGATACATTAACGTGAAACTTTATCTGTGCCAACTTTTAATACTATTGCATTGTCTCTTTTGACCTTATGCTGAGAGTTTTATGCACGTTTCTTATTCACCTCCCAGATTACAAACTCCCTGTGGAACCAGCTCCTTTTATTTACCTTTATGCAAGTTAATTTATTGAGATCTAATTTTCTCTTTCTCGCTGTTATGTTTCCAGTTTCAAAGAAAGAAAGGATAATTTCCCTCCTTTCCCTCCCACCTTTAATGTTAGCCATTCTAGGAGGTCCTAAGCAAACGTGTCTCAGAAGGAAGAAGAATGTACTGGCCGTTTCCTATGTGACAATACTTCTACCTGTGACTGCACGGCCTTGCTCACCTGCCCAGAGGCTTAGGCTGTGCCTTTCCTATGAGACTTTCTCACAAAGGAAAGAGAATGAGAGCATAAGATGTCCTTCAGTCTCTGCCTTGTTCTGTCACGAGAATTTGATCATGACTTTGGTACAGCTCCGTGGGGGACTAACAGAGCAGTTCACTGCTCAGTGTGCCATTAAGAGAAGGGAATGCTGTAATGGGACATCGGGCTGTCAGGACATTGTGGGTATTAAACAGGAAGAGTGGTCACTCAGATGGAAAATGCTGCACAGGGTCTTGTCCTCCGTCAGTTCCAAGATAGATGGGGGACCTTCCTACTGTGATTAGAACTTTGACAGCGTGAGGGGAGAGCTCAGCATCAGAAGGCTAAAGAATCAGTGTGATTAATACTGGAATGTTATTTAGTATCTTCTTGCATAGAAAATAAAGGGAAATTTTTTTCCTCACAACATTCTGCCTGATGCCCATCTCTTGGAGTTCTGAACCTTTTCATTAGCTGCCTCATAAAAAGAGTTAATTAATTCTTTATTAATTTGAGGCTTGGCAGGGAGAAGGAGCTCATCCTTGGTCTTTGGTACAAAATTTCCCAAAATGATGGTCAAATCATTTTGTTCTGAATTGTGGACTCGCTCGCTCAGAATTATAAGTGACATTTGAGTTTTAAAGCAGAAAATGTGTATAGATCCTTCTGTGATTTGTTTGGGAATCTAGGCTCACTGAGTGTCATGAAGCTGGGTCCTCCCTGAAGGCAAGGGATAGGGATACTGGTGTCTGGAGTTAAACCTGTGAAGTGGTCTGACCTTGGGAGGTGTCTCAGAGGATATAATAGTGATGCCACACAGGCTGGTGGGTGAAGGCAAGCCTGACAGAATGGTGATTCCCATACCCATAGCCTATGCCAGAATCGGAATTTAAACCCAGGCTTCAGGATTCTAAATCCACAGGACCACTGTATCATTACCTGGCTTTGCCACCATGTGACTGGAAAATAGAACTCAGCTAAAGAACAGTATTGATGTGATTCCACAGTAAACATAATTTACCACTTCAGGACTTTGCTTTTAGATGTGGATCCCCCAGTAGTGTGTAAATATATATATTATTATGCAAACATTTACTACTAATTTCTTGCTTTCCCCCAAGCATTTACTAATACAGTGCCTTAAGAGGACATCATTTTAGAAACAGAAACTGTTTGCTAGCAGAAAATAATAAACTCTTTACATTTCAGGTTAATTTGTCCTTCTGAAAATAAGCCAAAAACGAGTATAGAATGTACCTGCAATCAGATAAATAAATGCAGAAACTGCCATTTAGATCCATCTTTTAGGGGCCATAGCCAACCAGTTTTTCAGCAAGTTTAAAGTACAATTCTTTTTAATTAAGTTTATTTATTTTGAGAGAAAGAACACATACGCACATCAGAGGAGGAGGGAAGAGAGAGAGAGAGAGAGCGCAAATCCCATGCAGGCTCTGTGCTGTCAGCACAGAGGGTGACTCAGGGCTCAATCTCATGAACCATGAGATCATGACCTGAGCCAAAATCAAGAGCTGGACACTTAACCAACTGAGCCACCCCTGTACCCCTAAAGTTACAATTTCTTGATAGCACAGAATTGGCCTATTGGTTTTATCTTGTAGATACTAGAAGGTAAACATTTGAAACTATGGTAAAGTCCATACACCCCACCAAGGAAAAGAAAGAAAGAAAGAAAGAAAGAAAGAAAGAAAGAAAGAAAGAAA